>NC_060139.1:997664126-997969126 GCF_021461385.2 Schistocerca piceifrons
ACGGACATCACAACATAAACACGTCCGACACGCAATCACTGCAAGTACCAGGGTGGCGGGAGCCCTAGAATAGGTAATGACAGCCTCACAGTAGCGCACTACCAACGGAAATTGCAACGTAAACACATCCTACGCGGAAATAGCGCAAGTACGAGCTCGGCGGCGCCACTGAAATAGGAAATGACAGCACCCAGTGGGGTACTACTGAGGTACATAAACAACAGAACAAAGCACAAAGAAAAAGGGAGATACGTGCTACACATCACACAGCAGACCTACCACAGGGTATAACGGTCGCGAGCGTGCTGCACTTTACGTGAGATTTAAACATACACTACTGGCCATTAAAATTGCTACACCACGAAGATGACGTGCTACAGACGTGAAATTGAACCGACAGGAAGAAGATGCTGTGATATGCAAATGATTAGCTTTTCAGAGCATTCACACAAGGTTGGCGCCGGTGGCGACACCTATAACGTGCTGACATGAGGAAAGTTACAATGAAATGAACACCCTTAGCTGCTTACAAGGGTTGACATACGTCAACGGGGACAGATGAAAACGTGTGCCCCGACCGGGGGTCGAACCCGGGATCTCCTGCTTACTTGGCAGACGCTCTATCCATCTGAGCCAGAAAGGACACAGAGGATAGTGGGACTGCAGGGATTTATCTTTGGCACGCCTCCCGCGAAACCCAAATTCTCAACGTATTGTCCCGCATTACATTCGTAGTGCCCCCGCCCATTATATTCATTACTCGCGGCTCGTTGCCGATTCCCGTAAGAGTTCGGGCACTGTTTGTGCATTCGCACAGAAGAAGAAGATGGTCAAGTGGCCGGTGAGCCTTAACTAAATATATACTAAGATGGTATCTATTCTTTCGGACATGTCCGAAAGAACAGATACCATATTAGTATATGTATGAGGAAAGTTTCTAATCGATTTCTCATACACAAAAAGCAGTTGACCGTCGTTGCCTGGTGAAACGTTGTTGTGATGCCTCGTGTAAGGAGGAGAAATGCGTACCATCACCTTTTCGACTTTGATAAAGGTCGGATTATAGCCTATCGCGATTGCGGTTTATCGTATCGCGAAATTGCTGCTCGCGTTGGTCGAGATGCAGTGACTGCCAGCAGAATATGGAATCGGTGGGTTCAGGAGGGTAATACGGAACGCCGTGCTGGATCCCAACGGCCTCGTATCACTACCAGTCGAGATGACAGGCATCCGCATGGCTGTAACGGATCGTGTAGCCACGTCTCGATCCCTGAGTCAACAGATGGGGACGTTTGCAAGACGACAACCATCTGCACGAACAGTTCGACGACGTTTGCAGCAGCATGGAGTATCAGCTCGGAGACCATGGCTGCGGTAACCCTTGACGCTGCATCACAGACAGGAGCGCCTGCGATGGTGTACTCAACGACGAACCTGGGTGCACGAATGGCAAAACGTCATTTTTTTCTGATGAATCCAGGTTCTGTTTACAGCATCATGATGGTCGCATCCGTGTTTGGTGACATCGCGGTGAACGCACATTGGAAGCGTGTATTCGTCATCGCCATACTGGCGTATCATCCAGCGTGACGGTATGGTCACGTCTCGGTCACCTCTTCTTCGCATTGACGGCACTTTGAACAGTAGACGTTACATTTCAGATGTGTTACGACCCGTGACTCTGCCCTTCATTGGATCCCTGCGAAACCCTACATTTCAGCAGGATAATGCACGACCGCATGTTGCAGGTCCTGTACGGGCCTTTCTGGATACAGAAAATGCTCGACTGCTGCCCTGGCCAGCACATTCTCCAGATCTCTCACCAACTGAAAACGTCTGGTCAGTGGTGGCCGAGCAACTGGCTCGTCACAATACGCCAGTCACTACTCTTGATGAACTGTGGTATCGTGTTGAAGCTACATGGGCACCTGTACATGTACACGCCATCCAAGCTCTGTTTGACTCAATGCCTGGCGTATCAAGTACGTTATTACGGCCTGAGGTGGTTGTTCTGGGTACTCATTTCGCAGGGTTTATGTACCCAAATTGCGTGAAAATGTAATCACATTCAGTTCTAGTGTGATATATTTGTCCAATGAATACCTGTTTATCATCTGCATTTCTTCTTAGTGTTGCAATTTTAATGGCCAGTAGTGTAGAAATTAAATACTAGTTGCTACCGGATGGACACATCGCACAAATAAGAGGCGCCACAAGCTGGCCTCGGAGGATTGGACCCAACAGCCGTTCACAGGTCCTGCTACATAGCGAAGCCAAGGAAGTCCACCTGAATTTACTATATATCCAAGTTAAGGAAAGATGGGTAAAAGTACATGCACTGCTGAATATCAAGGGTAATAAAAGTGAGAATCAAAATCAATTAGAACGGTTCCCAGAATGATCTTGCCCCTGGCATGATTAAAAAATCAGAGACAACACAGTCAGAGAAAAGGCACTGTGCAGAAATCAGTAAAATCACGAAATCACTTGAAAGGTGGACTAACTGGGGTCCATTTGCTTGGTGTTTTCAGTTGTTCTAAGTGTACACATTCCTCATTGATCTTTATTATTCCCCTATCAGCATATTGGTTGTATACTACACTGCCTGAGAAAACGTGTGAAACACCCAGAAGAGATAGTCAGATTTCAATGTAACCTGGTACATGCAAATGCTCTATGATCTAATAGCTATGAGAGTACCTTGGGGCTGTTCATGATTAGTAGACCACGGATTTTTAGGTCGTAAAAAATTGTTTTTAGGCACCTAAAATAGGCTCCTTCTGCAGTTCAGTTTGACTACATAAAACCTAAAATAGGCTCTAATAAAAATGATGCAGAAAAAATTAAAAATAAATTAAAATACACAGTGTTGACAGTATGAACATCTTATTAGTCATTAAAACAAGGAGAATGAATATTTACACATTTACAGTGCACAGAAATCTACAACATTAATGTTGAACATAACTCCAAATATTTTTGAGTTCCTGCAAGATAAAGATCTCCGTAAAAATGATGTGGCAATGGTTTAATTAAGACATTCGTAGTTTCACATATTCTGACCACAGTTGGCTTCACAATAAATAACCAAAATCTTTCCTAGGTTTTCTAGTGAAAAACTGTGGTGCTTGTCAGTCAGAATCAATTTATACGCTGAAAAAGAATGTTCTACATCAACAGATGTGACAGGGGCGTACTTCATTTTAGGCACATGTTGGACACGAATGCTGCAGTCAAGAGTGCTGGATTTTCCACTAAGTATGTCGGCAGCTGCACACAACTCCTTCAGGCCAGTGTTCTTCTGCAAAACCGTTTGCATTTTTTCCTTTACTTTTTCCCCTACTTCACCTGGCGCTTCATTAATTTTCATTTTGACTTCTCCAAGCAAAGAAATATTGTCGCAGATAGGTCTTCCTGAGCCTTCTAATTTTGAAATTATTCTTGCCTTAAATGTGTAGTGGGCTCTAATGTTAGATAAGTCCCGTTTTATAGAAGAATCTTTGAGTAACTCCATTGCTGCAGTTACGGATGCAGCATCCTCCGGTATATTTTCAACCACCTTCCGGACAGCTGAGAGATGCGTACTATAGTATTCAGCCACGTGCCCCAGCGGGTGACAACAGGCTCTGGCGGCGATGGGACATCTGGAAGCTGTTATTTGAATGCCTGTATTCTTGATGGTGCCTTAACAAAAATTTTCCTCACCATAGATATTGCTTCATTTACTTTAGGAAATTGTAGCCTTACTTGCTCTGCTATGCGGTTGGTCCCATGCACTACACAAGTTAGTGCAGCAACAATGGGTAGAATACTTTTAATAGTTGAAACGCTGCTATCATATATGCAGCAGCATCAGTGACGGCCAGAAGCACCTTACTCTCATCCACTCCGTTTAGGTATAGCACCTTAAGCCCATTGATCACAAACTGTGCTATTGTTTGTTGGTTAGTTTTTGCAAGCTGTTTCGAGTAAATCAAATGAGCCCTGGATGGAGCATCTGGATCTAGCTTGCCAATAATCAGGTTTGCAATGTAACGGCCAAGACTCTCAGTAGTTTCATCCACAGAAATCCATATACAAGATTCTCCAACATCTCGGATTCTGTGCAATGCAGCATTGTAAGCTGAATCTATATAACTCTTACGTAAAGTTGACTCTGCAGGAATAAACTGATTGCAGTACTTCTCAAGAAAATCTCTGAAAATAGGGTTTTCTAGTTTCCGAAAGGGGATGTTTGCTGCCACAAGTGCATGACACAAATCACTGCAGAACTTGTTTTTTTTCGGAGGATTCACCAGATTTATTGCTCCAGTTTTGACGTTCGTTCAACATTAGCTTTATGTGCGATTCCATCTGCTTGCTGAGTTAAGTGAGATTTCTTAACGCTCGAAACCGAATACGAGAGAAAAGGGAAATGCAGTTTAGAATCGCATATAAAGAGTATTTCGTATTACTAAAGGATAGCGATAAAAAAGAATCCTAAGTGACAGGAAAATAAGAAGTCTAAGAAAAACATCAACTAACCTCCCTGTTGCATGCTTGGCAGAAAATAATTTTCCCATCTGTTGTATAATGCGGAAAATCTTGCAGCCACCGCCTTATATGAGTAGACTTTGAACTAGCTGTTTTCGGCACGGCGTAGTATTCTCACACAGAAACAAGAATTTATTTTGCACTTAGAACGTCAGTAACACTTAACACGTCGGTCGCTACACAATGTACTGATTTGTTTTCGCTGGGAAAAAGTGAGCGATGACCTGTTTTTTTTTTTTTTTTTTTTTTATTTTTTTGCTGCGGTGGATGGGAGCGGTAGGGGAAGTACCATATTCGTTGCTGAACATATGGCACCTGACACATGGCCGCCCCTTCTGGGCAAGCGAATGGTATCTACTGGTGCTTCAGATGAAAACATCTCACTACTGGCAAATTATTTTTCGAACCGAAAAAATAAAGTATAATACCTTTCACTAAACAGAGTAGTTTGACAGGACTGCCTGTAGACAGCAGCGAGAAAATTCGCGAAGGGCAGTAATTTAGCTATAGAGGGCGTCTACGATTAACATTGTGATTTTTTAATCCGTGCACAGCTTAAGGCCTACGAAACCGTTTCTTTGCGAAAATACACACCTGGCCAGAATCCTACGAACGAAATATTTTCAAATATAACATTTAGTACTCCCACGTTAGATTCTAATGTGTAACTCAAATCTTTGACCGGTTCCCATTCGCTCACCGAAGTTAAGCACTGTCGCGCCCAGCGCGTACTTGGATGGATGACCATTCAACCGTGCCGAGGGCTGTTGGGAGTAAGGCAAGCAAAGGAACTGTAAACAGTCTCTAACGACCTTCGCCTTCGACGAGACGTAAAGCCCTAAGTTTACTTCCTTTTTCTAATCTTTGAAAACACAAGAACTCTGTGTCAGATTAACGAAATAGGTACTTTTCAGGATTTTGATGCCGAAATAGGCACAATTAGGCGTCAACGTCGAAATACGCAATTTTAGGTCCTATAGAACTAACGGTGTTCAGTTTAGTTAGTCATGAAACGCATAAGTACCAACTTATATGCAAATTGGAGCTTAGGAAAAAAATAGGTTTTAACCTAAAGATCCGTGATCTAGTTTTTACATGTGAATAATAGAACACGTATAAAGAGTATTTGGTATAAACAGGGATAGCGATATAAAAAAATAAAAGACCGAAGTGTTAGGCAAATACGAAGCATGAGCGCATATCAACTAGCCACCTTGCTGCACGCTGGGCAGAAAATATTTTTTTCCATCTGTCGTACAGTGTAGAAAAACTTGGAGCCACTGTCTTATAGGATGAAATAGGCACCACTTTGTGGGATATTAAGGCCAAAATAGGCAAAAATAGGCACTAACGTCGAAATAGGCTTTTTTAGGTCCTATAGAATTAACGCTATTAAGTGTAAATAGTCAAGAAACACATAAGTAAAAATTTTTATGCAAATAGGAACTCAGGAACAAAACAGGTTTTTACCTAAAATCCGCGGTCTAATGATTAGTGCTGCTATCAGAAGTGAGAAAGTTTACAAGGAGAGGGAAGAGTGTCATTTCACTGCGAAGGACACGGAGATGTCACATAATCCTATGATACAGCATTATCAGCACCTGACAGATTTTAAAAAAGGTGGTTCACTGTGGGTCTCCATTTGACTAGCTGGTCGAGTAGTGCTATGTCCAGACTTGTGGAGAATTGGAATGTGACATTGGCCCGAAGTTGGACTGGAAGAGAACGTGATGGCAGGCGTAATGGTCGTCGCAGTTTCGATCCAAGACATGTGATCATGACAAGGGAGAGTATCCATATTGTGCACCAAGCGCACTGTAACGCCTTCACATATGCGACTGCCAACGAAGAACAAATAATGAAGTCCTTGAAACATTGTGTACCATCCCGCCCATAGGACGGCGCCTACCAGCAACCAGACTAGGGAGTTACCACCCAGTGTACAGGTTATCATTAACACTACAACACTAACGGATGCGTTTGGATTGCTGCCGTGACCAGGAAGCATGGGCTACTGATGAACGGCGTCGCATTGTGTTCAGCAGTGAATCGTGGTTCTGTACAGCCCCAGATGAGTATCGTCGGCGATTATGGTAGCGGTATGTGGAGAGGAGGTCCCGTTGTTCCAATATTTTGGAGAGCCACAGCGGTGTTAGTCTTGGTGTCATAGTATGGAGAGCCATTGAGTATGACCAGGTCACGGCTGGTAGTTGTAACGGGACATCCTCCTCTAGCATTACCTTTTCCCACCAGCAGTTGTCGATACCAGCATTATTTTTCGAATTTTGGACAGGTCAGTACTTCCTCAGCTGTTTTTCTTAAAACTTTAGTATAATTTTATACACAGTATGTTATACACTCCTGGAAATTGAAATAAGAACACCGTGAATTCATTGTCCCAGGAAGGGGAAACTTTATTGACACATTCCTGGGGTCAGATACATCACATGATCACACTGACAGAACCACAGGCACATAGACACAGGCAACAGAGCATGCACAATGTCGGCACTAGTACAGTGTATATCCACCTTTCGCAGCAATGCAGGCTGCTATTCTCCCATGGAGACGATCGTAGAGATGCTGGATGTAGTCCTGTGGAACGGCTTGCCATGCCATTTCCACCTGGCGCCTCAGTTGGACCAGCGTTCGTGCTGGACGTGCAGACCGCGTGAGACGACGCTTCATCCAGTCCCAAACATGCTCAATGGGGGACAGATCCGGAGATCTTGCTGGCCAGGGTAGTTGACTTACACCTTCTAGAGCACGTTGGGTGGCACGGGATACATGCGGACGTGCATTGTCCTGTTGGAACAGCAAGTTCCCTTGCCGGTCTAGGAATGGTAGAACGATGGGTTCGATGACGGTTTGGATGTACCGTGCACTATTCAGTGTCCCCTCGACGATCACCAGTGGTGTACGGCCAGTGTAGGAGATCGCTCCCCACACCATGATGCCGGGTGTTGGCCCTGTGTGCCTCGGTCGTATGCAGTCCTGATTGTGGCGCTCACCTGCACGGCGCCAAACACGCATACGACCATCATTGGCACCAAGGCAGAAGCGACTCTCATCGCTGAAGACGACACGTCTCCATTCGTCCCTCCATTCACGCCTGTCGCGACACCACTGGAGGCGGGCTGCACGATGTTGGGGCGTGAGCGGAAGACGGCCTAACGGTGTGCGGGACCGTAGCCCAGCTTCATGGAGACGGTTGCGAATGGTCCTCGCCGATACCCCAGGAGCAACAGTGTCCCTAATTTGCTGGGAAGTGGCGGTGCGGTCCCCCACGGCACTGCGTAGGATCCTACGGTCTTGGCGTGCATCCGTGCGTCGCTGCGGTCCGGTCCCAGGTCGACGGGCACGTGCACCTTCCGCCGACCACTGGCGACAACATCGATATACTGTGGAGACCTCAAGCCCCACGTGTTGAGCAATTCGGCGGTACGTCCACCCGGCCTCCCGCATGCCCACTATACGCCCTCGCTCAAAGTCCGTCAACTGCACATACTGTTCACGTCCACGCTGTCGCGGCATGCTACCAGTGTTAAAGACTGCGATGGAGCTCCGTATGCCACGGCAAACTGGCTGACACTGACGGCGGCGGTGCACAAATGCTGCGCAGCTAGCGCCATTCGACGGCCAACACCGCGGTTCCTGGTGTGTCCGCTGTGCCGTGCGTGTGATCATTGCTTGTACAGCCCTCTCGCAGTGTCCGGAGCAAGTATGGTGGGTCTGACACACCGGTGTCAATGTGTTCTTTTTTCCATTTCCAGGAGTGTATTTCAACCTAAAATTTATGAAAAGGAAAGGAATTACTTTATTTTCGATGTACAAGTAATCAGTAAGTACAAATTCTGAATGTACAGTTAAAATTATTTTTCTTATAAACATTTGAAATTACGAACTACTGGCACACTTTAACTTTCTATTATTAATTATGCAATACTGTACTGGTTACTATGCTTATTTTTGGATTCATTTATGAAATAATAATCGAAAGTAATAATGTCACAAAAACTAGTAGAATTTCTTTGTCAAGAAAAATTGTAAACCCTCTGGAATATTATTATTTCCGCTGAGTGAAGGAGTAGTGAGCATGCCTCTCATGTGATCGGACGTATTTTTTTATTTTGGGCGAACAATGTAATTTAGGTTTTGTTAATGTGAAAACTCAAAGGACTGTTTGATATACTAAAATGTGACAGAATACAACGAGGTAACAAAAAAAATTCTGCAACAACGATCTTTAACTTTATTTAGATCAATCCATTTTCAGCTTCAAGACAAGAACTGGAGCAAACTGTACGCTAAAATGCAAGTAAACTAGAAAGTTTATTGTGATCTTCGCTCCTCTAAAATTTTTCTTAAAAGACTGCTTATTGAGGACAATAGCTGCAAGCAGGAAGGAGGGGGTACATTAAATAGCGATTGAGGTTAAATCTGATGGCCCAACAGTACTTCATCGGCAACTTGCTTCCTCATGCATTACCACTCATGAGACAGCATCGGAGTGCTCCACCCCTTGCTGAAGTTCTTCTTGGTCCGAACTGAACAAACCAATGGCATGTGCATATTAGAAGGCAATTCAGGTTAGATCCATTTACGCTTCTTCCAAGTATGCAAAAAATTGTTTAGGTGAAATGATTCCATCATTGAATCCCCTTGTCTAGCCGGCTTAGTAACTCTGGACTTTACAGTTTATTGATGTAATGGAGTACAAGCTGCAGACTTGTATATGTTCTTCAATTAACTGATGGAGACAGATTCTTCCCATTGTTAGTCAAATTTTGCCAGAAATTACTTTGTTCGGAGAGAGTCAAGCGATTATTAATTGTGTACAAATCATATACAAACTGTTAGGAAGTTTTCGATGCTTTTTTCTGTAACTTTGCTAACCACCTATAGATGTTACACGTAGCACAAAGGAACGATTGTTGGTACTGCCTTTAAATACGGGGTTATTCAAAAGTTTCAGAAGATAGCTGTGCGAAAACTGCAAGACATACAGCCAAGTGACTCATGTCAGTGGCTGGAGCACGTCCTCCAAGTTTCGATACATAACGAGCGCCATGGTGCAGTTGCTCAAGAGGACACGCTTTTCGCAACATGTATACAACTCATCTACTCCGTATCTACTCTAAATAGTTTGTGCCAGCAGAGAGGCAACCCAAACCACGATTTCAGAGTGAATAACTGTCGCTTCTCGCGTAGTTAATGTCAGCGACTTCAATGAAATGCATTCACATATTGAAGTCTGAAGTGCCACAAATTCTTCCCACATGGAGCACTTCATAATGTGACTATATCCTCAGAGACCACAGATGCCACCTCACACATGACAAAAATTCTTTACGTGTAGTTGAATATTTAGATTCGCGACTGATGTCAGTTCCTCTCTGATGTAGATATTTCATTGTAAAAGTACCGGAACGAAAAGAAGTAATCAAGAAGAGTTTTGCACTTCTTTGAATATCTCGTGAAAGCCGAGTATTTTGTTGCTGGCCGGCCGGAGTGGCCGAGCGGTTCTTGGCGCTACAGTCTGAAACCGAGCGACTGCTACAGTCGCAGGTTCGAATCCTGCCTCGGGCATGGATGTGTGTGATGTCCTTAGGTTAGTGAGGTTTAAGTAGTTCTAAGTTCTAGGGGACTGATGACCTCAGAAGTTAAGTCCCATAGTGCTCAGAGCCCTTTGAACCATTTTTTGTTGCTGTGAAGTGTTGCGTACTGTTCACATTATCACAGCATGTGACAGACACAAGTAGACGCACTTGGCGGAAGGGATTCTAAGTCAGTGTGAGTTGAACAGCAGCAGCGAGGGGAGCGACGACGGATGAAGTGACAAAGAGTGCAAAATTTTGAGAAAACTTACTGTGCTGGGGTAAGCTGTCGCCAGCACAATGATCGGCAAAGATGCAGTGCGAGGGTCGGTTCGTAGGCTTTGGATCAAGCGCGCCTATCACGGGAGAGGCCAGAGACACACCCACAAGCAACACGCCGTCAATGTTCTCTTGACAGGACGTATTTAGGCTGCCGCCGCTAACCAGAGGGCTTGAGTCAATCACTCAGCCTCACTCAGTCATCCAGCTTGGCGTCCGTCAGGTAACTAGCAGAGTAGGTTTAGTTCGTCGCAGTCAACGACAGTACACTGCGACTATGGTGGGACTAGTTTACCTCAACCAGAATTGTGACATTACAGCAGTCTGCAAAAGGACTATTGCTGATGAGCTTGTACCACAACACATGGACTCTATTCCAGTTAAGTAAATACTTCCAGTTCGTGTAAATAAGAAACAGTATTAATACACTTGAGCATTTTTGTTGTAGAAAGAGGATACGCGCCATCCATAACAACATCCTCTCACTTTCTTCGTTGCCGAACTAGACTCTACACTTACATCTAGGACATAATGCTGAGGGTGCAAGAAAGATGCAAGTGTTTGTAGAAGTAAATTAATAAAACAAGTACAGAAATGTTGTCAACGTTCGCCAAACGTGTAACAGATTTAATTATGCAGAATTCGCGAGTATTACACATGTCTGTACTTGAGGAAATTAAGAAAATACGAAAGTCAGGTAGGGACAATGCTTCGAACTTCTGTCTTCTTTAATATGGATTTTTGGCGGATCCTCCTAGTTTTTTGCGAATGCTGGTCACGTGTGGTTGTGTCACACGAGTTCCACAAAGTCAACGATCCATCAGTGTAGTCTGCGCGACCAATTACGCGAATAGTTTTACTACACACTTCTTCTTTAGCGTTTTTTTTCTTTCATTTGAATTGTTAGAATACGTGTACTATATTGAAAAGTTATTGTTTCACAATGTGTAAACATGTGAAATAAACGTGTAATTTTACTAAATTTTAGCAACATGATGGATCAGAGGCAAGAGGCTCGAATTCTAGCATGGATGGATGAGACAGAGAAGGAGGAAGATACCCTTGACACGAGGTCTAGGATTGAAAATGTTCTGGAAGTGTATTATGGTATTCCTCTCGTGGAAAGTCAGTCGTCAATCTCGGGAATGACAGAGAGGAATTGTATAAGTCGTTGCTATGACTGCAAAAGGAAACGTAATAGAAATATCAGAAAAGGCTGTAATGTGTGTAATAAAGTCATCTGGCCCAATCATTTCAAGATCGTCTATATGTCGTCTTCCGAAAACTGTGACAAGATTAGTATTTATCAAAATATGTGTTTTTTAACTCGGTCAAAGCCAATGATATCATTTTAGCAACAACTATTAATTTTTTTCGAATATGAGGATATATTTTTAACTGGCCTCGATTATTTTTTAATTGAAATTACTATTGGCAATACATAAAACACTGAGTACTTTTGTCAAAAATTTGAATAATTTCCTTCTGTTGTTGTTGTTGTGGTCTTCAGTCCAGAGACTGCTTTGATGCAGCTCTCCATGCTATTCTGTCTTGTGCAAGCTTCTTCATCTCCAAGTACCTACTGCAACCTACATCCTCCGGAATCCGCTTAGTGTATTCATCTCTTGGTCTACCTCTATGATTTTTACCCTCCATGCTGCCCTCCAATACTTAATTGGTGACTCCATGATGCCTCAGAACATGTCCTACCAACCGATCCCTTCTTCTAGTCAAGGTGTGCCACAAATTTCTCTTCTCCCTGATTCTATTTAATACCTCCTCATTAGTTCTACATATCTAATCTTCAGCATTCTTCTGCAGCATCACGTTTCGAAACATTCTATTCTTTTCTTGTCGAAACTATTTATCGTCCACGTTTCACTTCCTTCTGAAGTTGAGAAAATAGCATACCCATCTAATCAGTGCGACCACTTACATTTCGTTTTGGAGTTCGACCACTGCAGGCCTAATCATGGTTCTACAGTTGTACTAGTTTTGTATGTGAACAGTTAGTACCGAAAAAAACAAAATTAACAATATTAATGTAAAACTCCAAATGACTAACTTTGATTCAGTCACCTTCCTACAAAATGTCACCATCCAGGGACCGACGCGCTCAACCAGAACTCGGCGCCATACTGCAGCTCAGAATCAGCACATTACTGGTTTGCTCCAGAAACCATCCCTTCAAGCGTTGAAGATCGATCAATACACGCTTTTTAAAGCAAAGAGGGTCAACGGCTGTTATGAGGTGGATACGCCTCTTAAAAAATGGTTCAAATGGCTCTAAGCACTATGGGAATTAACTTCTGTGGTCATCAGTCCCCTAGAACTTAGAACTACTTAAACCTAACTAACGTAAGAACATCACACACATCCATGCCCGAGGCAGGATTCGAACCTGCGACCGTAGCAGTCGCGCGGTTCCGGACTTGAGCGCCTTAACCGCGAGACCACCGCGGCCGGTTACGCCTCTTACTATTAGATAAATGCAGTTGAGCAACATCGGGCATGGCCTTCGGATGAGTGACTGTCCACATAAACCGCGTGCTGTTGGCAAGTTTTACCCTTGTCCATAAGGCAGATGGGTTAGGAGAAGTGGTGGCGTAAAGTTCAAGATCACTAGTCTTTGCACCAGTCTTTGCACTGCCCTGGATTCGATTCCAAACCTCTCTGCAGTTCCTCATGGAGAGAATGTAATGCTGTTGATGATATCTCTGTCAGATGGGGGCGTTAAACTAGGCAGCCTCCTTAGTTTGACCTTCTTCCTTCTCTCATCATCTCCAGCAGGAACACACTATAGTGAGGGTACATTAGTGCAGTCGTCTACACTTAATAGAGTACACACAAAACCCTCATACCTCATGAAGAAAATGTGCCTGCGGGTACGGATGATAGAGAAAACATTCCCAATTAGCCTGCTGAATCCACCCTGCCTCGTCTCCCATCTGTTCATGCCATACGACTTTTTTTTTACTTTCGCGGATGCAAAGACTATGATACAGTATTCAAAAATAAATATTGGCATGTTGCAGATTCTTTCCCTAACATTTCATGTCGCAGTTAGATTACATTACGCAAAAAATAAGATAGTTGTACAAAGAGAAATATAAAAAAATGATATTTACGGAATATAAATATTAATTTTTTACACCACGCAGCAAACATTAAAAAGTAATAAAATTAATTAACTTTACACAAATTGCACTAACACTTTCACATGGCAAAACTGCAGTCGCAGTATGACGTGTGATGTGCGTTAAATACTTGGGGAGATGCTCTCTCCACTGGTTTATCATGCTGAGAAATAAAATCGCTTCAGCTGTAAAATCCTTTTCTACAGTATAAAATCCATTTATATAAAAAAATCCTTTTATACTGTTTCATAGCACTTACAGCTGCATATTCATTTGCAAATTTGGGTCGAGCCACGATATACATATTATGGGAAGATCTAGCGTTCATAGACAGTCTCATACAGTGGATTATCTACAAGAAAGGCGAATGTCCCGAAGGTAATAAGGATGGTGGAGAATGCTCCCCTAAAACAGAACGTCATTGTGTAGAGGTGAACGACCACTATTACATGGTAGCTCAGTGACAGACCACTGGGTACACACTTTTGCCGCCATAACAGCAGTATGTCAAAGAATATGAACTGCAGTGTAAGGTTTTCCCACTGAAACAAAAACAGAAGTGGGCACCGA
This sequence comes from Schistocerca piceifrons, assembly GCF_021461385.2. NCBI lineage: Eukaryota > Metazoa > Arthropoda > Insecta > Orthoptera > Acrididae > Schistocerca > Schistocerca piceifrons. The sequence goes on from NC_060139.1 coordinate 997,678,243, forward strand.
CTTAGTTAATGCTTTGGTAGTCATGACTTGACTCCAGAACCTGCAAGCGTTGTGAAACCAGTAATGCCTGGGAATAAAGGAATTTTACAGCTGAAGTGGTTTTTTTATTCAACATGATGTAACGTGGCTGTAGTTGCGCAGACACCATAGTTTTTTGCACTGATACATGTTTATTTTTAGCAAGTCTAGTAATTTTTGCATGTCATCTTCTGAAAATCCTGAGTAACTTAAGACTAACCATGTACAACGTTGCATTTCTATGACGCTAAGTGCTACACAGCTTACGTCGTAGTATGGGTGTGCGCTGAGGAAGTCGGTCGGTATTTCGACAGTGCGTCCCTCTATCGGCAACAGTTAGCGGCGACACAGCAGAGAAACCGTGCAGCCTCTCACAAACCCGCCCGGCGCGGAGCGCCGCGCTGAATAAATGATGGCGCGGCGTGACTTATTGAGAGGCCCTGAAACAAGTGACGGCCGATCAAAGGGCCCGCGGACGCTCCTCTGCGGCGTCGCCGGCCACTGGCGGGCGGCCCTTCCGCTCCTGACTGGCCGACTCCTGCTGCCGAGTGTAGCACGTGGTCGCCACGTGTCAAGAGACTGTCGCAATACCGCCACTGAGGCATTCCGGGCACAAAAATAATATGAAAGAAACAAACTGAAAAATCTTTCAGAGAATTGCGTGACCTTAGGAATGTGGGATTAAATTTGGGATTGTTGTTGTAGTCTTCAGGCCAAAGACAGCAGCTTTCCACGTTAGTCCGTCCAGTGTAAGGCTCTGTATCTCTCGATAACAACTGCATCCTAACCATTAATTGAGACCAAACAGAATACTTGGTTGCTGGAGAAGTGAGTCGAGACCTGACTCTTGTAAGTATTTAGGAGTCATTATCAACAAACATGGTTCCAGTAGAAGCGGAATCAGGAGCCGCAGTGGCCAAAATAGACGAGCAAGTAAACAGCTGTACAAAGTAAATAAGCAAGCAAACAGCTGAGTGGAGTTTTGTGGAGCACACGTATTACATCAGAATCGAAGATTAAGGTATTTAAAGTCACTGTACGAAGTATAACAACATATGGATCAGCAGCATGGGAAGTGACTGGAACAGTTAAGAGGAACTTAATGCCAGTGAAGGTGAGATTTCGGAGATGTTGCTGTAATTCGAGACTGCAGGATAAAATTAAAATTGAAAATGAAGACATACGTATGAGAATGTACATAGGCACCTCTGTAACGGACACAATTGAAGCAAACAGACTGACACGGTGTGGATATATATGCAGTTTGTGTCACGACAGGTTGCCTAAGCTGATGATGGAATAGTTACCAGCATGGCTCTGTTCTTTCGAGCGAACGACAGTAGCTTTATCGTGTAAAACTGAATGCAGGATCAGCATGCCATCGTGTGTTTCCTTTTTCCATAGGCAAATGGTAAAGTGTTGTTACGATTCTGTTGTGGATCAAGGAGAGGGGACTTCCTGATGGGAACTGGCGACCAATGACTCCCTTCTACAGCTCGCTAAGGCCTGAACGAAGAAGAGGCAGAAAACGATTGAAGATATTTTTTCGACACGGTTCTATAGGTGTTCGCATCCGTCTTTACTGTAGACCGGCGCCGAAAGCGCAATCGCACAGAGCAGTCGACATAATTTCCCGTGAACACTGTGTCAACTAAGAAAACGTATGATATATGCTGATTGATAAGGTTGCAATATTTCTCGTCGCTGTCGGAAACGTTAAGTCTGCAGTTTAATAGAGCGCAGACTATGACTGCTAGAAATTCAAGAGAATTCCGTAATGAATAAAAACGTTGTACCCAGATCCCAGGAGGGGGCAACTGTCCCTCTTGCCCTCCTACACTCACACGCAGACATTATGCGTAGTTATTTTTATGTCATCAGCCGTATTTTTACTGTCCACAAAGGACTCCAGCGTTCTACAGTCTGCAGCTAATATCACACTTCGTTAGCTATGGCAGTGGCCTGGAGCAGATTAACGACCAGTCTAGGAAATGGAGCGCATCATCATAGAGATAATGTCGTCAGCCGAAACTTTAGTAACTCCGTACAGCACACGTTTGTTGTCTTGAACTTCAGTTGAGACTTTAAGCCTTAAAATGACTGGAAACAAAATAGGTAAACACTCATGGATCCATCACAGTATTTTACGCATTGCTATTCGTTAATTGTTGCAGCAGCATCGAGGAAATCAGAATAATGCATTACTTTACTATGGAAGAAATGGTCTCAAGTTTCCAGACGGGTGGCTGAGTTGAAATGCTGCGGTGTTCTGACTTTCCTATTGGGGAAAATATTCTACAAGGAGACCGCAGATACTACAAGCATAAAAAACTGAGGTATTTCAATGTTACTTACCGACTGGAAACCAGTGAACGTTTCATTCGCAGTATAAGCTTAACACTACACCCTAATGTCAAATATCGTACAGTTCATGGATGTATATTCCTCCGCTCTAACTAAATTCCGCCGTTGTAAGCAATTGAAAGGTAGTTTTTTGCCAAATGCGTTTTGATTCTTTTATTTGTGAAACAGCTGAAGTGGGCTGTAACACATGTTTGTTTTATGGAAATAATGCATGACTTACACAGTAGTCACAGGTAAGTCAATATATTACGTTTTTTGCTTGCTATGCTCTTTTTTATAGTTAGTAACAACTTTTTGCAGCACAAGTTCTGTCGGATTAAATTATAGTTTGGAGTTTGTTACGATTTCCGATGTTTTTAATTCATGTATGTCGCCCTGGAGATGTATTTATTCGGCTGCATCTCCCAGATGGTCGATTTTCGGCGTTTTTTCGACCACATTTGTTTCAGCTCCACTCCCATTTTTCACTGTGCCTTTTATATGCCTGTTTACAGCGTGTATCGCTGTCAACAATCGGTCTGTATTTTTCCTTCGTCTTTTGTTTGTGTTGTAGTGCGTATGTGTGGTCTGATACGTGTGTGTTTATTGTTATGTCTGAGTGTGCGATTCTTTCGTGTAAGTGGATTGGAGTTTTGCGTGTGTATGTGGTTTTGTTTTGTGTTGAGTCTGTGGTTTGATATTTCTTCTGCCTGGGTGAGTGTTTGGAGAGAGAGAGGAAGAGAGAGAAAGAGAGAGAGAGAGACAGAGAGAGAAATTTTAATTTATTATTTTGTCTTGTTACGTTTTATATCTCTGTTTGATATTGCTTTGGTGGGTAATATAATCAGTGAGTTATTACTTGTATTGCTTTACTGTTATATTGCACAAGATCTTTGTTTACGAAAGTTTTCCTGTAGTTTCAGAAGATTTTTGTTGTATTTGTTCACTCTAATAACTTCCGTCTCGTGCTCCATCTTCGATGGTTTTGTCCATGATTTACCATGTAATTAGCAAAGATAGAGCGGCTATTTTCAAACTTCCAGATTCTTGTATGTTATTTATACCTAATTTTGAAATTGCTGCCTGAAATTCGCAGATCCAATGATTCATATTCTTGACATTGTAACTGGTATATACCTGCTCCTTGGTATTTATCTGGTTTGTCTAATGTTGTTTATAAATGTGACTGAAGCGTATTTCTTGTTCTATAAGCAATGTTTAATCCTTGTTAATTTACTATATGCGCTATTTTGTGCGTTGATTTGCATTTGTATGTTAAAATGCACTATTTCTTTCTGTTACTCATGTCGTGAGTGTTACTGTTTCGTGTACCTGCATGTACTTTAGTGACTGTATTGTCTGTGGGGTTCTGTGGACCTGCATCAACAGCGTTTCGCGGTTGTACCCAGTAGCACATAGCACCATAAGGCCTTGAGATGGCACTGTACATCTTGTGCAAAGGCAGTCACTGTAATGCCGCTCTCCCTGTTTGAGGCGAACCAAAATGGGGCCATCATTTTCAAACAAACAGAACCTGGATTCGTTCGAAACGTGACGGACTGTCAGCCCTGATAGTGTACGATGTGTTCCACTGCGCCACTGTTGTGCCAGAGCCGAGGAGGACGTAGATCTGTCCTGCAATGCCATTCGGATGAGATCCCTATCTTCTCGGGTGGTGCGACCTAACTCATCTCACCGTGTTATTCGACCTTCCGTGAACCATTCTGCACACAACCATTGCACTGCCGAGACACTTCGTCCCACACGAGCAGCAATTTCCCGGATGGATGCAGCACATTCTCTCATGCCAATAATGTTCCCTCTTTTAAACTCACTGATTTGACGGTAAAGTTCACGCGTGTGTCTGCGAGGCATCCTGCATGTATGCTCATGTCACATTGATCCATTACCTTCGGTTTCTAGCGATAACGAGAGTCGCTGGCGCATTTTGCTGGTAGGTGGTGTTGCTCCACTATATCGATGTTTCATTGAATCCACGGGTCGACATGGTTCAAACGCAGATCATTTCTGCAGAACATACTAATGCACATATCCTGTGAATATGGTCGTCCTATCTCTAGTCATTCAAGGCGTTCTTTTTCTTCTGGATATAAATGTGTAATACAACATGGTGTTAACGTAAATATGCTAACTGTTTGATTGTATTAATGGTGTAACCTAGTAAAAGAGTAGGCGTAATGTAAGGTTTATCTATAGTAATAAACATTTTATTGCCTATTTTAGTAATTTATGATGCTCTTTTGCCTGCTTTTTTAAAAATGTTTTATTATGCCGAAACTTCGAGCCTCTACAACAGTCGGTGTAAAGGGTCTACATGTTCCTGCACTAGACATGACAGAGAAAAATACACTGGATCTCTGAAGGTTGGTTATTCTAATGGATCGTACACATTATATGATCTTCGTGGGAAACAGAATATGGCTTGGAGTACCTGTTTGACTGGGTGGCTATACAATTCACACCGTGTAGTACCACTACCTACTTTTACTTTATTTAGAGATTAGATTCTGATGAACAATTTTTTTTATTTATTGAGCCTATCTTACAGAAATTTCATTCAAGTTCCCTTGGACTTCATTAAAGGGCGATGCACACAACTAAGGGTATCCAAATAAATGAGGATGTATGAGGTTGTCTCTAATTAACGGAACCAACTTTTCGTAACACATGCCTAGATGTAACTGTGTTGTAGGAAGAGCTAGGTGATGAAATATCTGATGCCGGTTTTATATAGTGGGGAGCGATATTCTTTTCAAGTGAAGTATCTGGTACATTATATTTTAATTAGAATAACCTACGTGTTTCTATAAGGTTACCAAACTGGACTCGCATTTGGTATGATGATGGTTCAAATTTGCCTCTGGACATTGTAGTGGGACGAAATTAAGCGTCACCCATCCACCAAAGTCAGCCCAGTTTGCAGGTGACTATAAGTTTAATTTAGTTTTGTTTATGTGTTTTCTTACTATTTGTAATAGATGTGAATTATCTAAAAGTTTTGTATTTTTTTTTGTGTGTTTCATGTACGGAGAGGGCGGCGCAACGAACGGGGACAGCATCTTCGTTGCCGCGACCAGGGAGGAAATTGCTGGCCGCTATACGTCGCGGGTCGACAGCCAAGGAGCAACAGAAGATCCTGGAACCGAGTTGTTGCGTCGTGCTTCTAAAAATTAAAAATGAAGTTTTATACTCTTTTTGTACAACAATGACATCATGTAGAGCTTAATCTTATTGAAATGTTAGTCACTGTCTGTCAACGCTCAAGTTCACATCTGTATGTGTAGGAAGCTAATAAAATAGCGTATGCTACTAAAGTTGAAACACGTGTCTTGAAGATTTATTTATGAAGAGTTATGTGAACGGATTAATAATATATTTGACAAGATTATTGATTCAGACAGCGTTGGCCGAAACTTTGAATCTAAAAAAGTTTATTTAATGTGTGATTCTGATATCGATTAGATCAAGATAACGTGTGTCAATATAATTTCTGAGGAGAAACAAACGAAATTTAAATTCGAAAAAGTTACAAAAAACCAATTGGCCCCAGTGATGTAATTCTTTGCACACGACTCAACGGATGTTTTACAGTTTCGTTCAAGAACCATCCTATGAGAATTTAAAAGAATATGAATCATTTTTGAAGTGGGTTGTAACTGACGTAGGTGACGAAGTCTGCACATGGTCATACATATATCAAACGAAAAACTAATACGTCGTTACACTACACCGTGGCGACCGTGACAGGACTTGTGTGCAACTAAGGCACACAAGTACGAAACAATTAAAACATCAAGAGTTCTTCGGAAGTCAACGCGAGTTTTCGTGGAGCCTTCACCAGCCAGCGGCGACTTCGCGGGTGTGAGCATCTGACGGAGCGCAGCCAAGCAGTACGGTCACGCAGTTATTCCACGAGAAGGCGCATCTGTTGGGCAGCAGCTGACCGCTGCAAACCCCGACAACCTTTTTTCTCCCTAAAATAACAGGCCCAGTACGACAGCTGAGACGTTCCTCCGGCTGGTATTAGAGATGTTTCTGAGGGCTTCGCCTGTCAACGGTGGGCCGAGCGTGGTTGCAGCCAGTGACGTCTCCAGTGTTCGACTCGGCGTCCTGCCGGTTGCGGGAGCGGGGTCGCAGCATATCATCGGCTGCATCGACGGCTGTTACTTCTGCAGCCCATAGCAGCACACCGATCATCGTGAACTAAAAACTAAAATATTAGTGTCCGGTGAGTCTGTTTTAAGTTGGAAGTGGAGTGTTGTACATAGGAGTGTGCTTTTACTAGGATTGTTCATTACAAGTCTGCGTGTGTAACTAGTTAATATCTTACAATAATGTCGGGAAGTGAAATGTCAGACGAAGAGCAAACTATGTCCGATAGGAGCATGAGATCCCTTTTTAAGGCGATCGCTAAATTGAAACAATCTAACGAAGAATCTAATGCCAGATTAAAAGACGAATTAAAACAGTCTAACGAAGAATCTACTGCTAGATTAAAACAGGAACTAAAACAGGAATTAAAACAGTCTAACGAAGAATCTACAGCTAGATTAAAAGAGGAACTAAAACAGGAATTAAAACAGTCTAGCGCGGAATCTACTGCTAGATTAAATGGGGATCTAAAAAAATCTACAGACAGGTTACAGGAATATCTTAATGAAACCAGTCGAGAATTAAGTGATAAAATAGAGGCTTCTAAAGTTGAAATGCTGAGGTCCCGATCGACGAAGCTCTCCAATCCAGATACATTTGGTACACCTGTACCTCCACGTAGAATAGCAACTGTCAACCATCCGTTGCCATGGGTGAAAGAATCATTGATGTCGATGCTGAAGTTCAATCTGCAACCACAGAAGACTGCGGGTCCATCCAATAGCGAATGTGCAGCGACAGATTTGATGGTATTCTTCTTCTTGTCGGCAGCCGATGTTGTCAGTGCTGATAATTGTAAAAGGTTAGAAGAACATATCCAGCAATCGCGTGAGGAAAAAGCTCGCATGCGAAATGATATTACTGTCTTAACCAAGGGCCTAGATAATGTCAATGTCTTAGTTGTAAATGAAATAGAGAGAAATAACGATAAGTTACGAGATGAATTTTCTATGCAAACAGAATCTGTTCGCAGAGAATTATTGAAATCTATTAAAGAGGTCTCTACCAAACCTGTAGAGATTTCTTCAATAGATAATGTAGAATTAGAGACATTAACTCATCAAGTAGAAAAGGACCATACCGAAATCGAAAACATGAAATTTTTAATTACTGAAATATGCAGTAACCTTGAGACTGCCAAAGATAATAACATTGATGAAGGTACAGAGCGTTCACATGGTGAGCACAGTGAAGAATCGATATTAGCTAATCGCGTATCCAATACAGAAATGCGGATACAGGAAATTACTAAACGGTTATCGGAATTAGATAATAACGAGAACATTTCAGGTAGCAGAGGTAATAACATAATCAGAGACAACAGTCGCATCGAATTTGCTAGCTCGGACGACAACAATATGAATAAAGCAATCACGGCAAGCCAATCCGATGCAGCTCCGTCTCTGCAATCTAAACAAAATCCGACTATTTCTCTCGCAGAATGTCTGGATGACATAACGACAAATTCAAATGTAGCAAGTCGATTTCCTGTATTCAAACCAGGAGGCGAACTTCACCCTATAATCTTTATAAAAGCTTTTGAAACATCATTATCTCCTAAATGGAGTAATGAAAAACGCATTCAATTTGTAATAGGACATTTAGAAGCAGAAGCTGCGGAATGGGCAGTACTGCATAGAACTGAATTCAGGGATTGGGATGATTTTGTTAAGCAGTTTAAACAAAATTATTGGTCAAGAGGAGAACAACAACACTTAACTTTAGAGTTGTTAGACCCTCCTCCATATTCTAAACGGTGGGGAGGTTATAGGAGTTATTTTGAATGGCATTTAAACCGTGCTAAATTAATTGAAGAACCAATTATTGAAAGTCATTTAATACGAGTCCTAATTAGTAGGTTACCGTATTACGTAAAGGAAAGAATGATAGAAAGAGAATGGTCACAGCCGTGCGAATTGTTAGGATATTTAGAGCAGTTAGATATACTTAATAGAGAAAGGGAAGACGAGAAGTTTAGATTTGGTAGAAATGACAATCCTCGAAATAACAATAATAATTCAGAACCACGAAAAGCTAATAACAACAATCATAGCCGGTTCTGTTATATAAAACGTCAATCTAAAGATAAAGAGAGCCAACAAAATCGTGGTAATAACTCTAAAGTGCGGAAATTACACAATAACGATCATGAGATAAATCATCCTCAAGTAATTAATGAAGGTCAAGTGGTAGGTGACGTCATCATAGAACGTTCGGAAAACTAGTAAAGTCCTTTAGTACGGGTCAAATAAAGGGAACTATTGGTCAAGATTATACAAGACCCAATTGCAATTTATCATTAAGCTGCCAAAAGGACGGTGACTGGCAACAAGATTTACTTCAGGAAGACAATCAGATAAGGGAGAATGTAACTTATAAACCCGTTATTAAAGGCTATATTAAAGATACCGAAGTAAATATTATAGTTGATTCGGGTAGCGAAGTAAGTATTTTATCCAAAGAATTATTTCAGCTTAAAAGAAAATATTGGAATTTCCCGACTTTACCTGTAACTGGGGTGAAAATTATAGGAGTTACTGGTAAAAGAAGTCAAAATATTACTGAGGAAGTTTATGTAACTTTTGAAATTGCTAAACAATTAATTGCTCACTCTGTACTCGTCGTAGCCAACTTAAATGTGGCCATAATTTTAGGTATAGATTGGCTGTGTAAATATAAAGCTATATTAGATTTTAAAGACTCTTCCTTAACCATCCATAAGGAGGCATGTACTTTTAAAGTGAGGTTCTCTAACAGTCAAGTACCTGAAAATTGCTACGAATCCTTACAGATTAAGTACGCACCGACCATGAATCTATTAACAGATTTTAGTGATCTTGAGTATGCAGTATACCAATGTCAGGCTAGTGATAGTATCGAAACCGAAGTGAAAGAAAAATGTTATTCTACGAATTGTCTATCCGAACAAGAAAAGGAAGAGTTGGAATCTTTGATGTTAGAATTTAGAGCCGTCTTTTCAGATGAACCGGGGAGAATTAAAGATTACGTTTGTAAACTTAAGATTAAACATCAAAAACCATTCTTTAAGAAACCTTATCCTATTCCAGTACAATTCAAAGAACCGGCTAGTAGAGAAATAAGTAAGATGCTAGAACAAAACATTATCGAACGATCATGTAGCGCTTTTAACAGTCCGTTGAGGGTAGTTAAGAAAGCTACTGGTGGGGTACGACTGGTTCTGGATGCCCGTGAATTAAATAAAATTATAGAGATGGAAAGAGACAGACCTATTCCTATGGAGGACGTAATTCTTAAGATCGCTGGTTCTCGTTATATGAGTACAATGGATCTAACCTCTGGCTACCATCAAGTAACATTACACCCGGATTCACGGCAATATACGGCTTTTCTTTTTGAAGGCAGATCATATCAGTTCCAAGTTTTACCTTTTGGACTTAATATATCAGTGTCAACTTTCATTAGGGCATTAGATTCTGCTTTGGGTCAGCAATTGTTACAAAAGATTATTTTATATGTAGATGATATTTTGGTAGCTACTAAAACGTGGGAAGAACACGTAACGATATTACGGGAATTGTTTAACCGTTTAATTGACAGAGGAGTTACTTTAAAATTATCTAAGTCTTACTTCGGAAAGGAGGAAGTAAGATTTTTGGGGCATATAGTGGACAGTAAAGGTATTAGGCCAGACCCAGCACGTATTGAAGCTATTGCTCGATGCCCGAGTCCTAGAAATCGGAAACAATTGAAATCATTCTTAGGAATGGTAGGATTTCTGAGAAGATTTCTTCTGGGGCAGGATATTGTTAATCCTAAATTACTAGATTTATTGAAAGAGAAGTCAGTATGGTTCTGGGGACAAGAGGAAGAGGAAGTTTTTAATAAGATAAAGGAGCGTTAACCAAAGCCAAAATGTTATACCACCCAGATTTCAATCAGGACTTTTGTATGTGTACGGATGCCTCTGATTATGGTGTGTCTTGTGTAATATTCCAAGGTGATCTGACCAATGAAGAGGGATTATATCGGCCTATTGGATTCGCTAGTCGAACTTTAAATAAACATGAAAGAAATTATTTTGTATCCGAGAAGGAAGCTCTCGCAGTGGCATGGGGTTTTCAACGATTTAGAGGATTATTAATGGGAAGAAAAACAATTGTATATACTGATCATCAGGCTTTAATCTTTTTGAACAATTGCCGGTTACTTCACCGTAGGCTATTACGTTGGGTATTATGCTTGCAAGAATTTCAGTACGAAATTAGGTATATAAAAGGATCTCAGAATGTAGTTTCAGATGCTTTGTCGAGGCTTCCCGTAGGAATGGAGAATATTAATATTGCAGAAGAACCAGGAACAAATTACCATGTTTATTTCCTTTTAACTAAGGAGAACGAACGTAAGGTTAAACGGATAGTAACTGCTGTTAGATGCAATCAAAGAAATGACGATCAATATAGGGACCTTATACAAAACCTTAATAATGGGGACGAAACAGTTAACACCCGGGGTGTGTGGTTATATTTTAACGACTTGTTGTATTGGAAAGCACAGAGGGAACACCAGAGATGGAAAATCTGCATTCCGAAAACTGTTGTGGACGAGTTAATTACTTATATTCATGAAGGTTACGGGCATTTTGGAATTCATAAATGTATTAAACATCTAATGAAGTATTATTATTTCAAAAATATGTCCCGTATTGTGAGAAGTATTATTAGGGCTTGTGAAACCTGTCAAAAGGTTAAAGTTAATAACAAATCCAAGCGTTATAAATTATATGCTGTAATTCCTCGAGGTTTGTGGGATCTACTGTCATTAGATTTTTTCGGCCCTCTGCCTCGGAGTTCAGGAGGATTAACATATGTGTTTGTTGTAATGGAATGTTGGTCCAAACATGTGAAACTATATACTTTGAAACGAGCGAATACAGCAAGCGTTATACGCTGCCTCACCCGAAATTACTTTGTTAACTGGGGCATTCCTAAACGACTTATGTCTGACAACGGTAGTGCCTTTATTAGTCAAAGATTTCAAGATATGATAAGACAATATGGAATCAAACATATCTTAATTTCGAAATATCACCCTCAAAGTAATTTAGTAGAAAGAGTCATGAAAGAATTAGGACGATTATGTAGAACTTATTGTGCACATAAACATACTCGGTGGGCCAAACTAATGCCTGAATTCGAAAAGATATTAAATGAATTGCCTCACCTAACGACGGGATTATCACCTATAGAAATTTTAGGCAAACGAATTATAGGTGAGCCTTTACTAGCTGCTTTACCTTGGCCACCAGTAAATGAGATACAACAATGCATTCCAGACGAAAAAGTTTGCGAACAGATTGTAAAAAATGCCGAACGGAGAATTAAAAGTTATAATCAACAGGCTATAGAACCCTCATTTCAGGTAGGAGAACTTGTGTTAGTACGATCTCATCCTAAAAGTTCGAAGATCAATAAGGAATGTAGAAAATTCTTCTTTATCTTTGAAGGTCCATACGTTGTACATAAGATTGTACATCCCAAAGCGTTACTTCTTGTGGAACCTTCATCAGGTGTAATTAAAGGATTATGTAGTGTTGATGACATGAAACCCTTCATCCCTAAATAAGTTAATATTTAGTATATGTTACATACGGAAGAGCGTTCATAATTTATTCATGTGAAGTTTTTCGTGATAGTTACGTATTATTTTAAAGAATGAAACAGAAAGCTTAAACAGGTGTTCTACAATAATCTACTGGTACTTCAAAAAAGAGAAAGATAACCAAAAGGGGGATTTATATGGAAGAAATTTTGCTCTTAGGTCAAAAGGAATTTTGGATATTTTAAATTTACTCGGATAGTAGGAACCAAAGGGGATGGTTAATAGTTTTAGGGACCATGGGCGTCCAGAGCTATATGGCTCACGAGAACATAGCAGAGTGCTTTTAATAGAGGTTTGTAATAGTGTTAATATAGAACACACCAAACGGGGCTCTCTCGCTTGTTTCTCCTAAATAAATTGCCATTACCCAACAAGGTGTCCGAAGGTAAAGAAAGCCGTGCCGAGATTCTAAAGAAAGTTTTGCTTGATTTCTTCTTGACCTCAGGCATAAATAAGGCATTAGGGAAAAGGATGACGTAAAGTAAATAGTACTATTAGTTATTGTGAGAAACGTATTAGTAATATACATTCTTGGAAAGAATAACTCTAGTAAATAAATGAAACTATCACTAATCTATCACAATTTGAATGCTCTGTCCTAATGTAACAACGTTAAAGAACGTACTAAATTGGTATTTATTAGCAACTATTAACTGAAGAGGAGCAATCTCCCTATATTCGGCTACGAATTACCATAATAGCACAATTAAGAGTAAATGACAAATAGTCACAACAATATCGTATTAAAAGGATTAAATCTATCTAAGAGCAAGGACTCTAGGTTACGTAAAATGTGAGAAAAATGTATTAACAGTTAAATATTGTATATTGAAAAGTTTTAATTTCGGTTAAAACCTGACAAACTGAGCTTGTGGGTGGGGTATGTAGTGGGACGAAATTAAGCGTCACCCATCCACCAAAGTCAGCCCAGTTTGCAGGTGACTATAAGTTTAATTTAGTTTTGTTTATGTGTTTTCTTACTATTTGTAATAGATGTGAATTATCTAAAAGTTTTGTATTTTTTTTTGTGTGTTTCATGTACGGAGAGGGCGGCGCAACGAACGGGGACAGCATCTTCGTTGCCGCGACCAGGGAGGAAATTGCTGGCCGCTATACGTCGCGGGTCGACAGCCAAGGAGCAACAGAAGATCCTGGAACCGAGTTGTTGCGTCGTGCTTCTAAAAATTAAAAATGAAGTTTTATACTCTTTTTGTACAACAATGACATCATGTAGAGCTTAATCTTATTGAAATGTTAGTCACTGTCTGTCAACGCTCAAGTTCACATCTGTATGTGTAGGAAGCTAATAAAATAGCGTATGCTACTAAAGTTGAAACACGTGTCTTGAAGATTTATTTACGAAGAGTTATGTGAACGGATTAATAATATATTTGACAAGATTATTGATTCAGACAGCGTTGGCCGAAACTTTGAATCTAAAAAAGTTTATTTAATGTGTGATTCTGATATCGATTAGATCAAGATAACGTGTGTCAATATAATTTCTGAGGAGAAACAAACGAAATTTAAATTCGAAAAAGTTACAAAAAACCAATTGGCCCCAGTGATGTAATTCTTTGCACACGACTCAACGGATGTTTTACAGTTTCGTTCAAGAACCATCCTATGAGAATTTAAAAGAATATGAATCATTTTTGAAGTGGGTTGTAACTGACGTAGGTGACGAAGTCTGCACATGGTCATACATATATCAAACGAAAACTAATACGTCGTTACACCGCAACATCTAGATTTAGGTTTCCTGTGATATCTCTAAATCGCTTGAGGCAAAGTACTGGATAGTTCCTTTGTAAAGGAACGATCGACTTCGTTCCTCATCCTTGAAATATTCCGAGCTTGTGCTCCATCTCTAATGAGCTCGACGTCGATGGGATGTTTAATATCAACAGTGCTTTAATAACCGGCAGAAAGCAAAGGTCAGCATCTAATTTCATATTCATATTTAGGAAATTCTACGAATGGAATCTTTATGCACATTTATTCCATTCCAGTCAGTTTTCCAATTTCATCTCCAGCAAAACCGAAATAGGTTTTTTTAACTCCAATTTTCAGGAAAACATACCTAATTGCGAAAGAGAAACATTCAGAAAATGGAACAGGACACCACCGTCGATCATTCTAAATGTAAACCTATCGAGCTACCATAACCTTTAAAAATTTTTCAAATAGTTTTATGTAAGAATTAAATATATTTCAGCATCGGAACGTTTGGAAACGGAAGCAAGAAAACTGAGTGAGTGCTTATTCATACTTTTTATATTTTTATTGTTCTGACAAAATTTCTCGAATTTTGATATTGGATTAATCAATAAATAATAAAATAAATATTTTCAAATGGCTCCTTTGTCAATAAACAACCTGCTGCAATACGAATTAACTGCATACAGGACCCCGTTGTCTAGCATTTCACACATACTCTGTTCTTCATCGCCGTAATGGAAGCACGATTTTCGTTTAGTTGCTCATGACTCAGTCTACCGTACGCAGTCTACAACGGCTATGCTGTGATTGTTTACTGTGCTGGTTCCACGTCTTGCAACAACACATCTGTATGTTCTCCTTGAGAAGTTCTAGTATCATAAAATACTATCGTGTAAGGTTTTATGAAATATTTCTTGTAACAACTGTAGACAAACGAATTAAGGGGAGACGGAAGGCAAGTGGGCTTCAAAAATTCGATTTTTAGATTTTAGCATATCTGAAATGTCTGGTCTTTCCTGCGTGAAATAATTTTTGTTTTGTGTAAATACGACAATTTTTTTGTGAGATATGATGGTTTTCCTGACGGTCTGTGCAATCTGGCTTTTAAATGCCACGCCTTCCGTTTCGGGCCATGCAGAGATAATGCACAGCATTCTTTTACTCCTTGTATATTATTTCATGCTTCTATTGTTTTCCCAGAAGAGGATGGGGTCCAGGTTGAGAAAATTATTGAAAGAAAAGACAAAAATAGTATTGGAAGATGGTAAGAAGATAGGTGGTAAAGGTCGCCTGACAAATGTAGAAATAGACAGACAGCAGAATTTTTATGGCTTGGCCATAAGAAGAAATGTAGGGAATTTAGAAAACATGAGAAAAGCTGTATGGGCTAACTTTTTCTATAGACTTTCCACAAATGAAAATCTAGTGCACGGTCTTTGCCCGCGTTATCCTGACACTTGGTGCAAGTACAGGAGAAGTGCCAGATATGACCACAAACATTTTTACCTCCGTCAGTAATGAATGAAATAAACCAGTAGTTAGAGATCTTTGTAAGGATACCTTATTGAAGAAATGTTTTCATGGGAAAATCCAAAATTTAAATGAATGTATGAATTGTGCTGTTTGGTACCGGTTACCGAAAACTGTATTTGTTCAGCTTACAAATCTCAAATTTGGTGTTTATGATGCTATTATATGCTTCAATGATGGTGTAATTAGAGAACTGGGTGTTTTGGAATTATTGGGCATAAAATCTATTGGAAATACTGCAAAATGTTTCGTTCAAATAGATAAAGAGAGAATCCATAAAACAGATATTGCTAATTTAAAATGCACAAAAGAAGCCAGACAGAAAAGAAGAGGGAGCAAGAGAAGAAAAGAACGTCAGTATGATTCAGATGATGCTCACTATGGTGCAGTAAAACATTAGAGGTAAGTAATTCTCATCATTAACTGTAGTAGAATTGCAATATTAAACTTTAAAAGGCTTTTTCTCAAAATTACATTTTTTTTTACTTTCAGGTACCATTATTTGATAAAATAATGGGGTTAGAAACATGAAATTTGTTCAGTTTGTACTGTAGATGGTAATAAGTTATCTCAAGTAAATTGAGAACCACCCAATTATCAGAATTTGTTTTATAATAATTAATGTACAAAAAAGTTAATTTTTACTGGTGAAAGAACTAAAACTTTTTTCCTTCAAAACCGTAAGATGTATTATGTTCATTTTACTTGTAAATTGAGGCATATATGTTATATATATGCAGTAAAAATTTCATTGTTTTATCATTCATTGTTGTTTTGAAAAGTGTACCTATTGAAAGGGTAAAATAGCATTGGCAGAATAGGGATAAAAATTGCCTTCCGTCTCCCCTTAAATACTCGACGCTTGGACATAGATCACGATGTTAGCGTAACTGTCAGAAAAACATTAACTACTGCGAGAAAAAAGCTCTGCATTGTGCAGAATTCTGAGCCATTATCGGGACCAGGAGAAGCGGTGAAACGGAGATAGTAACTTTCCCCCTCATATGATGGCGAGAATAGACGATGTGGAGTATGCGGAAAGTGTCCGATTGTTGAAATGCCGCCGTGGTGATATTTTTTTAAGGCAGAGTTTTAAGGCATATAAAAGTCAGCTTAAACAGAATTAAATTTCAGTAAAGGCTACGAGAAGATTAAATAAATAAAAGCACCGTTGCTGCCAGTCTCAGCCCCTCAGATCAGCTCCGTATACGGACATAAGAGAACGGTTGTACACCGGCACTCGCAAAACAGATTGTAGTGATCCATATCAAGTGCTTAGTAAGACTTTCTCTATAGCGAAGACTATTACTGTTTGCTTGTCACTTGCGCACCGATTTAACGCCAAAGTTAAGTGTTGTCACTTCGTTTTATAGAAATAAAACTACTAATGTTATTTACTTGAATTTTCGTATAGCATTCCAAGAACGTCGCATCCCTTAGACACCCTATAAGCGACGAGTGGAAAGATCCAATACTTGAGACGACAATATTTCATGGAAACAATCACAGTTAGTTTTCTTCTACTAGAGGTCACCTGTACCAGTTTCATGAATCAGATTTCCATATACTAGAATCTAGAACATTGTTAGACTGTGTCACAGTAATTACTGCAGTAACTAGTTATCCAGTGCACATTTTAAACATGTAAAGTGTATAAACTACTGTTCATATTGTTAAGTTAGGGAGATCATAGGAGAGAATGTTAACATCCAAGAGTTTTTGGTTATGGGCAGGAGATGATCTCCATAGAATAAAATGTGGAATGAACAGGAAGAGAATATTCAGTCTGGAGCAAATACTCAGTCCGTTTCTGAAGCTTCTTTGGGAGCAAAGGCGAAAGCTTCGCTGCAGGCAGTCATAGACTCATTAGTGGATATCTTAAAGCAGTTAAAAATTTTAGTTGTTACTGATATTTTTGCAAGAGTAGCTTGTACACAAACTAAGCAATTTGAAATGAACAGCAAGGTCGAGAACGTTGTAACTAAGCAAGATTTACAGTTGATTGCTGCGCGTGTTTCAGATATAGCTACAAGACGACAATAATGAATAAACGCGACTGTGTCAAGAGTTGAACACTTTCCAACCAACAGACAAACATTTCACAGCAGATTAAGAACATGAACAAGCATCAGGAAACTGTGCAAGCTACAGTGGATCAGTTAAACACGACTATTAATAATATGTCATAAGGATATGAGGAACTCACTTCTGAGAAATTTAGCGAAAGTAGGAAGCATTTTTCGAATAGTGGGCTTGAGTGAAAGAAGGTGAAGTTTCCACTTACGTACAGAAAAGCATGCAGGAAGCTGTTTATAATCCGTCGACCGAGAACTTATCTTCCGCAGAAAGATGTGAATGTGTTACAGCAAGTTGAGGAGCATATTGACTCAGACATTGTTTAGTGGTAGACAGGTCAAAAAGTTTTCTAGATAAATGGAAGAAACCAGAGGTGCGTGCAAGCATACATCAAAGACCTCGAACCCCGTGCCATGTCGAACCAGCCTACAGGTGTATCAGATACTTTATGATAACAATTTTGACACTACCGGTGGCGTGCTTTCACTTACTAATTTAAGTACAACTATGCTGACGCAAGAGAAGCCATTAAAGCATAGTCAATTTTAGCCTTCTCAGGAGAGAAAAAGACTGAATCCTGTTGATTTCGTGTTTTACCGAAAACGTGGACAGAGATGCAGATCAGCTATGTTGTAGGATATTTTCAAGGGGATTCAGCACTCTGGATTATAGATATGATGGATCAGTGCCAGACGTATGAGGAATTTTAACGTGGCTTCCTCGCAAAATACTGGTCACGTGGGTTACAGAAATGACTGAAGAAAACAGCTTTTTAGTTCTCAAATGTTCTCGTATAAGAATGATAATTTCCGGAGATACTTTGAGAAGTGCATTCACAAAGCCCGTCATTAGAACAAACCAATTCACACAAAGACTTATTGCGCATATTGAAGGAAAATACGTGATAATGTAATTCAAGCAAACAAGGAAATGTGGAAGAGTTTATGTCGGCCTTGAATTCCGTAGATTTAATGCAAGAGGGTACGAAGTTCAGACAGGAGCAAAGAAAGTATGCCAAATCCAAACCAATATAATGCACATGCACAGCCACAACTAAAAGCTGTGTCACATAGCTAACAGTATGAAGAACAAGTATAATCCACAATATAGGAATAATGCAAATCATGGTCAGTACAATCAAAACGAAAATGGTTCAGGTTTTAGGCCTAGCCAGAACAAACAAATAGACCAAATTGGAAACTTAATCCTATGCGTAGCAACCATCTGAGCCAAAATCAGAGCCAGCAGTAGAACCAGACAAACCACAATGTCCTGCATCAACAGCAAACTAATGAGGACTGGCGGATGCAGCCACCGATTATTATGGAAGTAATTGATAAACGTGCTCCACAACCAGGACCTCCGTGTTAAACTAAACTCGACCGTATCGTGCCCCAGAGGAGCAGTCTGAGAGTCTTTCAGAAACTGTATATAAAAGGTGAATTTAATGAGGTATGAAGATGGTGTAGGCCTATAAAAGGAACTCTGTGTTGATACAAATAAATGAGAGGGGGATTATCCAATGGTACCGATGTCAGTGGTAAAAGCAAATATTGAAGTAGTTCCTGTTACCGTTGTTTGGAAACTAGTGCTTCGGTAAATGCGATCACACGCAGTCCCTTTGATAGGTTGTCTCAAAGATAGGACGTACTTACTCTGTCAGGAAACAATCGTAGAATATTTGGAGCTGTTGGCAACTGGTCACAGATACTGAAGATTCAAATGACGCTTACAATAATACTTGGAAATATATCGATATAGCCATTCATTGAACGTTCTTACTAATTAATAAATTGATGGTCGATTGTATCATAGGATGGGAAAGTATATGCGAGAAGAATGGAAGAGTAGACTTCTCTGCTGGAAAGTTTCTAGGTAAATTAGATGGTCCTGAGGTTTAGCTAGACCTACTGTGAGAAAGGTGAATGAACATGATCGACGCTGCAGAGTACCATGCATAAAATTGGTTGTTGACAATAACAGAAGGTGTTACAAGAGACTAGAACAAAAGCAGAAGATAGGTAGTTTGAACGATCAAGTCAGTGAGAAATAGGAAGAAGGCGTGAATTTCAAACAGAATGAGAATAGTCAATTAGCAGAATTAATTAAAAATTGTTACAGAGATTTGAGGAAAGGCCAGATCTTGTAAAAGGATACACTTGCCATTTCGAGGTATTCCCTCGCCAAACCCTCTGCCATAGCTTTTATCCCATACCCTGGAAGCTCAAACTGGCAGTAAAGATGTAAATTAATCACACGATTTCTTGGGATTTGATCGAACCCTCGTGCAGGTCCTATAGTAGCCCCTCCTGGTGGTACCAAAGCAAGACAGCAAAGGTCGTGTGATGCTTGATGCCCAGGTTGTGAGTATGATTATTATTCCAGTACATACAAACGCAGCTAATTCAAAAATTTCATGGTGTGCAGTACCTAACCAGTATGTATTATTCTTAGTGGCAAATAATCCTTGGACAACCTTTATGAAATACAGCATTCCTTTATGTGGGGAGAGGGTTGCTTTCTCAGATGTATTCAGGAACTAGACCCATTCTAAAGCAATTTCTTGACTGCTTGGTGCCGCGTGTGGGCAAGCCGCATGAAGTATCTCGGATAATGCTTCCAATTTTTCTTGTTTTGCCTGGAGAAAAGCATTAGCCAGCCTGAATATTAAACAAATACTTACGTTGTAGTTTTAGCGACCTAAATGGATTGATGCGCACCTATTACCACGACACACAAACCGCACTGATTAACAACCTGGGAAAAACTGAAGACATTCTGAACCATTTGCTCAGTAGTACCACAAATTTCAATCCAGCAGAACTGATATTTTGTGAAGGCGAACGGAATGAGTGGGTAGATAAGATCCTTATGGTACCGAGAGTGAATACTCAATGGGAGGAAAAGAATACAGACGCCGTCGTTAACCTCACGGAGAAGACCTGAACTACGTAAACAAGATTATGATCGAAGAAGACTGCGGACGCAAGGTTTTAATATCAGAGAATAAGTACTCTTTCGAACACTTCCCATGTCTTCGCTGTTAAATAAGAAGAACAAGAAATGTCAGCTGTACTTCAGGCCATTTACCATTTTCAGATTTGCACATTCCGGTTCGTATCCTATTTTGTTATCAAGGAACAAACCGAACTAAAGCGCTTTACCACATCAAGATTTGAAGAAATACTTATCTTGGTGGAACCTGGACTAAAATACAGGGTGACAATTATTGAACTATATGAAAAAACGTAAATCAGTTACAAACTACACTGTGCGCACATTTTATTCAACATTTAAACATCACTACAGATATTCGGATTTAGATTATGACATGTTCGATATGCTAGCCATCATTGGCAATGACGTGGCACAGACGAATAACGAAATTCTGCATGACCCGCTGAAGTGTCGGAACATCGATGCTACCGATGACCTCCTGAATGGCTGTTTTCAGTTCAGCAATGGTTTTTGGGTTGTTAGTGTACACCTTCTCTTTAATATAGCCCCAAAAAAAGGAGTCACATGTGTTCAGATCTAGAGAATATGGCCCAGAACCTGACTGCGTCCCCCAAAGTGCTCTTCCAGGACATTAAACACTCTCCTGCTTCGGTGGGATTGAACTTCGTCTTGCGTGAACCGCATCTTGTCGAAATCAGGATTACTTTGGGTTATGGGGATGAAATCATCTTCCAAAACCTTCATGAACCGTTCGAAGGTCACCGTGCCATCAAGGAATATCGTACTGATTGTTCAAATAAATTACGGGCTTGCTGCCGGGTGACGTCGTTGACCACAGCCGATATTTCGACAGGAGCACACCCTGCCATTCTCAAGGCACAACTGCAAGGGGAAAGCAATGTGCAAGGGAATTTAATACCTCGGTTGACAGAGGAGAAACAAGCTAGCAGTAGGCTTTTACCAGAAATAGACAATGTGTCTAATAGTGTATTTTAAATACGACAGTATGCCATCTTATGCACTGTATAACATTAATATATTTGATAATGGCACTTTAATGCCGAAACCATGATCGTGTAAATGTAACACTGGAAATAAAAGACAGTGTAATGGTGGTACTTACTTTAAAAAAAATATATTATTAGTGTGGCCCCACATTATGAAAAAATTATTTACAATTTATTTTACATTCTTCTACTATTGTAAACACTAACGATCAAGTACTATTCCAAATGTCCGGCAGTAAGATTGTTTCTCCGATCATTTTTTTATAAGCAGGAAAGAACCGTTCTACATCAACGGAGGTAACTGGGCAGTATTTTAATTTGGGTGCTATGTTGGCACTTACTGTATCTCGTAGAAGTTCGCCTGTACCATTAATAAAGCTATCAATTTGGCACAAGGGTTCAAAGACTGGGTTGTTGTTTAAAATGTCTTCAAACTTTTCGTTAAGTTTTCTTACGAACACCTCTGGCAATGATGATTTCACTACAATAATTTTATTCATTAGCTGAATAGATCCATTCAACGACAAACCTTGAGTTTCAACGTTTTAATACTTGCAGGTATATGGGAAAAATGAGTGTTAATCACAGCAATGTATTTTTTAATACCTCTGCCCTATCGAAGTCGTTTACTACCCCTCTAATGGCCTCGAAATGTTCATCGTAAATCTACACAGATTCTACCCAAGTACCGCAACAAGTTACCACTGGTTTGGGAGGCAAAGGCACATTTGGTAGTTTTTCTTTATAGGTCTTGATGCGAGCAAGAGCCTTAGAAACACTTTCTTTGTGGGTGCAATCACTTTGTAAGTAGGCTGTTTAGGTTTTCATATTGGTAACGCCACCTCTGTATAAAAATCACTGGCTGTGCTGTGTGCAGTCTGTGTCTAGTTTGCATTGTTGTCTGCCATTGTAGTGTAGGGCAGCGACAGCTGGATGTGAACAGCGCGTAGCGTTGCACAGTTGGAGGTGAGCCGCCAGCAGTGGTGGATGTGGGGAGAGAGATGGCGGAGTTTTGAAATTTGTAAGACTGGAAAATTATGAACTGACATATATATTATGACTATTAAGGTAAATACATTGTTTGTTCTCTATTAAAATCTTTCATTTGCTAACTATGCCTATTAGTAGTTAGTGCCTTCCGTAGTTTGAATCTTTTATTTAGCTGGCAGTAGTGGCGCTTGCTGTACTGCAGTAGTTCGAGTAACCAAGATTTTTGTAAGTGATTTGTGAAACGTATAGGTTAATGTTAGTCAGGGCCATTCTTTTGTAGGGATTTTTGAAAGTCAGATTGCGTTGCGCTAAAAATATTGTGTGTAAGGTTAAGCACAGTCCTGTATAATTGTTCAAAGGGGACGTTTCAACTTTCTTTAAGTTCACAAGTGTGAAGCATACTTCTTCAGCAAGACGATGTACTCCATGAGTAAAGCACTTCAGATAAATCAAACTGAGATAAAATACTCGTAGGACTTTTCCTGCTTTGATCATACAAGGAGCAGCATCTGAAATGAACAAACACCCTTTCATCTGCAGAAGATTCGAAATATTTTCCTAATACTCTCATTCACAAATCTGGCGATCGTAGAATGATTTACTTTCTCAAGTTCTTTGCAGGCTGCTAAATAGGAAGATGAATGCTCTTTCTTTAAAGCACCAACAATTAAAATTGCAATGGAACGGCCACAACTGTCTGTAGTTTCGTCAAATGATATCCATATAATGCTGTCCTTCATTCATTGCGTATTTCTTCCAAAATATTTACGTAAATTGTCGGTATGTAATTTTTACGCAATGTTGATTCATCTGGTATACTTTGATTTAAGCAATATTTGTGCAGGAAGCCTTTGTGGATAGGGTTTGTAAGTCTGTGAAGAGGAATGTTGCTTCCAATGAATGATGCGCATAGATCCATGTTAAACGGAATTTTTTGGTTACCTTTGGACGAATCGCTGCTACTGCAACTTGCTTTTGTCAGAAGCTGTTGTCGTGGTCCTTTATTCTGCATTCCTGCGATACGAAGACTTGTCGTGACATACTGGTCTGTTTGAAATACTTTTTTGCATGAAACGTTTTTCTCGTAAACTCGACAATATATAAAAATTCCGTCAGATACAAATGTTCCAGCATGGTCAGCTATCCACGAAATGAGGTTTCTTTTTTCGGGCGGCAAGGCGCACAACACGTGATACACAACACGTCATAAACACGTTTAACTGTATACAAGTAAATAGAAAGCGAAACTCACGTGCGACTAAAAGCTTGCCTTGTTTAATTGCTGTTGACGCATACAGCACGGCAGCGGAGGGGACTAAACTGGGGCGCGGGTGCAGGATCATTGACTGTATCTGCCTGTTCCTGTTCCTCTTCTGTAATGATTTCACTAGGCAGCGGCCTCTCGGTTAGCGATTGCACGGAGTTCTAGGTCGCGGTCAGTCTGTGAGACATCAAAAATAGGTAGAGCTAGAGACTGCCGGTCTAAATTTTTAACATATTGTAAACATAGGGTGAATATATGCATCGTCCCTAGTTTTTATTGAAATATGCAATAACTGGTGAAAAGGAGCCAAATATGCAAATGCATATGCAACATGCAAATGCATATAATCCGGTTTCCAGTAATAACACATCTGTATACCGACAATGAAAATTTCAACTGTTATGAAATATTATTGTGTCAATATTATTACATATTTCTTATAAGAACTATAGATAAACTCCTTCTAAGGACTGTAGGTAGACGAGTTAAGTGTTGGGTGCGTCGACAAAGATGATGATATTAGTGTAACTGTCAGACAAATGTTACGAAATATGAGAAAGAAGATATTTGCAATGTGGAGTATTCTGAGACGTCATTGGTACGAGGAGAAGAGGTGTAATTGAGACTGTAAGTTTCGTCTGCAGATAATAGCGAATATAGACGGGAAGGAGTATGCGGAAATTTTTATATTTTTGAAGACCCACCACTGTGATAATTTCTAAAAAGTTTATTTTAGTGCTAAGGTGTACTGAAGTCAGCTTAAATGTAATTAAATATTAGTAAAGGCTACAAAAAGATTAAATAGATAAAAGTTTGAGAAAAGATAAGCTATTAGCAACGAATGTAGCTGGAATGTGTAAGTGTTCACATGTACTTGCGTAGACAGTCTTCTCCCTTGATGAATGAGTGCCGGTTCGAGCCTGCACACGCTCCAGTTCCATCGGAATAGCTCTTCTTTGATTGGAAATGTTTTAATTTTGTCAGTAACTTTCTCCCAGTCTGACGCCAGCATTCAAGAATCATTACAGTCCACGACTGCACCTACAGTATAGTCACCTCTTTCTATAGCGAAGCTGTATGAATGTAGAAAGTTTCAGATAATGATGGAGTCTAGCATCATCAGTGGCATGGAGCAGAAGAGAGCTGCAACGTTTTAGCACAATTTTCTCTCAGATCGTGCCGACTGTGAAAATTCAGGGAATGTAGAAATACTTTCAAACTTGCTAGATAAACTCTGTCCTGATGAAGGATATTTGGTCTTTTTTGTTCTTCTGCGGCTGTTTCCTGTTTGAGCCATTCTGGCAATCGAGATGGAGCATCTACAGCTACATTCTTTTTTCCACTAATACATACAATCTTAAAGCTATACTCCTGTAAAAGCAATATTCATCTGGCAAGACTTGAATGCAACAACTTACAAGCTTGTCAGACTGTTAAAGCTTGATGATCACTATACATAGTTTTATGTGATCCGTACAGATAACAGTGAAATTTATGGAAAGCTCAAACAACAGTTATCGCTCCTTACTCTGTAATCGAATAAGGTAGCTCACATGGAGAGAAGGCAATACAAACGAATACTTTGGGATAAAACATCGGTAGTCCATTAGTTATACTTATTAGGAAAAAACATATACGCAACCTGATAGAGGATGCGTTTGTCATTAAACCAGACTCTGAGGACATATTCAGATGATATAGAAATCTCAAATTCATTTGCCGCGTGGGATTAGCCGAGCGGTCTAGGGCGCTGCAGTCATGGACTGTGCGGCTGCTCCCGGCGGAGGTTCGAGTCCTCCCTCGGGCATGGGTGTGTGTGTTTGTCCTTAGAATTATTTAGGTTAAGTAGTGTATAAGCTTAGGGACTGATGACCTTAGCAGTTAAGTCCCATAAGATTTCACACACAATCGATCATTTTTTCAAATTCATTTATGTTCTCTTTATATCATTGAACGCTTCCTGACATTCATTTCTTTGCTGCCATGCTACGATTTTGTGCAGAGGATTCAACAATGCTTTTACTTATTTTATGCTTTTATGAAGGAGTCTCTGCAAAAAACCTTGGTAAGTAACGTAACTTCTATTTTCAGAGCACTTGCCGTTGGTTCGCCGTAACTGTCGGTCAGATGTATGGGAAGCAGTTCCTTGCTGTAGGGTCATTCATTTTCATAACATTCAGTCACAGAAAAATGCGTGATTTATTGAATGTCTGCTAATACGAGCATCTAGTACACCAATTACTAGTTCGTAGGATTGGTATCATAGACAGTCTATGGATTCATATTCGCCTAATGTGAGTGATCCTTAGGTGGATTACTACTTTGTTAGGTTGCTATAATTTGCTTTCGTAGAATAAACAGACGTTGCAAACTTGAAAATTGTAAAACTTTTTTACACGATTTAGCCATAAATTTTAATTGCTGTAATTATTTTTATATTAGGTCTTATCGCCCCTTGTGTCCAGTTTGAAATTCACCTGCTAGTTCTTAATCCTAATTCTACTATTTACAACAGCCTATAATGAAGCAACATTTCCAATAACCGCTGAAACATCATAACTCGCCAATTATTTGAGGGCTAATTATGTTAGTAACGGATATTTAAAAAAATCAGAGTATTTCATTTAATGTACATTTGACGATTTATTAAAGAAGTGTTGTATCTTTCCCTTTTTATAGAATCATGTTCTAAAAATCTGCATTTTAATTAATACTGCGTCACCTAAGGATGCAGCTGCAACGGGGCGAAACAGTTAGTGATTCCAGTAAAGGACTACGTAACAGCTCCAGCGACTTGAAGATTTTTATTCACAGTGAGTGCCGTCAATTCATATGGTCTTTTTTAGTGAAACAAAACGCTGTTTGAAGATTCTTAAATATTAACGAAATAAAAATTATTTTTAATCTAGATAAAATCGCAGCGTAAACCTATATTTTAAGTACACGTACAGCATCTGTAATAACTCATGTAACGCTCATTAATTGATAAGTACTTAATTTTATATCACTGTTTGTGATATGAGCTGAATGAATTCTCCTCTGCACCAATCTTCGTTTTCTATTACGGTATAAAATCGTCTACTCTGCACTCAGATGGGCCAGCTGTGACCGAGCAATCGCCGTGCTATCCTCAGATTATGGCATCCTTTGGATGAAGTATGGTAACGCCCAGCTCGTCCTGTAGTTATCGGCCTTAAAATCTTAGAGCCGCTACTTGTTTACCGCAGTAAATGTCCTTAATTCTTCTATCCAGACATAGTTCAATTTTAGAACGCCATGTTTTCCCACTATCGTGGTCTCATTTGTATGAGTAGACAGGAGTCGTCAAATGTTGTGTTATCACTTATATGCATGTCTACTTCTGACTCCTGTGTGTTGGGTAGTGTATTCAGATTTACTCAGAAGTCTCTCACAGTGAAAACCCTGAAAGCGGATGCGACATTGGCATATTGCACTGTTTTTGTCTTTGACTTTATGCTGAGGTGGTTATAACTACTTTTGTTAGAAAGAAAAACAAAATGCGATGGGATTTCATTTCATCTAAATAGCAAAGAATCTGTAAGATGATGCTTTCAACCATCCAATGAGCCAGTCGATAAACATGTCAAATAGGATGAGGAGGGCTGAGTGTTACTTTCATAATCCAATTTCCACGGTCATAAAAAGAGAATTTGTGCTGTTTGTATTGGTTGAAGGCATTTTAGAGTGACTAATTAGAAATATTGCTAAAATTCCATCTACAGGTACACCTCCAGAATAATTAAATTAAACCACACAGGAATAACCAAAGTGAAGTGATTTTAAAGATCTCGGTATAACACGATAAGCAGAAACTGATTTCATTTTAGAAGACAGGATCCACAATAGCTCAAAAAACGTCGATCACATTCTTTGTGACAAAAAAAAAGGCGATCAGTGTAGTAAAAACATAGTCTTTGTTTGAAGATGTGTGATCACAATTGATTTTAGTATTTCAGTAGATGTTACGCCATGACGTGTATAAGTCGTCAACTCCTGATGCCACTGTGGCGAATTTATGCTCCAAAGTGGCCACCTGCTGGAAGCTCACCGTCGCATCTCTGGTTCCGCCGCGGAATCGGAACGGCAAACTGCGTCCACCAAACAAAGGCGTCAGTGTGGGAACGTAATAAATAAAACCCTTCTTAAGACTTAGATGTCTTGCCAGGTGCTCCTGTGTTATTACTGCCACTTGTTCGTAGCGACTCTGTAAGTCAGTCGCTGTAAAGCGTTGCGGTGCTACAGAGAGGCTCCCGGTGCACGGACAGCGGCGCTCGCACGGGGTTCCTTGCACAGCAGGGTGCCTTGTTGCTTCCGCTTGCCCGGAGGCCCCCACAATGCCGCCTTCTGTGCGAGTCGCAGCTATCGCCCTCAGCGCGGCTATTAGTCTTCCGACGCATTCGTCAACACCTCTGCGCTGCGAGACCGTGGAAAAAAAGAGACAGTGGGGCGCGATTCCGAAGCGAGGAATTACTTCAGCACCAACAACCATTTCTCCTTGACGCCATGTCTACTCACTCGTTTGATAGGTGCCTATTGAAGCGGAAGACGAGTTCGCGTGAATAACGTTTTTGCTTCAGTATTCAGATTTTAACGCAGTCACTTACCCTTTGTTGCTGTTTTATTAGACGGACATTTTAAAAAAGGAAAAGGCTAACTAACATGGGTCTTCAAAAAAAAAACAAGTTTTTTAAAGATATAACAGCGATTTAACTGTAGAACAGGTTTTATTCCGCAATATAGTTTCTGGCCTTGTTGTTGTTGTTGTGGTCTTCAGTCCTGAGACTGGTTTGATGCAGCTCTCCATGCTACTCTATCCTGTGCAAGCTTTTTCATCTCCCAGTACCTACTGCAACCTACATCCTTCTGAATCTGCTTAGTGTATTCATCTCTTGGTCTCCCACTACGATTTTTACCCTCCACGCTGCCCTCCAATACTAAATTGGTGATCCCTTGATGCCTCAGAACATGTCCTACCAACCGATCCCTTCTTCTGGTCAAGTTGTGCCACAAACTTCTCTTCTCCCCAATCCTATTCAATACTTCCTCATTAGTTATGTGATCTACCCATCTAATCTTCAGCATTCTTCTGTAGCACCACATTTCGAAAGCTTCTATTCTCTTCTTGTCCAAACTATTTATCGTCCATGCTTCACTTCCATACATGGCTACACTCCATACGAATACTTTCAGAAATGACTTCCTGACACTTAAATCAATACTGGATGTTAACAAATTTCTCTTCTTCAGAAACGCTTTCTTTGCCATTGCCAGCCTACATTTTATGTCCTCTCTACTTCGACCATCATCAGTTATTTTGCTCCCCAAATAGCAAAACTCCTTTACTACTTTAAGTGCCTCATTTCCTAATCTAATTCCCTCAGCATCACCCGACTTAATTCGACTACATTCCACTATCCTTGTTTTGCTTTTATTGATGTTCATCTTATATCCTCCTTTCAAGACACTATCCATTCCATTCAACTGCTCTTCCAACTCCTTTGCTGTCTCTGACAGAATTACAATGTCATCGGCGAACCTCAACATTTTTATTTCTTCTCCATGAATTTTAATACCCACTCCGAATTTTTCTTTTGTTTCCTTTACTGCTTGCTCAATATACAGATTGAACAACATCGGGGAGAGGCTACAACCCTGTCTTACTCCCTTCCCAACCACTGCTTCCCTTTCATGTCCCTCGACTCTTATAACTGCCATCTGGTTTCTGTACAAATTGTAAATAGCCTTTCGCTCCCTGTATTTTACCCCTGCCACCTTTAGAATTTGAAAGAGAGTATTCCAGTCAACATTGTCAAAAGCTTTCTCTAAGTCTACAAATGCTAGAAACGTAGGTTTGCCTTTCCTTAATCTTTCTTCTAAGATAAGTCGTAAGGTCAGTATTGCCTCACGTGTTCCAGTGTTTCTACGGAATCCAAACTGATCTTCCCCGAGGTTGGCTTCTACTAGTTTTTCCATTCGTCTGTAAAGAATTCGTGTTAGTATTTTGCAGCTGTGACTTATTAAGCTGATAGTTCGGTAATTTTCACATCTGTCAACACCTGCTTTCTTTGGGATTGGAATTATTATATTCTTCTTGAAGTCTGAGGGTATTTCGCCTGTTTCATACATCTTGCTCACCAGATGGTAGAGTTTTGTCAGGACTGGCTCTCCCACGGCCGTCAGTAGTTCCAATGGAATATTGTCTACTCCGGGGGCCTTGTTTCGACTCAGGTCTTTCAGTGCTCTGTCAAACTCTTCACGCAGTATCGTATCTCCCATTTCATCTTCATCTACATCCTCTTCCATTTCCATAATATTGTCCTCAAGTACATCGCCCTTGTATAGACCCTCTATATACTCCTTCCACCTTTCCGCTTTCCCTTCTTTGCTTAGCACTGGGTTTCCATCTGATCTCTTGATATTCATACAAGTCATTCTCTTATCTCCGAAGGTCTCTTTAATTTTCCTGTAGGCGGTATCTATCTTACCCCTAGTGAGATAGGCCTCTACATCCTTACATTTGTCCTCTAGCCATCCCTGCTTAGCCATTTTGCACTTCCTGTCGATCTCATTTTTGAGACGTTTGTATTCCTTTTTGCCTGTTTCACTTACTGCATTTTTATATTTTCTCCTTTCATCAATTAAATTCAATATTTCTTCTGTTACCCAAGGATTTCTACTAGCCCTCGTCTTTTTACCTACTTGATCCTCTGCTGCCTTCACTACTTCATCCCTCAAAGCTACCCATTCTTCTTCTACTGTATTTATTTCCCCCATTCCTGTCAATTGCTCCCTTATGCTCTCCCTGAATCTTGTACAACCTCTGGTTCTTTTAGTTTATCCAGGTCCCATCTCCTTAAATTCCCACCTTTTTGCAGTTTCTTCAGTTTTAGTCTACAGGTCATAACCAATAGATTGTGGTCAGAGTCCACATCTGCCCCTGGAAATGTCTTACAATTTAAAACCTGGTTCCTAAATCTCTGTCTTACCATTATATAATCTATCTGATACCTTTTAGTATCTCCAGGGTTCTTCCATGTATACAACCTTCTTTCATGATTCTTAAACCAAGTGTTAGTTATGATTATGTTGTGCTCTGTGCAAAATTCTACCAGGCGGCTTCCTCTTTCATTTCTGTCCCCCAATCCATATTCACCTACTATGTTTCCTTCTCTCCCTTTTCATACACTCGAATTCCAGTCACCCATGACTATTAAATTTTCGTCTCCCTTCACAATCTGAATAATTTCTTTTATTTCATCATACATTTCTTCAATTTCTTCGTCATCTGCAGAGATAGTTGGCATATAAACTTGTACTACTGTAGTAGGTGTGGGCTTCGTATCTATCTTGGCCATAATAATGCGTTCACTATGCTGTTTGTAGTAGCTTACCCGCATTCCTATTTTACTATTCATTATTAAACCTACTCCTGCATTACCCCTATTTGATTTTGTGTTTATAACCCTGTAGCCACCTGACCAGAAGTCTTGTTCCTCCTGCCACCGAACTTCACTAATTCCCACTATATCTAACTTCAACCTATCCATTTCACTTTTTAAATTTTCTAACCTACCTGCCCGATTAAGGGATCTGACATTCCACGCTCCGATCCGTAGAACGCCAGTTTTCTTTCTCCTGATAACGACATCCTCTTGAGTAGTCCCCGCCCGGAGATCCGAATGGGGGACTATTTTACCTCCGGAATATTTTACCCAAGAGGACGCCATCATCATGTAATCATACAGTAAAGCTGCATGCCCTCGGGAAGAATTACGGCTGTAGTTTCCCCTTGCTTTCAGCCGTTCGCAGTACCAGCACAGCAAGGCCGTTTTGGTTATTGTTACAAGGCCAGATCAGTCAATCATCCAGACTGTTGCCCTTGCAACTACTGAAAAGGCTGCTGCCCCTCTTCAGGAACCACACGTTTGTCTGGCCTCTCAACAGATACCCCTCCGTTGTGGTTGCACCTACGGTACGGCTATCTGTATCGCTGAGGCACGCAAGCCTCCCCACCAACGGCAAGGTCCATGGTTCATGGGGGGGTTTTAGGCCAAGTAATTTAAAACTATGAAATAACTCGTTTTATGTACTACAATTCTATATTTATAATGAAGAACTGTCTTGTTCATTTTAAGGTTTTAATATTTTGTTACTTATGTTCGAATGTGTGTGAAATCTTATGGGACTTAACTGCTAAGGTCATCAGTCCATAAGCTTACACACTACTTAACCTAAATTGTCCTAAGGACAAACGCACACACACCCCTGCCCGAGGGAGTACTCGAACCTCCGCCAGGACCAGCCGTTTGTTACTTACTACAGCTGTTAACCCTCTTACAGTAAGACTCTTACCACACCTCTTAAACATGATTGTAAATGAAACTGCAGTAGAGGTGCAAATTGGGCACATTGGCTGTTCTCTCTGCTCTTCCCCCTCCTCCGCCCTCTTCCACGTTTCTTTTCGTCAATGAATCTGACTACTTCATCTTCCCTCCCCTCCCATATCAACACCCCTCCACTCATTATCTGTTTAATACCTCTGCGCCATTCTGTTAATCCTACTTTGCACCATTCCCTCATTCACTATGCACCGCCATCCCCTACCTCCCCATCCTTCCCCACAACTTATTCGCCACCACTATACGCTTAATGTTTTATGACAATCATTGACACTTTAATATAAGGGTTTTTAAATTCCAACTATGTTTGTGACGATTTGTTTTATATAACTGACCAATTTTTAAACATGATTGTAATTCATAACAAATTATAACTGCCTATTTAATAACTGACCACATAACAAATACATCACCATCTTGCAACACTATACTTCTACGTATCCTAATTACGATGGTGATAATACGCGTTTTTGCATGCGCTCTGGGAAGTTTGCTCTTCACGACATATAATGTAAACACTAGCATCTTCCGCCTGCTTCAAATATCATCTGACTACTTTGCGTAATAAAGAGTCCCACCACCTGTTCCTGTCACATCATATGCTGCAAACTGGGATATCGTTATGATGGTCTTTGACGATCGTCTCACTTATGCTTATATCAGTGGCTGTTTAGACACAGTATAGCGAAGTTTAAAATCTGAATTTATGTCATATATTTTATTCGACAAATACATCAAGTGCTAACTGCCAGTAAATTAGCATATTACACAAATGTTCTCGCATTTACTTTTGACAGAGTTGGTTTAAGTAACCGAAGACATTTATTTTGACGATGACTTATCTACTACTCAAGTCTAATGATTTTTGATACGTAAGTGAAAGAAGAAGTCATACAACTCATACATTAATTTAACTGTCTTCCCTGCTATTTTTCTGATACCTATATTTTCATTGTGCTTAAATGTGTGGCAGTTGTAATATTTGTAAATGGCCTAGTGCCAGTTTCTGTATTGTGGAAAAAACCTGTTGTACAGTCAAATTGCGGTTATATCTTTCAAAAAGTTTTTTATGACTATGGCTCCAAACGAAAGTAAAATCATTATTCTAAATATTTATTCGTAGAAGGGCCTCAACGTGATCTCTATTCGCAGCAATGTATCCTTTTGCCGTTCAGTGTAAGGAATCATGTACTTTAAAATAGGTTCGTGTTTTCATCGTTTATTGAACAGCTGCAGACCAATTCCTTCACATGTCCCCGAAACAAAACGTCTTGCAGTGCAAGGAGGTTCTGAAGCGTTCATACACATACCTGCGAAAATGAGCTTCTGTGTCATTGTGCATTAACCACGTCTGTAGTCTTTGCTGGCACGGCACATCCTTGAGCAACGTAGGCATTGCGTTAATGAGAGTCCACGTTAATGAGGAAGTCCATACTGATCATGAAAATTCAGAACACAATCTCTTATGAGTAAATAAATGTTTAATTTGGTAATGATGCAAACCGTTCAAAAAAATGGTTCAAATGGCTCTGAGCACTATGGGACTCAACTGCTGAGGTCATTAGTCCCCTAGAACTTAGAACTAGTTAAACCTAACTAACCTAAGGGCATCACAAACATCCATGCCCGAAGCAGGATTCGAACCTCCGACCGGAACGGTCTTGCGGCTCCAGACTGCAGCGCCTTTAACCGCACGGCCACTTCGGCCGGCGATGCAAACTGTACCTAGAGCAATATATCTAGAGCCAGGAGATGGCTTTTCTGATAAAAAACCTTAGAAAACCGAATAAAAATGAATAATTTTTCATATTATATTCACCAATTTTCCAAAATAGACATTTTTTTATACAAACACTGAATGCAAGAAAATAAAATTTAATATTGTTTGTAGAAGGCGAATGTAAGAAAATAAATAATGTGCATTACAATGAATATGAGAAATGTATGCTTCACCTAAAATGTCTTATTGAACAGTCATTTGCCTTTAAATTTCTGAAGTCTTGGATGCCAGACACGGTTGACGGAGCACAAAAGAAACTGTCGCTTGGGACATATCGACAAATCGGCAGTAGCGGAACATGTTTTTAAGGATGGAGATCACGAAATAAAATTTGGTGAGACAAGCGTGCTAGCGAGGACGTCGCGCTATTATACACGTATGTATAGAGAGGCAATTGAAATCCACAAACATCAATACAATTTTAATCGTAAAGAAGAAGGATTAAAATTGAACAATATATGGCGGTCGACATTGTATCAATCACGTGACAATCGATTGTCTGCAATCGAGAGAACAGACGATAGCCAGAGATAGCCACACATCGACGCCACGCGACGTGTGGTGGTGCCCTCTACGATCTCCATATAAGCGGCAGCCCCAGCTCCTAGCAGCCAGTCGTCGACTCACCTCGGAAGATGTTCTCTGTAGTTGAGAACGAAACGTCAGGGAGAAGAATTTCTAGAGATCGACCACGGCAACTTAGCCCGGAAGTGTTTACTGATAAAGGCGCCGGCCGTGAAAGCCTACATGGGATGATTCGACGCCTCTACGGGGAGGAAATGTCAACCAGGGTACGACGAGTGGAGAACCTACGCAAGAAGAAAGGTCAACAACTTTGCTCACTCACTTTTCTGCTACATTGTCGTGATACCTGTATAGTTCCCAAGTTTTTAAAAGTGAGAAGAATGTTTCATTCGGCACAAGCTAACCTTATTTATTCTCGTATGGAACTGGCATTACTACGTGAGCGGATACATCAGACACGACGAGGACTGACGGTATGTGATAGTCAATTGCTAAATCTTCATTTACTTATTAGCATCAGTATGCAGTTTTGCCATTGGAACAGTTTAACATTTAGATCCATGGAGATTAGTGCAGAAGTGTCTTCCAATAGGCAGAAGGAGAAGTTTGATCGTCTACAAGAGGGTCGACAGGAAACACCGATTCCAAACAATTCCCAAACGGTTATTAATTTATCGGAAAAAGAATTGTCTAAGGAAGAACTTTCTGTTCTGTCTAAAGGAGGGAATTTTAATCACTCCATCCAAGGTTCCTATGGAGGACATTATTGCTAATATAGAGGCAGGTATTCGTCAGTTACCATCATACTCTGCTGATGAAATTAGGATGGAAACGTCCAGGATACTACGTAAAGCTAAGCCACCCAGTAGCAATCTGTCTCAAGGAGAAAGGAAGGTATTGCGGGACATCAATGCAGACAAGAATGTTGTTATAGTTGCCGCTGACAAGGGAAATGTTACTGTTTTAATGATTACTGAGGATTACTACAAGAAGATCAGTGATCTCCTGGAACCCAGTACATATAAGAAGTTGAAAAAGGACCCCACAACGAATGTGCTGAATGCCACCAACCGTCTGATAAAACAGTCTTCCATTCCTACAGAAGTTAAAAAGTATCTTTGTATAAGGGAGGCTTATCCTCCGAGATTATATGGATTACCAAAGATACATAAGCCTGATGTTCCTTTGAGACCAATAGTCAGCGCAATTGGAGCTCCTACCCAAGAACTAGCCAGACACCTTGCCTCTTTGTTACAACCTTACATAGGCAAAACTGAGACTCATATTAAAAACTCTCTACACTTCATTGAGAAATTGAGGGAAATTACTGTCGGTCCTAATGACATCCTTGTCAGCTTTGATATAGTCTTTTTGTTCACTATGGTTCCAGTTGATGAAGCTCTCTCTCATATAGCCGATATGTTCCCTACTGATATCGTGGCCTTGTTCCAACACTGTCTATCCTCGACCTATTTTCAGTACAATGGTGAATTTTATGAACAGATTTATGGGGAAGCCCCCTAAGCCCCGCAATTGCGAAATTATTCATGGAATATTTTGAACATCAAGCACCGCAGTCGGCCAAAAAAAGCCCCTCGAAGTGGTATCGGTATGTTGATGATACCTTTGTAATATGGAATCATGAGGAAGAAGACTTGAATGATTTCCTGGTGCACTTAAATAGCATCAACCCAAAGATCAAATTTACTATGGAAAAAGAGAAGAACGAACAACTTAACTTTTTGGATGTATCAGTAATCAAACGGGCAGATGGGACCTTAGGCCATAAGGTCTACAGGAAAGGTACACATACTGATCGCTACCTGCATAAGAACTCAAACCACCATCCGAGGCAAAAGAGGGGGGTCATAAAAACACTTATGGATAGGGCCAATAATATTTGTGAACCAGGCTACTTACAAGAAGAACTAAATCATTTACGAATGGCTTTTGCGAAAAATGGTTATACGGAAAACGAGATTGTGGTGTCACCGCCAGACACCACACTTGCTAGGTGGTAGCTTTAAATCGGCCGCGGTCCATTAGTACATGTCGGACCCGCGTGTCGCCACTGTCAGTGATCGAGCGCCACCACACGGCAGGTCTCGAGAGACTTACTAGCACTCGCCCCAGTTGTACGGACGACTTAGCTAGCGATGCAACACTGACGAAGCCTCGTTTATTTGCAGAGAAGGTAGTTAGAATAGCCTTCAGCTAAGTCAATGGCTACGACCTAGCAATGGCGCCTTAGCAATTGATAGTTGTCGTATGAAGCATGTCTCGTCAAGAACGATGTATACAAATGATGGATTAAAGTTATGTATTCCAGCAGCTACGTACTTTTCTTTATAGCATTCATTACCTATCCTGTTTCAGACCTCACGCCATCCTGCGTGAGCTTATAGCGTGCATTTCGTCGACCAGACGAACGGAACACCTTTACGGCGTAAGCGACGAAGCGGAGCTGAAATGGAAGAGGCTTGCGGCACATAGTATAATAATGAAGTTTTCCCAGCACACTCTGTAGCTGCTTCAAATTCTGCGGCGAGGGCAAGTCTTGTATGGCAAGGAGATGCTCTGGACTCGGATGTATGCCTTGGGCATTGATTACATGTCCCAAATATGGTAAGTCTCAAGCAAAAAACACACATTTGTCCTTCCGCAAGCGAAGACCATTTTGTCGCAAGACCTGAAACAATGTGCGGAGGTTGGCTAAATGTTCGGCTTCTGTCTTTCCGGAGATCACAATATCGTCCAGATAGTTTGCTGCAGTAGGGACCGACGCACAAACAGTTTGTAGATACTGCTGAAACAATGTAGGGGCGGATGCACACCCGAATGGCAGTCTTTTGAATCGGTACAAACCAAGATGCGTGTTAACCACCAATACGCGCTGGGATTCGTCGTCCACTGGTATTTGCAAGTACGCATCTGCTAGGTCCAACTCAGAAAAATATTTACCCGGGCACAGTTTGTCAAAAAGATCTTCCGGGCGGGGTAATGGATAAGTGGCAATCACTAGTTGTGGATTCACTGTTGCCTTGAAGTCCACACAAAGTCTCAATTTTCCGGAAGGTTTTGGCAAAATCACTAAGGGTGATGCCCAGAGAGAAGCCTGCACACGTTCAATCACACCTTGTGATTCTAAATCGTGTAATGTTCTTGCGACCTCATCACGCAATGCGTCGGGAACATAGAGCGCTCTGAAAAATGTCGGTTGCGCGTTTACTTTCAGTTCCAAATGTGCTTTATAGTTCTTAGCGCAACCAAGGCCCGGTGCAAAAATGTCTGCAAATTCTTCACCAAGGACATTGGGGTATAGTGCGAACGAAACAACTTGCTCGTCGGCACTGTACTTGGTTCGGAATCGATGCCGCGATTACGAATATGTGCTCTTCTTGCATGGTGTGTGCCGGACAACAATCAGCACCACCGCGGAAATTATTTGCATGGCCGAAAGCCACTTCACCTTGGCAACGCTTGCACATCGATTTTGCTGGTCCATTCTGGAATGCTCGATGGTTGGTTGTGGTCGATTCTTTCAGTAATTTTCCTTTTGTTGTCCGGATGTCTTCCACCATCCAAGCGTTATCAGCTATCTTCTGCATAGAAGGTCTTCCACAGACTATTGTTTCTGACATTGGACCACAATTCATGTCCGCAGAATTTCAGTCATTCTGCAAGGCCAATGGTATTCAACATCTGACATCCGCGCCGTTTTCACCTCAGTCAAACGGTGCCGCTGAACGATTGGTCTGGGCTTTCATAACCCAGATGTTGAAGTTGAAAGAGTCGCATTCTCGGGAGGACGCGTTGTTGCTCTTTTTGTCTTCGTATCGCTCTCAGCCCCGAGATGGTCGCTCGCCGGCTGAGTTTCTCCACGGTCGTTCTCATCGAACCTTGATGTCTTTGCTGCATCCGCCGCATCAGGTTCCTGTGCAGCGGCAGCTACCTGCTTTTGCTCCTGGCGACGTTGTATACTATCGCAACTATCGAGGTTCACGGCGTTAGCTTGCGGGGCGCATTCTTCGCTGCCTCGGCCGCGCTATGTATCTGGTTTTGGGGGCCTCTGGTGAGGTGCGTCGGCATCTCAATCAGCTGCGCCTCTGTCGTCGCCTGGGTTCTGCCGCTCCCCGTCTGCTTTCAGCGACGGTGCCATCTGGTCAGCGCCCTGGGGACCCATCTACTGGCTCGCCTCATCCCCAGGTGTTACCGACACTGCCTTCCATTTTGCCCCATGGCTACGCGGCCGCCGCCGCCGCCGCCTGTTCTACCGCCGGCGCCGCCCGCAGTGGACGTTTCGCTGCAGCGCCGGACGCCTCCCAGGGTCACGCGCAGCCGATCGCTTCCCGTGACCAGCTGTCCTCCGCCATGGAACTCTTGCCCGCTCTGGACCACTTGGCGTCTTCGCGCGTCGGGTACCCCGACGCGATGGAGGTCGACCCATCGGCCCCTCCTGTCTCTTTACGGGCGCATATACCGCATGTTGGCGTGCACCCTAGACTAGGTTTACAGGCGTTTCCTAGCTCCCCTCGGACCGAATGGCCGAGTGCGGGTGGCACAGCCTCGCCTGTTGTTAGGATCCCCACCTCATCGCATACGCCAACATGGGGTCCTCCCCACGGCGGGCGGAAGCCATATAACACGACCGTTCGCCGATTTGCGGGGGAGGAATATGGTGTCACCGCCAGACACCACACTTGCTAGGTGGTAGCTTTAAACCGGCCGCGGTCCATTAGTACATGTCGGACCCGCGTGTCAGTGATCGCAGACCGAGCGCCACCACACGGCAGGTCTCGAGAGACTTACTAGCACTCGCCCCAGTGGTACGGACGACTTAGCTAGCGATGCAACACTGACGAAGCCTCGTTTATTTGCAGAGAAGATATTTAGAATAGCCTTCAGCTAAGTCAATGGCTACGACCTAGCAAGGCGCCATAGCAATTGATAGTTATCGTATGAAGCATGTCTCATCAAGAACGATGTATACAAATGATGGATTAAAGTTAATTATTCCAGCAGCTACGTACTTTTCTTTATAGCATTCATTACGTATCCTGTTTCAGACCTCACGCCATCCTGCGTGAGCTTATAGCGTGCATTTCGGCCTTCCCTAGCTATATAACAGAAATTAACCGAGCACTTCACCCAAGTAGAAAAATGCCTAAAAATAGGAGACAGAACAACCATCAGCTGGAAAAGTATTTCTTCCGTTCATCCATAACATCACTGATCACATTGGAAAAGTACTAGCCAAGTTTCAGGAGAAGACTATTTTCAGACCTACTAAGAAAATTAGTGAATGCCTAAGATCAACAAAAGATGCTCGTCACCCCCTAGCCACCCCAGGGGTATATAAAATTCCGTGTAGTTGTGGCAGGGTTTACATAGGAACTACAAAAAGAAGCATCAATACATGGTTGACGGAGCACAAAAGAAACTGTCGCTTGGGACATATCGACAAATCGGCAGTAGCGGAACATGTTTTTAAGGATGGAGATCACGAAATAAAATTTGGTGAGACAAGCGTGCTAGCTAGGACGTCACACTATTATACACGGATGTATAGAGAGGCAATTGAAATCCACAAACACCAATACAATTTTAATCGTAAAGAAGAAGGATTAAAATTGAACAATATATGGTGGTCGACGTTGCTTCAATCACGTGACAATCGATTGTCTGCAATCTAGAGAACAAACGATAGCCAGAGATAGCTACACATCGACGCCACGTGATGTGTGGTGGCGCCCTCTACGATCTCCATATAAGCGGCAGCCCCAGCTCCTAGCAGCCAGACGTCGACTCACCTCGGAAGATGTTCTCCGTAGTTGAGAACGAAACGTCAGGGAGAAGAATTTCTACAGATTGACCACAGCAACTTAGCCCGGAAGTGTTAACTTGCATAGATGAGCTTCTTGATTAGCTTCCATTTATATAGAATAAATTTTATTAGATTTTTATAATTTGTAGCATCAATACGGTAACATGCCTATTTTATTTTCCAAAACATATCTTTTGTAATCTTGAGGACTCAGTGCTTTCTTGCTTACTTCAGCTGTGTGTATTTCATGTTTTTCACTTCGAATCACACTAATTCTTCCATACTGTTCACTATTGTTACAAAACAATCTTCATAATCTTCTAAGCTTGTTCTATTTTTGACAGTACATTTCTCAACTGCTTTAGATTTTTCCTCACTTTTATCACCATTTTTATAAGTATACATTTTTGCTCTCAAAACCACAAAATTCTTCCATTATTTTTTCATTGCATTATCTTTCATTTTTCCTATAATTTTCTTGTTAACTTGTGAAATAAGATAAATAGTATTTTCAGGCTAGTCACTAGTATGAAACATATCACTCGTTGATTTCATATCTCCTTAATAATCTTCAGTTTGTATATTATACATATAAATGTCCATATCTTGGTAACACAACTCAGTATTTTCTCCATATTTTGGTTTCATTATTATATACTAAGAATCATACAACAGTTCTTTAGATAAATCAAGTATACTTATACTAGCAAAGGTGGGTTTATTAAATGTGATTTTTATCCTGTGCATATAAATAGCTGCAAGATTTTCATTAAATGGGCTTCTTGCTTTAAAGTTTGGCTTTGCTATTAATTTATCACATTTTTGTCCTTATGACACTAATTTTATATCCATTCCATTTCTAGTATTTTCCAATGTCTTGCCAAAGACTACATTATTCATAAGTTCAGAGAAATTGTTTTAAAATCATTTTTGGCATAAGTCTTCATTTTTGTATTTAAATCTATATGCTTCGTCAACCAAACCAATTGCTTAAGTTTTAAAACTCTTAGTATGTTTGTT
Source organism: Schistocerca piceifrons (assembly GCF_021461385.2). NCBI lineage: Eukaryota > Metazoa > Arthropoda > Insecta > Orthoptera > Acrididae > Schistocerca > Schistocerca piceifrons. The sequence goes on from NC_060139.1 coordinate 997,719,533, forward strand.
CATATCATTCCTAATGACAAATATTGCTTCAGATCTCTAGAATGAAATACATATTTATTTTTATTATTCATAGTAGTCAACAACTTGCGTTTTTTAGTTCCAAGCATGGCACAAAACTTACATAGGAATGTGAGAAAGATGGACAGGTAAAGAAATGAGGGGATAGAGAAATAAGGGCTAAGATGGCATGGGCATGCAAAGCAAATGGATGAGAAGAGGATACTCAGAAGAATACATGAGATAAACTGGAAGGAAAGAGACCAAGAAGAAGACCAAGAGACAGACAGCTGAAAGGCATGGAGTAACGCATCTAGAAGAAAGGAGAAGACTGGACCAATGTGAAGACAGAGAATTGTGGTAAGACAGAAGACTATGGAGAAGCTTATGTTCCAAACAAACCCAGCTAGAGGCTGGAAACTATCGAAGATGATGACTTAGGGATGTTTCTCTGCAATTCTACTTTTAATGGTTTGTTAACTAAATCGCATTATGTGTGATCATCTAACATTTTATACAAGTTAAATGTAGTAAACACATATCACAAATAAATTTTACTTCTTCATGTTCATTAATTTGACTTGAAACAAGCCAAGACAAATATTTTTACCGAAATAGTGTGGATTAATTAATTCTTTGACATATAGGAAATTTATATGTTTCTCTTCCATACAGTTTGTCATTTTTAATGCACACTCTTGATAGCTTTTATCAAATGAATAAACGTTGATAGATACATCAGTTATGTTTTCAGTTTTATGGATATGATTAACCAACACAGGAAACTCAAAATTTTCAAGTTTCTGATCAAGATGAAGACCAACATTTTTGTAGTTTGTAGCTTTTTCTGAATTTTCATCTACAGGATATAAAGCAGATTTTATAGCTCACAGAAAAAACTTATGATCTTTATTTTTCACATTAATAAATGCTCTTCTAATTTTAATTTTATCTGGTAATTCGATGTAACAGGATCCTCTCAGTGGAGTATATCTGTTAATTCCTAGTTGCAAGCCAATCAATCTATTAAATGTCCATTCTGATTCAGGTGTTTGAAAATCACCCATTCTTGTCAAAAAATTATGTCTAAAATTTTTTAATTAGTTCTCTTTCAATTGTCATCCCATAGTTTTCTGTCTGAAAATAAAATTCTGTAATATTTCTTCTTGTCTACATTTGGTACTTACAAAAAAGTCTTAAAGTTATTTTCAATCAACGATGTATTCTTAGATAATCTTTCAATATTTTCACAAATTTCGGTTCTACTGCAGTTAAGAAGTGATCATGTTCAACTGACTTTGTATGGTTTTCAAAATTTATAGTTTCTTAATTGTTTTCAACTACATAATCTCTAACTGTTCTTCTGTCTCTTGGTTTCTCAAATAAATTAGTATAAAAAGTAAATAATAATCATTTATTGGTTCTAGGAAATGGAAATATTTTTTCAGTGATTTATCTTCATTAGTTTTACCTTCTTGTTTTGCAAAACCATTGGTAGAAAAAGGAAGTATTTTTTTCAATGGTTTATCCTCACTATTAGTCCTAGTTTCCTTTTTCTCAAAGACATTATTAGAAAATGGAAATGATTTTTCAATGCTTTACCATCTTTAGTTTCGAAAACATCATCATTTTTAATTTTAAGTAAGGTAATTGTTTCCAAATGCTTCCTCTTTGCAGGTTGAAATTTGTTACATAATGTCTCTTAATAAATCGAATTAAATCAGCCTTATTTAATTTCCTATATCGTCTTACATTATTTCTTTTTCCAATAACCATGAAGTCCAACAGCTATGACTATCTCCATCTGGCCTTATTATTTATAGCAAATAATATTCATTAGATTTGTAAAAATGAGTTTTTCAAAATTCGAGCAGTGAGAACTCTTGTTTAAGGGCAGTCAGATGGTTCTATCTTGGATATATTAAATTATATGACTTTAGGAAAATTTTCCCTCATAACCAACTGACATATTATCATGATTTTCTGTTGTGTTTTTTAATCATTATCTTCATTTTAAACTGATAAGGCTTAAAAATAATACAAACTTTTGTTTAAAAAAATATTTTTTTAAAGTAGCCATGAAAACAATTTTTTCACTTTAATTACATTTATACCATAGTTCTTTAAAAGATATTCATATTTCTTCAGTTTAAATCAACAACTAACAAATAAGGAACAATTTTTAAAAACTCATGTTGATAACATTAATAGTGGCCAAGAAAAATGTTCTTAACCGTTGAAAAACACAGTTGTTGGGAAAAAGCAAATAAAGATAAGACTGTTAAACAATGATTTTGTTCTTACTTTAGTACACTCCAGCTTCATATGAAGGTCTACCCGGATCTTCTGTAAGTAGGCTGTTTAGGTTTTTAAATTGGTAATGCCACGTAGCACATTGTATGAAAATCACTGGCTGTGCTGTGTGCAGTCTGTGGCTAGGTGGCATTGTTGTAATATTCGCTATTGTAGTGTTAGGCTGTTGGCTGTTAACAGCGTGTAGCGTTGAATATTCGCTATTGTAGTGTTGGGCTGTTGGCTGTTAACAACGCGTAGCGTTGCAAGGTTGGAGGTGAGCCACCAGCAGTGGTGGATGTGGGGAAGTGAGATGGCGGATTTTTGAGAGTGGGTGATCTGGATGTGTGTCCATCAGAAACAGTGCATTTGTAAGAATGGATGTCATGAACTGCTATATATATTATGACTTTTAAACGCTATTAAGGTAAATACATTGTTTGTTCTCTATCAAAATCTTTTATTTGCTAACTATGCCTGTCAGTAGTTAGTGCCTTCAGTAGTTTGAATCTTTTATTTAGCTGGCAGTAGTGGCGCTCACTGTATTGCAGGAGTTCGAGTAACGAAGATTTTTGTGAGGTAAGTGATTTGTGAAAGGTATAGGTTAGTGTTAGTTAGGGCCATTCTTTTGTAGGGATTTTTGAAAGTCAGATTGCGTTGCGCTAAAAATATTGTGTCTCAGTTTAAGGACAGTCATGTATAATTTTTCTAAGGGGACGTTTCATATGTCGACCCTTAGCCGAGGATACCTCACCGGAATCTTCTGATATTTTTCTTGTAGTTTGTGTAATTAGTGTAGCTATTGTTTATTGCTAGCGTGTAATCATAGAGAGAATTTCCTTTGTAGTTGTAGTTTTTCATTGTTGTACAGTAAAACACTTGTGGCATATATGTAGATTTGCACCAGGTATTTCGCAGCTGCGCTTGCAATTAATTAGATATTATTTTCAGTGCTATGTTAATGTGTTTTCTTATTTTGCTTTTCAAATTGAGCCTTTCTGAGTTATTGTGTGCAATATTGTGACAATAATGGCGTGTGAAAAACGTAACACTAGGCTCCAAAGTAAACTGAGGAATAATAGTGACGACGAGCGTAGCTTATCAGAATCCCCTGTGTAATGAATTAACAGACATTCAAAGTGGTAATTTGGTAATTGTGCATAGGGAAATGGAGCGGGCGGCAAACAATGGCGTAGACAGTGAAACAATTAGTGAACAGGGAAGCATTATCGATCGATCGGTCCGCAACAGCTCGCCTCAGTAATCCGAAATGACAGGACACAATCTCGCAAATACTGTAGATTCAGGTTTTGGGTCCTCACCGTTTTCTCAAATAAGTCAAGACACATTTTCTGCTTGTTAAAATTTGAATGTTGCCGGTGCAAATTCACTGCTGAAAAACACTGAGGAACATGTTTCAGACACCAGTGCATTGTGATTACAATTAATACAGCAAATGGGACAAACAGCGCAAAAGCTTCAAAAGTTAGACACAATAGAACAAAATCTTCGAAAGTTAGACACAATGGAACAAAATCTTCAAAAGTTAGACACAATCGAACAAAATCTTCAAAGGTTAGACTCCACACTTGAACAAACACTTGAAGATTTAACTACTGAGTTACATAAAATCGAATCGAAATCTCAGAAAGTCTGTAATGATGTAAAAACACAAATTTGTGAGCATTTCCAACCTATTTTTTCGCGGCATGAAAATACATTACAGAATCACGAAGCAGCCATAAAAGAACTACGAACTATTGTTCATGAAAATCATGAGACCTTGCAAGCTAAGATTGACTCAGTTGCATCTACCGATTCAGTTGTGCAACACGCAAAAACTCAGGAAAACTTAAAGCACATAGTAGATACGATTTCTACACAAATGTACACTCTGAAACTTGGTTCAGAAAAACACACTGAGGAAATAAGTTCACTATCAGAGAAAGTAGCCGAACTTTCGGATCAGTTCACTAACTTATCTACAAAGGTGGATGATGATCTAAACGACACAAGACCTATAGCCTTCACTGACACAGAAGAGTACGAACAAATTAGGAAATTAAAACAAAATCAGAATCAAATCAATACACAGTACAAAAGAGAAATCCGGGAAGTACAAGATCAGTTGGCACACGTAATACAAGAATTACATATTTCAGAGGACACTCGCGCTCCAATACGGGATGAGGGACATAGAAATACGGAATAGCCACAAAATAATAACACAGTTCTTTTCGGAAATTATGAAAGAAATTGGCAAGGTACACCGAATTTTGAGATGGAACCGCCGAAACGACGTAACAATGACCGACATGCGACTCGCCGACATGACGATTTTGACTATAAGTTGTTCATTACCACACGTAAATTCAAAACATTTAAGAATTCCAGCAACGACATTCATCCACAAGCGTGGCTTTATCTATTCTCTCATTGTTTTCCTCCCAACTGGTTATTGGAGCACAGGTTAGAATTTATGTATGGCTATTTAGAGAATGAACCAGCTGTAAGAATCCGATAATGCGATAGCCACAGTGAAGGAGAATTTTACCATGCCTTCCTCTCAGCATATTGGTCTCAAGCCACACAAGAGCAAGTAAAACATAGCACCATAATGATGAAACATTTCGAACAATCTGAATTTTCCAGTCTTGTGAAATAGTCTGAAGACATCTTGCACAGGAATCAGTAACTGTCAAACCCTTACAGCCCCTCAGAACTCATCCGCATTTGCTTAATCAAATTGCCTGAACATTTACGACATATTATTTTGGCAGGACGTTGCAAAAACGACATTCAAGCTTTTCAGGGACTCTTACAAGAGTTGGAAATTGACACTGACAATCGTGGGACGCGAAAACAGGAACGCAACAATTACAGGTCACATCCGTCACAATTCCGTGATGACAGAAATAATAAATGGACACGACAAGGCTATTCTTACAACGTAAATCGTGACCAAAACAGACACCACCCGTATGACAACTGTTGGCCGAGTAGTAATAGTTACAGGGAAAGATCACTTCTCCACGGTAACGGTTACCACAGAGACAATCAGAGAAACAGACAATATGGGAACCAAAATAATTATTATCAAGGGAGACACAACAACGTCAGAAACAACGGTCCACCGCACAGTTATGATTCCGGGAGAAATTCTCCACCACATGACCAACAAAAAAGAAACTATGTAAACTACCGACAAAACGGCAGACCTGAATTTCATCAGAACTGGCGGGATTTAAACAGGCCAGGGCCCTCTCGACAAGGTGAATTTGTAGAAGTTAGGTCTCCTAATCCCAATAAGGACACGCGCCAACAAAGAGACAGACAATGACTCATACCGCAGACAGCCACGTGTGCCGGCTGGCTCAGCGAAAAATAACATAGACGCTAACCTTTAGAAAAATTTGAGCATTCTTTACCGATGTAGCATATACCACATGATAATTGCGTTGAAGTTGAAACTCTGCATATTAGGAAGAGTAAAGGATTGCACCACAATTCACATGTAAAACCATTTATTGACAGATAATCTGTTTTTTAACTTAGTCTTTGCCATAAAATTTTTCACTTCACATTACTAGTATGCTTTGTCAGACTTAGAAACTGTTAACATGTAACAATGTTTTGAAGTTAACTATCCAGTCTAGAACCTAGGGAACATATTTAGACAGTATTTACGAGTGCATTGTTATAGTGAACAGACGACACGATGTTATTGTGTGTGTACATTCTTGCTTGTTAGTTGCGCGATTACGTAACGACTATAAGGCTCACATACTTAGAACATATACCGGTACTGCTAATGAGATTTTAATGCAACATTTTGGTTTACTTGAAAATACAGTACTTTCTGAGAGCTACCAGATGACACAGTGGTTAGTTTATTTGATAGCTTCACGATTATATCACGACACTACTAATGTGTGACAAAATTTACATTGTTGCTTTTGTGCTGTATCTGTTTTATATCTGCACAGTTTTTATGTATTATTCTGGAAAGTAAAACATGTTTTAGTTGTAACTTTTGTGGTATAGCTACAATGAGACAGCCTTTTCTGTAGCACAACAATACGTTACAGTACAGTACTTTCTTCATCACGGAAATAAGCATAATAACTACGATATCTATACGCAAAGCATTTCACTTTTGTTACTGATGAGGTGAGTACATTGATTTCAGCAGAAGTTTGCTTACAGAGGACGATAACTACGACACTTCCACAGAATTATCTTACAGCAAGACGCACTTTTAGCGCTACAGGACGCGCATTTGTGTGATTAATTTTGTACTTAAAACATTTATTTTTAAAGATTTTTGAATTACAAAGGAAGTTTTCCATGATACATTTCATTCCATTGCTGTAATCTGTAACACCTGAGCGTATAATTACATTAATCCTCAGGGGGTACACGCCTACACTGTGTACTATGTGTCTGGCAAGCACAAGGTGCCCTAGTTAATATGGTATTTGCTTATACAACTTTACACATCGGTACCATATTTCTCTGGCACATAAATTACACAGCTATCTGATCATTTAACTGAGAGACAAAAATTTTTTTTACTACATCTGTGACACATGTTTACACAATTACACAGTTGGATAATTTCACACTTATGAAATTGTATTTTTTCTGTACTTTGTGAGCTGTTCATATTTTTTCAGAACCATTGTGATACTATGAGAGCTTTGAATGATGTATTTGGTATGGGATAATGATTTTTAAAGTATGTTTGAGGTAGATGTCACTATTGAACTGAGCAGAGAATTCTTCTTAGGCCTTCAAATTATCGAAAGAAGCTGTGACGATTTTGAGTGTGATTGATCTGTTACGATGTTATTATTACGACGCCGATGTGTATTATGCTGTTGAGGTATGTTTAACATCAATAAACTGATGCTATATTATGAATTTGATTATGCTATGTGTTTATTATGATGAAATATTGAAGAAGTGTCGATGAATATGAATATGTGTAATAAGGTAAGGAATAAAGAGTAGTGGTTAGGGGGACTAATTTATGAAAAGGATGTTGGAAACGAAGAATCGTACTTTAACAGTTATCAATGCTGACAAAACTTTTTGGATGCTGTTATAAATGAGATTTTGTTTCTACACATTTCTAATGTAAATTTCTAACCTTTGAATATTTTTATTTTATATGAGACTGTCACTGTAGTGGAAACAGCTGCCGTAAATATTTCAGTAAAGAAGGTAGATGACGTTGATGTAATGTGCTGTGGAGGCCCATCTGAGCGACAGTCACATGAAAAAAAAGCCATTAGTGTGTGCCTTTCAGAGGCAGTTTGTGTTGCACTAAAAATATTGTGTGTCAGTTTAGTGTTGATCAGAATAGGTACATTCAGTTCTGCTCAGCTGTTTGAAAATCAAATAATGTAAGAGGTTTATCAGCACAGTAATTCAATAATTTTTCTAAGGGGCCGTTTCACTTCTAGTTCTTCGAACTGGTCCTCAATCTCTCTTCTTGCTTGCTGTGTGGCCATGCAACATTTATTCTCAATTTCTGTGACAGCCTTGTCCGCTTTTTTAACCCAAAGATAAACCTAGATGCCTCAAAATTTTACACTTTGTTAAATTTCCTTCATTGAGATTTGTGATAGCTTTGTACACTTACATCTGAAAAGGTGTCATCAACATAAAAGTTGGTTTTGGTAGCTACAATCATACACATTGTTGAACGACTCTAAAGGATTTTGCATTCCACCATGTAGGCACTTATGCAAGAGATCAGGATGGGCCAAGTCTCTAAATATGGCTTTTATTTGTTTCACGACAGTGAAAGGAACATGAGTGTGGTCATTTTGCGGTCATAAGGCTCATTTTTCTGTTGGCTTTTTCAGAGTTTGCTCCATCTTGTCTCAACTTTGGGGCATAGTCCGTGTCCAGATATGTCTTCGTTGGTAGCTGTCAAATGAAAACATTCTACCCAGACCGCTGCCTTCATGTCCTTTAGAGTTTTAGTAGCATTCCTTCTTATAGCTAGGCCATGATAAGTTGTATTTGATTTATAGCCTCAGCAGTAAAGCGGTCACAACCCTCGATGGTTTTGCCGCCGGAAAGTATTGTTTTCCCAAGTTTCTGTTTCAGTTTCCTGAGGCGAACATCCATCCACTTCTGGACATGACCACAACATTCCAATTTCTCAATTGAGAAGTTGGGACCATAAGGTTTGGCCTCACAAACCTTAGGGTAAGAAGCATTGTCCCTGTCTCCTAAACAATACTTGTACCACACTCCATATTTTGGCACCAATTGTTGGAACATTTCCACAATTCCTTTTACCTCCATTCCTCCACTTACTCCAGAGTAGTTAGCTAGGCAATCAGCATCATGATTGTTGGTCGTTCTACTTTCCCATCTGCAGTACTTGGATAAAATTTTAAGATCAGATACCTTCCTGTGTTTTCTGCTATTGAAGTTACAGTTCCATTGAGTGAAGTGTGGCCCCTACATTGCAACAATCTATCAAATATTGCTGTCAAATCTCTATTTAAGGGTGTGGCTTCGCCTATCCAGAAATACCATAAAGAGTAATGTTTAATATTTGCAGGAGGTAAACTCAGACCACCTGGAATTCCACATAGAAAATGTAAACTCAATTTCTCCTAGAAAGTTATTGGACCATCAAAGTAAATTTCCTGTAACCTTTTAATCTTTTCCTCTTCTTGTGAAACTAATTTTATTAAATCTCCTTTGTGAATACTCTTATTACCATTAACGGAAAAATATCCATGAACTTAGTATTCCTTTGTCATTTGGTTTAATAAACAAGTTTCTTACTGTCTAACTCTTTTGGAAATTGTTTTTCTAAAGCTAATTTATAATTTCTTTATTAAATCTATTAGTTTTTCTCTATGATAGTATTTTTTATCTTTAAAATAATAAAGCCATGTCAAGTGATTTAAAACCCAAGGGAAAAACCCGAGAAATTTCTATTAGTACATATTGCCATGAAACTATGCAGACCTATATATCTTTAAAATGTTTGCAGTATGTTTTGAATGTTTATGATAAATGAGTTTTTACAAACTAATGTTATTGTGTTGTACTTTCGCGATACATTAAGTTAAATTTCTTTCATATTTGCAAGAATAATCTCTTATGTTAAATCTTTTGCTATTTCACGTAATTCTAAATTTTCCTTCATTTAAATTTCTTTATTTTTTGCTTCATATTGTTTGTATGTTTTGGAGAAGTCAATCTGCTAATTCACTTATATTATTGCCCATTTCCATAAATAATTTTTTATTAAAAGTGGAATATTTGTCTGTGTAGCGACTAATGACCTCCACATTTTTATTAAAAATATGAGTTTTGTGAGGGCAGTGAATAACTGACTAATTTATTTTTATTAAAAAGGTTGAACTTTTGTTGGAGAACTGACTTGGGGTACATCTACTTTTAAAGAACTGAACACAATAATGTACTTTTGTTTAAAATTTGCAGAAAGGAAATTTTGTTTCCTATGGAATTCCATATAGAAAGGTTAAAATTAATGCATTTATTTGTGGATTAATTTTTTGAAAGGAAAATGGCATTTCTTAAAGTTCTTTTTTAAATTTAATAAAAATTATTTCTAATAAATGATGAGTCTAAATAATCTAAGGGCAAGGAACTGAAAGTTAGATAAAAGAATTGCATGTTATTATAAAATGTGATAACTACAACATATTCATCTTATTAATGATTTTAATATTAATAAACAAATAAATACTAATATTAATGAATCAAGTAAGTTGTTACCAGAGCAATGAAGTGAATGAATTATAAACAGGCAACTGCAACTTATTCAGATGTTTTATCCTATGTGATAAAAATTAAATTTTCAACAGTTATATCAGCTTCATTTAACAAATAAAACATACAGTAAAACAGTTGCTGAGTATGTTACAAAGGAAATTCCAATTAGTTAAACTGAATGGAAATAACTTATACTGAGGTTAAATACACCCAAAAGATTTATTATAGAATTTCTAGATAAATTGAAATGGAATCTTATATCAACACATCAAAAATTATTAGAGATAAATTAAATTGGGAAGGAATACCAAGGTATCAGATGTTATCTGAAGCTTCTATGAGAGAATTTCATGATAAATTAAACTGGGAGAATTTATCATTTTGACAAAAATTATTAGCGAAGTCTATAAGAGACTTCCAAGATTAAGTTGGGATGATAAAACAAACGAACAAGTGTTGTCTGAAGATTTTATGAGATTTTCGAAATAAATTCACTGGGAGACTTTACCATGTGCACAAAAAATAGTTGAAGATGTTATGAGAGAATGTCAAGAAAAAGTAAATCGGTCTAGGATATCAGGTGAACAAACATTGTATGAAAATAATTTAATGGAATTTAAAAGTCAATCTAGTATGAATGTCCTATATGCTAAAGTAATGAAAATCATAAATTTGTAAGAACAAGCTGTAATCATATTTTTTTAAGAAGAGTGTATTGATGAATGTTAAAAGAACAAATTAAATGTCTAATATGTAGAATTGTTAGTAAAGCATTTAATCAAAAGGCTATTACAATTCCATTTCATGATGGTGTTTTATCAGTTGATGATCCTTACAGTGATAATGATGATGTTTGAGAATAGCTTAATCTTACAATATTTTAACTGTATAAGAGAAAAATGTATTACTTACAATGATTATATATCTTTATTCATTATGGAATTTCAGCAAGTGGCATCCAACTCTATGGAAAATTAGAGGACATATTAACTAGTTTAAGACATTTTTTAAATAATTTTAATCTTGAGTATCCAGTAATAAAAATGATGATCACTGAAATAAGAATAAGAAAAACCATAATTTCATTGTAAAAATAAAAACATTAATAAAATTACTTTTTAATTAATGTCAGCTATTGTAACTACTTCTCATTCAGAATCTTCTGTGCTGAATATACTTTAATTTATACAAAAGGAAGATTGTCACTTAAATTTAGGATTTTGGTTTAAAGATATTTGGTTTCATGAATGTGAGGAGAAAAATGTATTAATCACATATGATAATTTCAGCTTTATTCATTACATAAAGGCAAATCATGCATCACAGACTCTAGAAACTTAAGACACAAAAGTAATGAAATTAAATATAATTACCCTCTTGCTTTATAATATGAGTATATTCAAGTTGAAATAAAAAATATAATACCAAATAATTTATACAGAAAACCTGGATTGTAATATATGTCAATAAATTTAAAAAAAACTAATGTGGTTTTAGAACTAAATTAGCTGATGAAATTAGATATTATTATACTATGGTAGAAAATATTATTTGATAATCTAAGATATAAAGTATCTGTTGAAAACGATTAATCTAAACAACTTATACAGATTTCCAAAAAAATTTAAAAATAGCAGAACAAAAACAACAACTTGCTATACAACTAGAAGAGGTAGATAGAAAAATAGCGAAACAGGAAAGAATGGTATGATCTGTGTAGTCACTCAAAACGCAACAGAAAGATAATTGCTATAAAGATGGTGAAACCACAATCAAATGAATCAAATCTAGATTATCTACAAAAATACTGGTGTACATCCACATAACAAAATTGAGTACTACTATTTAAGAGAATGTGTAAATGCTTGAATCACATTTTCCACAAAATATAAAATAAGATTTTTAAAGAATTATACATGTACTTTGATGACTTAAAGTATTACTTAGATACATTTGTTTATAGAGAGTGTGACTTCTTGATGAATGAACTAAAATTAAATGATTATAAAGTTAGGGATAAAATATTTACCAAAAAAGACAAGCATTAAAAATTTCTCAACAACACACAAGTAAGGTAAACAAAACGATAATTAATAAAGTCTGTTAGATGATCAGACTAGAGAGGAACTAATTCCAATTATTTCGGAAATCTATGAATAATATCCTGATAAAAATAATATAATCTGACAAACACTTGAAAATCTTTAATCAAAATGATACAAAATTAATGCAACAAGAAATATCTGGAAGAGTCAAAGTGTATTATAACCGAATCTCAGCCAAAATTTGAAATAAGTTTTAAGTACCACAATAACTTACTTTCAAATTTTTCCTCCATTGAGACTGTATAGATAATTTAGATTTCCATTAGTTAATAGATTTATAAATTTAGACAGTATATCTTTATTTTCATCAGGATAACACATATTTAGAAAAAAATGAAGGAGTTAATATTCTAATTCATACTGTTTTGTACACTTATATACAAAAATTTTTATTATTAAATTTTTACATTTAGTTTCTTGGTTAAAATTTTATGTTTTAGTCATTATGGTATTTCAAGAGACATATCACCTGGAAAATTGAATAAGTTGAAACTGTAATAAAAATTATTTTTTAATAGAAGGATCCAATTTGAAGTACATCCACTTCAATGAATTTATTTGAAATTATTCATAATAAAAGGACTGTTTCAAACAGTAAAGAAATTTTTCTGATGATTGATAAAGACAAAAATCCATAGTTTAAAGGATATGATATTGAAGATAAGATAGAATATCAAAGAGCAAGGGATGGTATGAAAATAAATGTTGATGTCAAAGACAAGATATGGGTAGTAAATTTAATAAATTTAAATAGCAATTTGAAATCACTGTATTCAGATATATATCTTAATAGTACTTTTAATAAAAAATCACACCTTTTGTCTTATTTCCTCACTAAAACTTCCAGCTGCAAAAGAATTTAAAAAATGGGCCACACTTGAAATTTTTTCAGTGATTACAAAAACTGGTGAATATAAACCACAAAATAGAATCAATGAATGAGAAAAAAACCTCCAAAGATTTAGACAATGAAGTTGAAAGTACGAAAAATAATAATAGAGATGTGTTTGATGTTGTCAGAGATATAATTCATGAGAAAAATGAAATTATTGACAACTATACCAGTACTCCAACAGATAAACATAGTTAATATATTCTTACCAATAAAAATCATTTGTGGGAATATCCTCATTATGGTATAAGAACTCATCCTATTTCTGTAAATTGTAGATTAATGAACTACGGGAAGCTTACATAGAAATAGAAATAATTATGTGAAGTAGGAATCCAAATTCAATAATTCTAGATAACTTAATAAAAAAAAGATTACCAAGTTTGAATGAAGATATTCCCATAAGGAAAACATTGAATATTAAAATAGGTTATTAATTATTTGTTAAAATTGTAAACTCACTATTACTTTTTTTCATATAACCAATCACAACTATTTTTAAATATGTTTAATAAGTATAATTCACTAAATCTATCAGTCAGTTTCATCAAATCAAAGCCTCAAATAATTCTGAGAATTAGTGGCTATTGATAACTTCTATTTGTATAAAATAATATTCTCTATCTTCTTTAGAAAAGTGATAAGAGAATGTATATATTCTGATATAAAGTATCAATAATGGCTTCAATTTATATATAAAATTTTTTATTAAGTTTTTAAAAAATTGCAGCAGATTTATTTGCCCAACTGCTATGTGAATTAACCAATCCTAACCAATTAATGTAAACTTGGTTGCCTATCATTTTCTAAACTTCTTGAACAAGACATATATCAGGATATTTTGTGCTTTTTAGTTCTTGATCTTTCAAGTTATACATGATTTGATTAGAGTGAATAACACCTTCAATTTCAATAATCTCTTTTTACCAATTGGCCATATATCCTTTTTCTAAAACTCCTTTAAATTTGTCTCCTTTTTTACATTTATTGTTATCTTTAGGTACAACAACTGTTGGTCTATAATTCTTTTCATTAACTTCTATTGGTTTAATTTTTATTGTTAACAGTTTTGTGTCATTATATTCATCAACTAATTTGGAAACTAAGTTGACTCATGTATAATTTTCTTGAAGGGAAGATTTTCCCACATTTTTTCTTTGAGTGTTCTGTTAAATCGTTCAGCAGGAGATGCTTTTAATTCTGTAAACGTTGAATAATGATTAATATCATATTTTTTCATTAGTTCCTTGAAATATTTACTGTAAAATTGTTTTCCTTTACCTGTTTGTAATTTTTTTTGGTTACAATTTTTTTTGGAAACATCAACGAAATTCTTACCTGCTTTACCTTTACCTGGTATTGCCCAAGCACATTTTGAAAATACATTTGAAACAGTTAATAAATAATAAGATTTTATTTTTGGAATTCCTTTCAGATTTCTTGACTCCATTTCTGCTGGATCTGCTTGCCATAAATTATCTGTTTCAAAAGAAATTACATATCTTAATTTCAATTTTTTTCTCTTGATTTGTGTGGTTCACTATTAATTTCATCGTGAATATTAGAGGTGAGAAACTTGCTCACCCCATCACTCTTCATTATTCGACCACAATAATATACAGAATATATACCCGAAAAATTGGAGAAACGAAATTTTCCCACCGGAAGTGTGGAATATTAACCCTCCAAATAATTTTTTCAATGCATACAATTTTAAACGAGTCACACTACTCAAATCACACTCTGTCATAACTCCATATAATTTCATATCAAACTATCCTATCAAAGTGATTAACATGACATGTGGAAAGAATATTTTAAGTTCATAGAAAACGACTATGACACTATGCAAGTTTCAATGAAAACAATACCTGCAGATAGTTTAGCGAAAGTAACCATGTGTGGTAAGAAAAATATAACTTATGATGCACAGCACAGAATACTTACTGAATATTTTTAACTACAAGTGAATAAAAAATTAGAGAAAGTTAAGGAAATCTTTACAGATTGCTTGCATTTCATTTTCAAGTATTTTCAGAAAGATAGAGAAAATAAAAACTTAAAAATACAGTATGTCAATTAGAAAATGATATCCAATTCTCATATTTCTGAATAGTGTTTTTATGAAGGTTATGTTAGCATTTTGAGTTTTCAAAATCAGTTAATGTTTTCGTGAGACTGATAAAAGTTTACAGCTCATATATAAATGGTATCACATGGTCTCTACATAAAGATAATATTCCAACACATTTTCCATCAGTGAAAGCAAGGTCACATCGTGAGTGAAGTTAGATAAACATTGTCATGTGTTCTTTGTGGTATGCATTCTGTCATGTTCATTCAGAGACAGCACTAAAGTATGATCCATGGAAAAAGGGAAATATGTTTCACTTTGAAACCTCTACTTAGAAAATTTAAGAATGACAGTGTTGGTAAACCTGTTATGTTATTTGATTTTCAAACAGCTGAGCAAAACTGAACATTCTCTGACATCTCTCTCTTTACTTATTTTGATCATCACTAAACTGACTCACAATATTTTTTTAGCACAACACAATCTGACTCTCAATAACCCCTACAAAGGAGTGGCCATTACTAACAATAACTTATACCTTTCATGAATCACTTACCTCACAAAAATCTTCGTTACTCGAACTACTGCAATAGAGTGAGAGCCAATACTGACAGCTAAGTAAAATATTCTAACTACTGAAGGCACTAACTACTGATAGGCATAGTTAGCAAATGAAAGATTTCGATAGAGAACAAACAATATATTTACCTTAATAGTGTTCAAAAGTCATTATATATATATATATATATATATATATATATATATATATATATATATATATAAGTTCATGACATTCGGTCTTACAAATTTCGTTTTTCTGATGGACACATGTCCAGATCGTCTGCCCTCAAAATGATGCCATCTCTTGCCCCATATCCATCACTGCTGGCAGCTCAACTTCTACTGCACAATGCTAAGCGCTGTTCACATCCAACAGCCCAACACTACGTTAGTGAATGATCCAACAATGAGTCCAACCAGCCACAGACTGCACACAGCGCAGTCAACGATTTTAGTACAGAGCGCTACATGGCATCACCAACATAAAACCCTAAACAGTCTACTTACAACTTTAAAACAAATTAATTATTTTTTAAATTCATATTCAGTATTCACACTACCTTTCATGTGTTACATTTCATCACTTCAAATAAAATACGAAAATGCGATGAAAATAATTTATTTACATCCAGGAGAAAATGATGAAACTAGTGCTTTTAGAAATCACTTTTTCACTCGCTTACCAACTATACATATGATCTTAGAGGTTCTTTATTCTGTAAAACCTCTAAACTTAGCATGTAAACTGAAGGATTTTGGCTCACAACATCACTAAACATCATAGGTTGGGGGGCTAGCCATTTGACAAAATGTTTTCTATCCCTAGTTCATTATGATTTAACACCATCCTATGGGTGGGTTTCAGACCTATCCCAAAGAGTGGGTGACGTGTTTCAGCTCAAAATAACGGAGTACTCTGTAGCTTAGATGCAAATACCCATGATGCACTGATGTGTTCCGTTTATAGGATTAACTTAGTTTAAGGTGTTCGATAGCAAAGGATTTGCACTTTTTGACAATGAATTTATATTTTTCTTATTAAATTTTATAATATTTAAATGGACAGTACCAACAGCTAAAACAGTATGTGACTGTCTAGAGGAAAATAATATTATCGACTTTCATAAAGGTGAGTATTAAATAGACAGATTACATTGGACCTGTAAATAATGTAAGAAACTAAAGTTACTTGGGAATGTGATCGAACTGCAAATAAGATCTCTCAGAAAAAAAATTACAATTGACAGTTCATAATAGTCTTATGGCTGGGAAAATTTAAGGCAAGTAACAGATTTTTTACATTCACCATAATGCATTTTATTTGTTTTTTCATGTTCACCTTTCCTAAAGGAATATTAAATTTTATTTTCTTAGGATCATCTTCTAAAAAAAACTATTTTAATTTCTTACAATCACATTTTCATGAAAAAATTATTATTTAGAAAATTAGTGAAAATGATACAAATGTATTCTTTTTAATTAATTTTTCTAAGTAATTTAAAAGAAATTAAGTGATTTGGTCCTGATAAGTGGATTATAGTAGATGAAAAGTATAAGTTCTGGGTAAGTCTTCATTTTCTAGAGGACAAACGAGTGAAACGAATGAGTGAGCTAGGAAATGGAAACTGAGCCATAACCTACACTTTTCATCTATTAGGGGGCTGAGAAAGAAAAGCATGTATCTCCGGGAAGAGAAATGAACCACTCATTGTAGTGGAAGCTAAAACAAGGAGGCTGAGATGGGCTGAGCAGATCTATAGAAGAGAGGAGGGATCAAGACTGAGAGAAGTGCCAGAGAAGAAACTGGAAAGGTGGAGACCATCAGGCAGACCAAACATAAGATGGGGAGACAAGGTGGCCAACGATCTTCATATACTTGGAGCAAGGGAAGAAGATGTCAAGGACAGAATTCTATGCAGGAGGCTACTTAACAAGACGAAAAACCAACTGCAGTTTATGGGTGAAGGTGAGTAAGAGTTAAGGTAAGTGAGTGCACAGTATCCAAGGCAGCATGACCACTAATGGAAGATCACTCTGGGTTACTGATCAACTGTTTACATCAAATTTGGCAGGAAAGCCATCTCGTGGCTCTAGGTAGACTTTGCAACATAACTAAATTAAACATTAATGAAACTAAAAACATAAACATGTAGTGCCTTCTTCATAGACGAGCTTCTCATATTCTTGCTACTTGACTTGTTGAAATCCACTCATCTAAAATCCCAGTATTCTTCCTCTAACACTAAATTATTTTTGAAACAGCACATTTTGACCTACATGATAGGTACAAAACCTTTTTGAAAAATCTGAAAATCACTTGTTTTTGGTATTTAGTTTACTTTAAAGCTTCTGGTGTACTTCTTCAAGGTCGAAGGAAAACACTTGTATATTGGGCTGTTTTGAGCACAGGATACAACAAGGAAGGTAGGGACCCTGATTTCTTCACCTTAGTACTTAGGACCTGCACAAGCCCTGAAATGTTATGTAAAAGACTACAAATTTGTATGTAAATTCCTGAAATTATATTCCAGTTGTAGGCAACTTATAATGAAATTGTTATAACATACTGAAGAAAGTATTTGACATAAACGTTAATGCTCCAAAACATAAATTCCAAAAAAATATTTTTTCAGTTTCTTTCCCCATAAAAGTTGTCAAAAATACAATTAACTGAGTGTATTTTTCCATTACAAAGTTGCCAAACGCTTTCACTATTATAAATCACTCGAAGGCCATGGTTAAAAAACGTTTTCAATTTATTTTTAGCCTTCTAAACGTGTGTCACATATGAGTTTGTGTGTCTGGGTAGATGAAGAGCATGTTCCCTGACAAAAAAGAAAACATTTGGCGCAACGATTGCATTTCTCTCCACTTGCCTTTTTTCAGTAGGAATAAAGTAAAGTACTCTCAAAATAGTAAATTAACTCAATTTTTAATAACAGTTTCAAATTTCATCCCAGGATGAAAATAAGAACTGCAATAGGGGCTGAATTAGGATCATCCCCATATTTGTTATAATGGCTAAAAGAGCAACATAGGTCAAACAGTTTACAATAGTGATTACAAGCCAGAAACTACAACACTCGATTGAAATTAAGCACAATACCCGAACACAAACCAGTTCTCATACTAGGAGTGGAAGGCTGTTGATTTGACTGCTGCACTAACTCTTCTGAGTGAACAAAAATGAATTGCTCGTATATGGAAGCTAAACGTGCTGCACACCATACTCTCCCTACAGAACTATGGATTGAGGTCATGCATGCAACCACAGTTAAACGCTTCTTACCAACTGTAGAAACCTGGAATTCCTAGGAGTGACGAAATTAGGAGCGTGGACGAAATTAGGGCCCATTACATTCATCCATCATCCAATTGTCGAGTTTCATTTTCGGTTTACATGTACCAGCCAGGGTGCCACATGCCACCATCGTCAAAATTTCAGTGAACTATAAATATGAATGTGTGTGCCCAGGAATAGGTCATTTCACAGTTTTCGCAGAGAGATTTCGGTTTGAGATTGATACTCTGTAGCTTTCTTGTGGGTAAATGTTGTCTGAAGATTTCATACAAAGTAACTGTCACATGCGTTGTTAGTACAGCTTTCTGTATGCCGTTGCCAGTGGTACATCAGACTCTTTCCGGGCGTTTTAGTTCCGTCTAGCTTATGGTTGAATGCCCTGTCAGCTGTTGATAAGTCTTTTCTGTATTTTCCTCAGAGGTCTACATCTTTTACTTAATTGGTAGGTATATTGTAATATGTTAATGATAGTGGCAAACTGTAAGGTTTACTAATAGGCTGAGGCTTTGGTGTTTCAGATAGTGTTCTTGACAAGGATTCTTTGTCCCCCAAGATTACTTTATGGATGTCCTTTATATATCTGGCTTGGCAAAATGCTTCTATGGTCATTACTGGTAGCTCTCCAATAGTGAATGCAGCGGCTGTGCAAGAAATTGACCAAATTGTGTCTCCATATGCACGACATGAAGCCACTGGAACAGTCGTGTGGATAGTGTGGGTATAGGAAGTGCTGGTTCAGAGTATTTTAACTTAGAAAAGACATAATTACTTATGTAAAACACTTTCTGTAGACGATGCAACTTCCACACATCCTTTTCTCGAAGAGCCGACTCAATAACTTGTAATTTTGGTTCCCAATTAAGTGTTTTGCTTCCTAACGTTTATCTTGGTGTTCCAATGATGATATGTAAAGTGAAAACCTGAACTTAAACGAAGGTTTGCCGATTTGGTTGTATGAAGCTGAGCGCCGGTAGCATTGGCATTTTCACTGGTAGGTCGTCTGAGGACTTCACCTTCTTTGTTGCTGTTTAAATTAGTCTGACTTTATCACCATAATAAGACTGTGAAAAACTGGTAAGCAGTTCGTTTAAAACCTTCTCCTCCTACCAAGCGCCAAAAACGTTAATACAACTCGACCAAAGTACGATCAAAATTACTTTCTTATTTTTAGGTCTCCCATGTGATGCCTGCCATGAGACATTTTCATCCTTTGCCGTCTTCCTAATGAGCGAGTCTATGTTTTATTTTAGAAAGTTACACAACAGTTACACAGTGAAATTCTAATGCATTGTAGATCTCTGTACAACATTCCTTAATATTTAATGTTTAATAGTTTTTGCCGCCCCCTCCGCGTTTCTTCCGTAAAATGATGGAGTGAAGTGGTCGCTTGTGAGGAGTTCATTTCATCAAGTGCAAGTTCCTGATGCCGAAAGAGTGTCCGGCACAATAAGCTTATGGGTTTCCCTTTGGTACGCGGAATTGAAGATCTGAAATTAAAAAGGCTCTAAGTGCCAAAATTATGAACTTAAGGAAAATGAGTTTTAAGTATACCAGGCAATTAATGGTTAGTTGCACTATTAATATGTTTTGAAAGCTGAGCGTAGTATGGCTCTAATTTCCAAAGGAAATTATAAACATTGTTTTGTTATACTATGATAAACTTACTGAAAGTGGAAATGCAATGAAAACCAGTAAGTGATACAGTTCAATACCCAGAAAAAAGATAGTAAAAGCTCATTCTTCTTCTGTCAAACTGCATATGGTCATTATTTGTCGGGTACAACGTGATTTCAGTCAAATATTTCTTAATTTCTTCGCAGACGTGGCTCGTAAAATCCAAGGCAGGCAGTTGCATTTTCTTGCTACCCTGTACTCGTACATCTTCTGCTGGTCTTAAGTAAATGAGGCTTATGTTTACCCGGCCATACCCACTGTATTTCGGATACGTGCAGATTTGCTGTTTTCATGTTACAGTCTGCTGCTTTCTCGAAATTTAGGAAGTTAGAAGCCTTTATGTTGCTAATGATAAATTGTTTTATTTTTCTTGATGACGTATCATGTTCTTTACATCTTCCGAAGCATTGCATCTGATAAATCAATAATAAACATTCAATACAGTTATAGTGTAGGTTACCGATCGGTAAGAAGACTTACCTGCTGTTCTGGGCGAGTTTTTGCAGGAATACATTTATTACTTGAACTTAAGTGATCACTCTCTCCACTTTTCAGCTTTTTACTCATTGCTACAACACTATCTTTGCGTCCAGTCTGTCGTTTCTTTCCACACAACTGTTACAAACATGGGCTGCCTATGCCATTTTATCGAATAGAAAGGAGTAAGCAAGTGGAACGTAGAGCCTTTCATACATTAACAGCAGTGGCTGTTAAACTACACACCGCCTGTAGGCCGTATTTGGTAGAACTTTTTCATTCGTGCCAGTTTGAGCCTTTTATACATGACATTTTAGTGCCCACTTCTTCACTAGCGTAGATTATATGGTCGGAACAGATTGTCTTTTGTTTTTCTTTAATCGTATTTCTATGTTGGTCACGAATTGCAACACCTTCTAAACTTTTCATGTTATTTAAGGCAACAGAAGCAGGATCTATTCCGAATGCACTTCTAACCAAAGCGATTGTGATAGCTGGAGACCAAGGCTTTTTAATCGTGCCTTTTGCATTCTTGTGGTGAAATCCCACAAAAACGTTAATCGCGTCACACTTATTTCTTTATATCTACCGGAGAAATGAAATACTAGTTTTCATAGATTTAGTTTTATTTTTTTTTAAATATAACGAAATACTTTCTTAAAATTTTCATCCTCTATTTCACCCCCTTAGGGACTAAATTGCTAAAAACACAGAAACTCGTATTTTTTTATTTCCAGAGGAGAAATCAGATACCAATTTCGATAGATGGAGCTTCAAAAATGCTTTAGTAGTTCTTTAACAATGTTTTATTTTCAAAACAGCTTTCACCCACTATTTTACCCCTTTTGAATTTCCAAAAAGTCGCAGCACTGTTTATAATATCGGACTGACAAACAGAATACCTGTTTTCGCACGTGTAGGTTCAAAATTCCCTTAATAGCAACATATTTTCAAAAGCCCTTTCGTACCCTAACTTAGTAGTTTCTTAAACAGTGCCCAAAAAATAAGATCCACATGCTCCCCAAATTTCCAGTGTCTATCCTTAGCGGTTTCGGCTGGCCGATGACGAGTCAGTGAATCAGTCTGACCCTATTTCGCCGTCGGAACTTTAGCAGTTGTCAGTGATGCAGAACGCCTCTCTTGTAGTGCCTGCCACTGGAGCTGGTTGATCATCTTTCGACGCTTTTATGGTTACTAAAAAACCTGTAACGAAACATGATGCTCTTTTTTGATACATCTGTTTCTTCTATCAATCCTATCTGGTACGGATCCAATAGTGATGAACAATATTTAATTATTGGTCGAAATAGTGTTTTGTAAACTATCTCTTTCGTCGACAGACTACGTTTCCTGAGAATTCTTCCAATGAATCTCAGTCTGGCATCTGCCTTTCCTTACGTGGTCATTCCACTTTAAATCGCTACGTACCGCACTCCTAGATATTTGATGCAACTAATTCCTTCCACCGATTGTTCTGCAATTGTGTAGTCATACAATAATGGATTATTCTGTCGATGTACACGCAGTACGTTACATTGATTTATGTTGATGTCCTGAGTCTAGCTTTATATAGGGTGGCATAAATACACTACTGGCCATTAAAATTGTTACACCACGAAGATAACGTGCTACAGACGCGAAATTTAACCGACAGTAAGAAGATGCTGTCATATGCAAATGATTAGCTTTTCAGAGCATTCACACAAGGTTGGAGCCGGTGGCGACACCTACAACGTGCTGACATGAGGAAAGTTTCCTACCTATTTCTCATACACAAACGGCAGTTGACCAGCGTTGCCTGGTGAAACGTTGTTGTGACGCCTCGTTTAAGGAGGAGAAATGCGTACCAACACGTTTCCGACTTTGATAAAGGTCGGATATTACCCTATCGCGATTGCGGTTTATCGTATCGCGACATTGCTCCGCGCGTTGGTCGAGATCCAATGACTGTTAGCAGAAAATGGAATCGGTGGGTTCAGGAGGGTAATACGGGACGCCGTGCTGGATCCCAACGTCCTCGTATCACTAGCAGTCGAGATGATAGGCATCTTATCCGCATGGCTGTAACAGATTGTGCAGCCAGGTCTCGATCCCTGGGTTAACAGATGGGGACGTTGCAAGACAACAACCATCTGCACGAACAGTTCGACGACGTTTGGACTATCAGCTCGGAGACCATGGCTGCGGTTACCCTTGATGCTGCATCACAGACAGGAGCGCCTGCAATGGTGTACTCAACGACGAACCTGGGTGCCCGAATGTCAAAACGTCATTTTTTCGGATGAATCCAGGTTCTGTTTACAGTATCATGATGATCGCATCCGTGTTTGGTGACATCGCGGTGAACGCACATTGGAAGCGTGTATTCGTCATCGCCACACTGGCGTATGGTATGGGGTCCCGTTGGTTACACGTCTCGGTCACCTCCTGTTCGCATTGATGGCACTTTGAACAGTGGACGTTACATTTCAGATGTGTTAAGACCCGTGGCTCTACCTTTCATTCGATCCCTGCTTAACACTACATTTCAGCAGGGTAATACACGACCGCCTATTGCAGGTCCTGTACGGGCCTTTCTGGATACAGAAAATGTTCGACTGCTGCCCTGGCCAGCACATTCTCCAGATCTCTCACCAACTGATAACGTATGGTCAATGGTGGCCGAGCAACTGGCTCGTCACAATACGCCTGTCACTACTCTTGATGAACTGTGGTATCGTGTCAAAGTTGCATGTGCAGCAGTACCTGTTCACGCCATCCGAGCTCTGTTTGACGCAATGCCTAAGCATATCAAGGCCGTTGTTACGGCCACAGGTGATTGTCCTGGGTACTGATTTCTCAGAATCTATGCACCCAAATTGCGTGAAAATGTAATCACACGTCAGTTCTAGTACAATATATTTGTCCAATGAATACCCGTTTATCATCTGCATTTCTTCTTGGTGTAGCAATTTTAAAGGCCAGTAGTGTAGAACTAGCCTGGAAAACATTTCTAAGAGTGACGCAGAACTAAACCTTGTTAATGAACAGGAAAGGTGCCCATCACAGTAAATGCTGGAACCGGCGATTCCAATTTGCCATTCGGTTGATGTCACATGTCTGCGTATGTGTATCCCCTGCGTCCTCTGTCCCGATTGCTTCGCTGTATCGTGATGCTTAAGTGAATGTGAAGAGCAGACGTGTTGAATGAAACACAAAATGGTGCTCAAGATAAAACCGAGCAAGTTCATTGACGAGCGTCATGTGGGAAACGTACGCGGAACTGTTTGCGTAAGAGACTGGAAGTATTTTCAAAATGCCTCCAGCAAATGCTGCAGTGCAGAAACTAGTGGCAAAAAGGGGGTAAAACGGGCTCTATTGCGAATAAAAAACGTAATTATCAGAAAAGAGTTCGAATACCATAACACTGCTCAAGTAAATGAAAACCGGCGAAACCTCAACGCGTTTTATCTGCGCAGGTATGAATTAAGAGACTGTAGTTAGAAACATTATCAGAAAGGACCTGTATCTGTAGCCACAAAAATTTACTGTTCTGTATGATGTAAAGGGTCCAGACGAATCTTCGGGTGTTCAGTTCTGTTGGTGGTTTCTGAGCGAAGTGAAATCTAGAC
This sequence comes from Schistocerca piceifrons, assembly GCF_021461385.2. Taxonomy (NCBI): domain Eukaryota; kingdom Metazoa; phylum Arthropoda; class Insecta; order Orthoptera; family Acrididae; genus Schistocerca; species Schistocerca piceifrons. The sequence goes on from NC_060139.1 coordinate 997,744,290, forward strand.
TTTTAGGTCCTGGATTTTTCATTTCTTGGATGCGGCCTTGTTCATGTGTTAAGGTACGTGGTCTTACAGAACATGAACCCTTATACACCAGAAAATCCAAACAGCACTCTGAAGAGCTTTGAATAACCACAAAATAGGTACCTGAGGCTCAATGCCTGGTGTCTGCACCTCAACAAAGAACTTTCTACAAAAATGTTAGTGCTAATCGATACATCTAGAAACTATTTCATCCATATTTTGGTCAACGCACAGAAAATGAATGACTGTATGAATATTTTCTGAAAGACAGAACAACAGCATGCAGCGCCTTGGCGATCCTGTTCCCAGTTCATGAGGTGTTCGATGAGATGACAATCAGCGGTATCAGTACACCCTCCTGGCCACCTGGCCAGTTGATGGTTGGAGAGACGGTATCACAGTTACAGACAGTCCGCGTAAAACAGTTATGTTGGACACTGATGTATCATATATATGGATCGCGATAACACCTTCAGCAGCAACTGCGGCATGAAGATTGTGCACTGAAGCGCCGAAACTGATAGCTACACAACAAATGACATCATAAGAACGGCTGTAGGTGTTTCATATTCTTACAATAGGTAACGGCCCTAGTCCCCCAGACCTCCAGTCAAAAGGATGGATGTACATAAACTCGTTTCTAAAGATGTCCTGAGGAGAGGAAGGGGATTACGGAAAATAAATTACAAAATGCGATTTAAAAAAAAAAAGAAGAGAAGACGTACTTCTGTTCACATCTAGGCAACTAGCAAAGTCACAAGAAACGCAGTCACGCTGGTTGGTGTCTCCTAGGTACCTAAACAACATTTGCTTGACAAATATTGTAATTTGGATCTGGACACACAACTACGAGTATTTGTGGTGCTCAGGATAAACGGAGCACCTCTGTGAATACGAACTGCACGTAAACTTAGGACTGATTGGTGATGTGGTCCCCACATTACTTATTTCTTCGTTCAGAGTTACTTACTGCATTTATAATGTTCATTACTCGTAAGCGTACTTGAGTATCTACTAATTTCACATAGGTCGCGTTCGCGTTAAAATCATTTAAAGTTGTATGAAGAATCTCTTCCCTTAACCGTCTATCTCTATCACCTTTCCTGTGATGTTATTGTGCTAATGGATCGACATATCACAATGATTATGTCAAAATCCCTGTCTCAATGTTTACCCGTTATTTTAAATTGTCACCACATATCCATTTCACTGCAGTTTAATCAAATATTAACCGTTTGCACTGATTGAGGAAAGTACCCAAAACCAGACCACCATTTCGCTTTCGATTTAAAGAGTAGGAATAAAAAAAATTATGTTTTTGAAGCATGTAATATTCACACTACAATATTAAGTAACATTCAGATTTTCCTCACAGAAAATATAATTAAAACATATTGTGAAGAACAATTATTTTCCGGTACCTTACACTTAGCGGGTTTGAAAACCCCTTTTAAAAATAATCAGATTAGCAATAAATAGAATAAGAAAAGGTATCAAATCATAGAAATCTCATATAGTTTCGAAGCATATATAATGTAACTTCTTACAGAATATTATAGAATTTCTCAGCGTTTTTTTTTTTTATTTTTATTTTATTTTATTTTATTTTTTTTACGGCAGAATATTTCTTCCTTAGGCCACCTTCCTGTTGGTTTGATTCTGTGGCGTTTAAGGAAAAGACTACCTCAACCTTTTCCCAAAATTTTGTCTTTGAAACGTTTTTCAGTGTTATTTTCCTCTAACAATTCTTCTTAAGTCACTATGGGTAAGGTCAAAGAAAGAAGCTGTAAGTAGGCTGTATAGTTTTTTTTATTGGTAACGCTACGTAGCGCTCTGTATGAAAATCACTGGCTGTGCTGTGTGCAGTGTGTGGCTGGTTTGCATTGTTGTTGGCTATTGTAGTTTTGGGCAGTTGGCTATTAACAGCGCGTAGCGTTGCGCAGTGGGTGGTGAGCCGCCAGCAGTGGTGGATGTGGGGAGAGAGATGGCGGAGTTTTGAGAGCAGATGATCTGGATGTGTGTCCATCAGAGACAGTAATTTTGTAAGACTGGATGTCATGAACTGATATATATTATGACTTTTGAACACTGTTAATGTAAATACATTGTTTGTTCTTTATCAAAATCTTTCATTTGCTAACTACGCCTATCAGTAGTTAGTGCCTTCAGTAGTTAGAACATTTTATTTAGCTGGCAGTATTGGCGCTCGCTGTATTGCAGTAGTTTGAGTAACGAAGATTTTTGTGAGGTAAGTGGTTCATGAAAGGTATAGGTTATTGTTAGTCAGGGCCATTCTTTTCTAGAGATTATTAAAAGTCAGATTGCGTTGCGCTAAAAATATTGTGTGTCAGTTTAAGCACAGTCATGTATAATTTTTCTAAGTGGACGTTTCATAAAGCTTCCATAACAAGACAATAGTAAACAGCGTCTTGTACCCAAAATTCAATGTCTACCTATTTTCTTGTTTGCTAATTCCTCGGGTGTATCGGAATTAATGTAGAACAACCTCAGAAAAGCTTTTTACTGGCCTACATTCAGCCCATCACTTCTGAACTGCATCAGTAACTTTACTCATATTAGATAGACTCTACTTTCTTCGATCAACGTTCTCCATTATCCCCTTGGGGTCGGCTATACAGTTGCAGGAGAATAAGAGTGTGTACAAGTACTAATAGTGTATACCAATACAGGCAGACTTTAAACGTGAAAAAGTAAGCCGTCCAGTTTATGCAAGTTAATGGCGTCAGGTTTACGCAATTGTAGCCTATATTTTCGTAACCGAATAAATTTTTAAAGAAACATCATACAAAATAATCTTAAATCTTACTGTTCAACAACATAAATAGATTGAAAAGTTTATCTGTCAGTATCTAAGAGAAATAATGAAAAGTATAGCACAGCGTAAAAACTTTTTCTGTTATCAAAACGTGTAGTCGTGAACTGATAAGTAGCAAATGGGCAACTTGTGCACTCCGCTACAGAGTGGAAGAGACCTAAACTACTATTTACAGTTAGTCCTGCTACATTTCAGGAGAATGCAAAGTCAAGAGACCAGGAGGTCTGTCTTCTTAGGGGAGAAGTTGGGTGGCGGGGGGGGGGGGGGTGGATGTGAGTCAATCTTCTATCGAGAGGAAAAGATCTAAAGATCTGCAGCCGGACTCGAGGCTGAGCCTCGCGATGAGGCGGCCGAGTCGGGATAAAGTGGCCACGCTGCCCTCTGAAAAGGAAGACGAGGAGTGTGTTTCGTACGCTTGTGTCTTGTACTAGCGGCGCATTTTCCGGCTAGTGAGCTGTAAACTGGGTTCGAGGAAGAACTAGTGTGGACTGTGCGGCTTGGCTCTAGCTGATGGGCACGTATCCTTTTTGGTGGTCTATACAGGGTGTTGCAAAAAGGTACGGCCAAACTTTCAGGAAACATTCCTCACACACAAATAAAGATAAGATGTTATATGGACATGTGTCCGGAAACGCTTAATTTCCATGTTAGAGCTCATTTTCGTTTCGTCAGTATGTACTGTACTTCCTCGATTCACCGCGAGTTGGCCCAATTGAAGGAAGGTAATGTTGCAGTTGTGCAATCACGTCATCAACACAGATTTTCTGTTAACGTTTGGGCAGGATTGTTGGAGATGTCTTCATTGGGCCCCATGTTGTTCCACCTACGCTCAATGGAGCACGTTATCATGATTTCATATGGGATACTCTACTTGTACTGCTAGAACACGTGCCTTTACAAGTACGACACAACATGTTGTTCATGCACGATGGAGCTCCTGCACATTTCAGTCGAAGTGTTCGTACGCTTCTCAACAACAGATTCGGTGACCGATGGATTGGTAGAGGCGGACCAATTCCATGGCCTCCACGCTCTCCTGACCTCAACCCTCTTGACTTTCATTTATGGGGGCATTTGAAAGCTCTTGTCTACGCAACCCCGGTACCAAATGTAGAAACTCTTTGTGATCGTATTGTGGACGGCTGTGATACAATACGCCATTCTCCAGGGCTGCATCAGCGCATCAGGGATTCCATGCGACGGAGGGTGGATTGCATGTATCCTCGCTAACGGAGGACATTTTGAACATTTCCTGTAACAAAGTGTTTGAAGTCACGCTGATTCGTTCTGTTGCTGTGTGTTTCCATTCCATGATTAATGAGATTTGAAGAGAAGTAATAAAATGAGCTCTAACATGGAAAGTAAGCCTTTCCGGACACATGTCCACATAACATATTTTCTTTGTTTGTGTGTGGGGAATGTTTCCTAAAGTTTGGCCGTACCTTTTTGTAACACCCTGTATAGTGCACCTTGGAGGCGGCAGGTTTTGCTAGCCATTGTGTACGATTGGCGAATATGGACCGTTACTGGAGGTGTTATTTGGTGTCTATCCGTGCAACAGGCAGAGCTAATAGGCCCTGCCTGAACTGAGTGCACACTGGAAACTGGAAATTTGTGGTAAGGACTATGGGACTTAACTGCTGAGGTCATCGGTCTCTAGGCTTACTCACTACCAAATCTAACTTAAATTAACTTACGCTTATAACAACACATACCCATGCCCGAGGGAGGACTCGAATCTCCGACGGGGGAAGCCGCACGAAAGGTGACAAGACGCCCCAAACCGCACGGCTATCCCGCGCGGCTAGTGCACATTGTGGATATTTCCTGGCACATGGTGATGGTTATAGTGGTGTAAAATTACCAGCTCTTCATTGCATGAAATGGTGAGCGTTATAGCTGCATGAAAATATTTTTTGGTTTGTGTTGGGACAAGTGCCTCACTTATTTGACTGAAATAATGGCATTTGACTGTGTCTTCAACTTGTCTATATTTCCAGGGCCCAAGGCGCCTGCAAGTTCCGAAATGTGTCTATATACTAATTTGGGTTGTTCAGATTGATATGTTGTTTATGTACTGGCGCACTTGTTCTGGTAACCCCAATATTTCCGGTAACCGCCCTTCAGGTTGCTTTGAGTGACTGGGTTGAGCCTAGAATGAAAGATATTATGTTTAATATTTGTTCAACCTAAGCTTTCTAAGTTTCTTTAAACGAAGCATCCTTAGAATTTGCCTAACTAAAAAATTTAAATTTGTTTTGATAGGTCACGGTACTTCTAGCTGCAGTTCTTTTAATAAAATATATGGTTCTTTATCACTGCTAAGTTTATTAGTGGGAGTTTAATTTATTACGGCGACAATGGCCAAGTAAGTCTGATTTCTAAAGTATTTTCTGGCTTTAAATTGGGACATTGTTGAGCGCTTCGTTTGTTGGTGCTATATGTGTAATAATTTTATATGTCTGTGTTTTAGATTTGTTTTATGTCTTGTAATATAAGTGTATTTCTGAAGGCAGCAGCGAGGAAGGCTTTACGGCGTCATTCGGTTGAAAAAGCTACGCCGTCCGTTGTATCTAGTCCACCAGCGTAATCTCAGTTTGTTGATAATTTTCGAACCAGCACAAGATAGATGCTGTTGTACTCACAGATTAATTACAATTTATTGTTAAATTAATGTCTGCAATTTATTGTGTAATACTGTGTCAGTTGCTTAATGCAAATGTTCTGTTTGGGCGTTTTGTTACAGAAAGTATGAGGTCTTCAGGGAAGTTTGTGTTAATAACCCGTACCATTTCTGCTATATATGTGGTAAATATTGCCAAGAGAAGCGCCTGCCGAATATAAGTGATTTTGTACAACAAAGCTATCGGGCTTAGTTTGGAGAAAAACTTGGACATTGAGAGAAATGCTGGGCCCCACAAAACGTTTGTAAAACTTGCGTCAAGTCTTGCGGTATTGTAGTCATGGAGCACGAAAAGGGCCTCTGTTGGGAAAACAAATCGCATGGACACGTGAAACCACCTCGATGATTTCTACTTCTGTGATGTTAATGTAAAAGGTATGAATCGACACAAAAAGCGCTCTAGGATTTACCCAAACGTACTCTCCGCTAAGTCTCCAATCTTGCATAGTGAATATTTACCTATACTTCCTTATCAGACGATTACTGTAATAATGTGGAAATGTTAGACAGTCAGAGAAAAGCAATAAAGAAAGTGAATTCGAATAATGCAGTCCTACGCTGCAAGACTTTTCTCAGGGCGAACTAAACGGCTTGAATCATGATTTAAATTTATCGAATAATTCAGCTGAGCTTCCTGCGTCAAGACTAGAAGAAAAACATATCAATAACATCCTATCGAATTAGAGAGCGCAACGTTCTTCCATATTTTAAAGAGACGAATGGTATGGTACCTTCTAGTGATATTTCTGGGCTTTTAAATGTGATAGGTCATCCGTTGCCCTCGGCCTGGCGTATCAATAACACCCTATCGAACTAGGGAGCGCGTCATTCTTCCATATTTTAACGCGACGAATGGTATCTAATTTCTAGTGATATTTCTGGGCTTTTAAATTTGATATGCCTTCCAGTATAGCATTCAAAAAACTGACGACTTTTCCTACGTAGCTCAAAAAAGTTTTAAATATGTGTTACTGCATAAAGGAAATAAATTAGCTTTCATCTCGATAGCTTATTCAACTGCTCTTAAGGAAAAGTATCAAAATGTTAAACTTGTCACACAGACAATTTCGTTACATCATCATTAGCGGTCAGTGTGTGTAGATTTAAAAATGGTGAGTTTTTTATTGGGTCATCAAAGCGAATACACTAAATATCCTTGTTTTCTTTGTCTGTGGGACAGTCGTGCTAAAAGTGATCATTGAGCAGGATTGACTGGCCGCCGAGAATGAACCTGACTATAGCGAACATTGTTCATGAGCTGTTGGTCAGTGGGGAAAAAATCATTCCTCCGCCATCACACATTAAACTTGGGCTTGTAAAGTAGTTTGTTAATGCTTTAGACAGCAATGACGATTGCTTAAAATATATTTTTGAATCATTTCTAGGTCTTAGTACACAAAAGTTAAAAGCAGGAATTTCTGATGGGCCACAATTCCGTAGTCTTATAAACAGTGATGATTTCACAAACTACATGACTCAAGTTAAACTGGAAGTATGAAAAAACTTGTATCAGTTGTAAAAAATTTTTTGGGCTATCACAAAGCTGGGAACAATTTTTTGGGCTATCGCAAAGCTGAAGAACATTCTGAAATAGTACACGAAATGCTCCAGAATTTCCAAAACCAGGGAGCTAATATGAGTGTCAAATTGCATTTTCTGCACAATTATTTAGATACATTTTCCTGACACTTTGGGCGATTACAGCTAAGAGCAAGGGGAACGATTCCACCAATACATCAATATTATGGATGAAAGACATCATGGCCGTTGGAACCGCCACATGATCGTAGACTACTGCTGGAAATTTCAGAGAGGCTGTCCGGACCAAAACACCGAAGGAAATCCCATAAAAAAAGTTTTTCTTAATTCTCATCGAAATTTATTTGTTGTTGTGATTAATTTTATTATTCTTTGAATCATTCATAGCGCTTTGTTTGAAATCACCCGATCATTTTAAAATAAACGTTTTAAAAGTATTCTCCTCTTGTTTATAATTTAATTTCCAGTATAAATGGATTGCCTTTATCTCAAAAAGCAGAGTCAGTTCTACAGAAATATTATTACTTTAGTATTCAGGAGATCAAAATTAGCCGAAATTGATTAATAAGTCCCATACCGCAGAATCAGTGTTACACTGTGTAATACGTAAAAGAACTAAGAGGGATCTATAAGACTGTAAGAACAAGAACGGGATGCTCGAATTGGGAAGGGCGTAAGATAGGGATGTAGTTTTTTTTCCCTAATGTAAACGCCACCAGCTGTGTGCTGGAGTGGAGCGGCATTTGAAGGCCACTATTGAACCTGTGTCTTGAATGTCTCGAAATCTTCAGTATATAACGAAAGTAAATCCATGTACTTAAAATTTCCCTCAAGAAAAGTGGCGTTGAACTTTACTGTAGGAATAATGGTTTGGGCATGGCGAGTTCTGCAGACAAAATATAATATTGCATGTTGCGTAAAACGACATCGAAAGAGACCGCTGACTCTCTTTGTATATCGGATGCTGGTGTACGATGTTCAACGGTCTGTCCCATTCACCTCCACCGTCCACTTCTCAGTCGTTTCTTCCTTCGCAGCACTGCTCTGCAACCAGTCTGTAGCATTGCTGATGTAATCAGATGACTGCAGAAGAGATAAACGAGAGCTACACTACCTGATGGACATAACATGGATTGTGGTAGACTATTAGTGTATTATAAATTTGAGCACTTCATAGGGCCGTCTTGCTCAAACACAATAAATGATATTTCTTGAGGTCACATTCACATCCAGTCACTGCAATTCACAGGTCGACGTTCATGGGCACCGTTGACACCATGCGAGTGATGCATATGAACATCAGCTGATCCTGATCACTTGATTCGACTTGAGTTTATTCAATTCGCGGATTACCATTACTGCTGTGCAATATCCTGCAGGTTAGACTGTGGGCAGAGGACAGGTGGAAAGGGGGCTAGGAAGGAAGAAGCGGGAAAGGAGAGATGTAGGGATTCCAGCACTACACAGGAGTCATTCCACCACCACACCCAGTCTTTACTCCCCCCCCCCCACCCCTCCCGTACTCTCAGTCTAACCTGTAGCACTTCGCTGCCCGCCACCCCTACCAAACTATCCCTCCCTCTCCCCACTCCAGCCTCCTGCCTACTCTCACCCAGTCGCCACTCCCATCATGCACTGGTGCTGCTGCTCGCAGTGTGGTTTTAGTTGCCTGAGACGGCAGTCATGTATGTGAGTTACACTTGTGTGAGCGTGTGTGAGTGTGTGTGAGTATGTATGTGTGTGTGTGTGTGTGCATGTGTGTGTATGTGCGCGTATGTCTGTCTCTTGTTGACAACGGCTTTAACAGTTGAAAGCTATAATTGTGAGAGTCTTTTTGTTGTGCCTATCTGTGACTCAGCATCTTCGCTGTATGGTGAGCAGCAACTTTCCTTCTAATGATATTGTTACATTACATGCTGGATTTTCCATTGTTTGATTCCTGATGATTTCTGTGATGCCACAACTGAAGGAAACTCCAGATTTGTGGTCTGTAAAGCAGCTTTGAGCCAGGCTGAAGGAGGCAGTGTCGGAAGAACCCAATTCATGCAACAAAGACCAGGTTATTGCACATGTCCAGGAGGAATGGAACTCATTCACACCTCGAGAAATATCAGTGCTCCCAGAGAGTTTTAGACACGAGTTGGAAAATGTCTTCACAATCAGGGGTGGCTTATAACATATTATAATACTGCACTGATGACTGACCAAATAGTATGTTGAAAATATAAAATTGAGTTCCTGTAAGTAAAGTTTTGGGGAATAGAAATATTCTAAAAAACGTGAGATAGAAACTTTCTGTTCACCTTGTATTATGTGTAAAATGGTTGACAACGCAACAGGCTCGGTTGGTTTTTATAGCAGAAATGTGAAGGTGAAAACGGTTGGCGAAGCAGCAGGCTCGATTTATCTTCTGTAGACTGTAATGGATGCGCGAAGATGGTTGATGGAGCAGAGGAAGTTGTTACTGCGTGTGAAGCTGTCGTAACGGCACGAGAATCGATAGGAGCGACAACGCTCTGCTCTGCCACGGAGTTATAGATTGCACAGCACAGGTGCACGCTTCAGCACTACATAACAAACAATGGAGAAGGGGAAACCAGAACCCTGTGACGCAAAGCGTCCGCTACAGTGGACTGTTGTTAACGGTCACTTCTCTGGCTTTTTAATTAGTCCTGAGGCTGCAAACGTGCACAGTCTACAGTAGGGGGACTCCCTGCTGGAGTTGTGCCCTCCGTGCATGCATTTTCAGCCTCATGACTCAATGAAAGCGCCAGGTTGTCCACTACAGTGAAAACCATGCGCCGCAGGGTTAAAGCTGAGGACCCTGAGCAAGTAGTCAGAAAGAAGACAGCTTTGTTATAGCAAGATGAAAATAAAGAAATCGAGTGACTCGTGGCATTTTGGAGAAGTACAGTCAAGTTTCCGCAAACGAACCAAGCATAATGTAGAACGGAAAATGTAAATTAGATGTAAGGGAGACCGAATTCTTCTTTGGAGAACCTCATATAAATCCACAATAGCAAAACGAAAAGCTGTTGACAAAGAACTAAACAAATAAAGAGAAGGGAGTTATAATTCAGCAATCCACTATTTATCATGGAGGAAAATGGTATCGTCATATTAGTAATTAGATGCCCTAAAAGTAAACAAAATTATATCCCCAGAGGCAGACAAATCTCGAAAACTTGAATAGGTAATCACTGTAGGGAGTTATATTTGCTTCAGGATGAGGCCGAACAGATGCCGCAACACACAGTCACACACACACACAGAATTAGTAGATCACTTTAAAAGTCAACAATAGAAACAGTGAAAGGTGGCTACACTGAGCCACAGCGCCAGAGGTTGCGCCAAAGAGTATTATTCAGCCGCCTCCACTGGCAGTACTTGGGGAGAAGTCGTAGTAGAGAGTGCTTGGGCAGAACTCGTAGTAGTCAGTGCTTGGGGAGAACTCGTGGGAGTCAGTGCTTGCTGAGATGTGATACTGAAAAGTTCTTGTTGAGATGTGGTAGTAGCGAGTCGGTGTGGAGAGATTGTAATGTTTAGAGTGCTTTTCATCAATATAAACGAAGGTAAAAAAAAAATAAATTTTCTTTTCTCTCTCATTATTTCAGTGTCCTGAATAATGCGTCATTACAGATTCAGTCAACAAAGCATCTGGCGTGTGTTCCTGTATTAGAGTGTAATTCTGGGTTTCTTGCGCAATTATAGTATTTCTAATTTTTTTTTATCACGTCAGTATAAATGGTATTTGAAATTTCTTGTCTTGTTGAAGAAGAACCGTACCAGATGTGTACGTTGAGTCACACTCCCACACACAGAACAATTACACTTGTGCTTTGGTTTCGTAGGTTTTATAGTTTCTGGGGACTTAATTAATTAATTGTGTTAACAGGAAATTTTCATTTCATTCTTTGTTGTTGTTCTATGCAGTCAGATTGCGTACTAAAACTAGTCAGGGCCAACCGTTTACGAGACACAGCGTAATCGGACAGACAGCTACGAAAAATTAAAAAATTATTTTCAAAAATAATAATTAAGCCCCCATGCACGTAGATGTATGTCATTCTTAGAACTGCGGAAGATCTTAAATTTCCGAACAGTCAAAAAGTGTTTATAGTCAAAGTTTTCGCCTCGTGGCGACAAAGACCTACCGCGTCTGTCCCAGTCACAATGACGACTATTGTTAAATTCACGCGCCTGGCGCTCTCTTGTTGCATTCCGTACATGAAACAAATTACTTTCTTCAAACCCCTCTGCTATCTGTGATTCCAAATTTCTTTTGCTGTCTTTTCCTACGATTTCGCCTTCAATTTGTTTGACTTGCTTTCGTAATGCCTCTACTTCCCTTTTAACGCGTTCATTAAATTTTCCCTGATTTTCAACATGTCTATTTATGTTCTGGTACTCTTCGGTTTCTGCAAGTGGTAATGGAGCTGTATCATCTCTGTCCCCATTTAAACTAAGACTTGTCAATTTATCTGAAATCTCCTCAACTCTTTCCGATAAGTCACCTATTTTTTCTTTCTGTTTATTTACGTCTTCCGTAAGTGTCGCGACTCGGGTTTCAGTATTGACACATTTGGTAGTTAACTGTTCATATTGTTGTGTTAGATTATTTATTCTGTCATTTGGTACGGATTCCTCGATTCTCTCAAATATTTCTTCCTTATCGTGTGCGCGTTGTAAATTTAACTCTGAAAATTTCTGTACTATCACGCGATCTCTTTCCTCCTGTTCTCTATCCTGTTCCTTTTGTCTAATCTCTACTGCAATCAATCTATTATTGTGAGAATTCAAAATCGGTTGTACTTCTTCTCTGATTTCTTTCTTTAATTCATCTTTCATGTTTTTGAAACATGTCCCTAATTATGAGTCTAACTGTGTTTCCATTGTTTCCATCTCTGTTTCTAAACGTGTTGCCACTGTTTTTAATTCAGATCCTAACCGTGTTTCCATTGTCCCCATCTGAGTTTTTAATTCAGATCTAAACTGTGTTTCCATTGTTCCCATATCATTTTTTAATTCAGATCCCAAAGTTCCCATCTCTGTTTTAATTGTTCCTATCTCTGTTTTAATTGTTCCTGTCTCTTTTTTAAATTCAGATCGAAATTGCTCCATTGTTCCCATTTGTGATCCCAGTGAGTCTAACCGTGTTCCCAAATTTAATATTGCACTCATCAACTGCTCCGTATGAACTAGTTCAAAATTCCTTTCACCCCTAACATTTCCCACAAAACCAGCTTCCTTCGTCATAGCTGTAAGGCCATCTGTGTTCGATACTATTACAGAATCTTCTGTCGTTAATCTCGTATTCTGTGAATTTTCTGATTGAGAAAAATTTTGAAATGGTTCCGGACTATTTTCCCGACTTATTAAATTGTTTTTCACTTCATTATTCATCTCATTGTTCTCCTGTGTTGGCGAGTTCGCCATGTTAACAATTTCGTCATTCTCACTATTCATCATTTTTGCCTTTTTCATTGATCGCGTAATCATTTACAAAATATACCAAACTCGTCACTATATGAAAATTGCACACAATGACACTTTATCTCCAACAATACCATTCACACGAAATGTTTCCTTCAAACACGATTAACGAACAATTGAAATAATTGCACTAAATTGTCAAACGTGTATACAAGACAACAAATCAAATTCTGAGAAAAAATACCATTAGAAGAATGACAATTACCAAATCTACACATGCAAAATAGACTACAATTACTAAACTACAAATTACTACAACAATACTACTGTCTACTATTTTTACAATCAGAAGATTCCAAGGGACGATCTGAAGCAGCGGTCGCCACGTGCATGGGGGCTTAATTATTATTAAATTTGAAAATAATTTTTATTTTTGGTGGCTGTTTGTCCGATTACGCTGTGTCTCGTAAACGGTTGGCCCTGACTAGTTTTAGTACGAAATCTGACTGCATAGAACAACAACAAAGAATGAAATGAAAATTTCCTGTTAACACAATTAATTAATTAAGTCCTCAGAAACTATAAAACCTACGAAACCAAAGCACAAGTGTAATTGTTCTGTGTGTGGGAGTGTGACTCAACGTACACATCTGGCACGGTTCTTCTTCAACAAGACAAGAAATTTCAAATACCATTTATACTGACGTGATAAAAAAAAAATTAGAAATACTATAATTGCGCAAGAAACCCAGAATTACACTCTGATACAGGAACACACGCCAGATGCTTTGTTGACTGAACCTGTAATGACGCATTATTCAGGACACTGAAATAATGAGAGAGAAAAGAAATTTTTTTTTTTTTTTTACCTTCGTTTATATTGATGAAAAGCACTCTAAACATTACAATCTCTCCACACCGACTCGCTACTACCACATCTCAACAAGAACTTTTCAGTATCACATCTCAGCAAGCACTAACTCCCACGAGTTCTCCCCAAGCACTCACTACTACGAGTTCTCCCCAAGTACTGCCAGTGGAGGCGGCTGAATAATACTCTCTGGCGCAATCTCTGGCGCTGTGGCTCAGTGTAGCCACCTTTCAACAGTCCTTGTACACGTAGGTGACATGTATAATATACTATCGGTGTCGCTTACCAGGGGGCACTTTGTTCTCCGCAGAATGATATACTTACGAAATTACAATTGATTATAACGTTGATACGCCATTCTGATTTGCAATATAACTCACGCTGCTGGATCTGATGTAGGACGATGCTGTCGTCGTAAGCGATGATTGCAGAGTGGAGTCAGCGGTGCTGCGCTCTTACAGCAGCGATGGCGTGTGGAACCTTTTTAAGGCCGTGCTACTTTTCCGCTCCCCTCCTCAAATTTCCCACGGTGCTAGCGAGGCAAGCGCGACGCGCGGCGCGAGAAACTGTGCCTCAACCACAACGCCGCGCGACCTGGCGCAGGCGCGTGTCGCGTCCCAGTCGCGTCGCGTCGCAATTTGCGCGGTCCCATTTGAACATGAGATGTTACAAAAACACGCGCTGCGCTGCGTCGCGCCACACGCGCTATACGCCTCTCAATTTACGCCTAGCCTTAGGGCGTGTCCACACCGACGACTCTCATTCGTTGCTGCTGCAGCGACAGATCTTATTTCCGGTTCCGTCGTTAGGTACTAATTTTGACAAGGGGATTTCGTTCTTCAGAGGACACCACACTCAGCAGTACGAACTTGAAATTAAGCATTTCTGAAAGATGTGTGATGTTAGGGTGCTTATGCGTTAAAATGACAAGTTACTTAGTCAACTTAAGCTTTTCATGTCTCATTTGTGGCCGGCCGCGGTGGTCTCGCGGTTCTAGGCGCGCAGTCCGGAACCGTGCGACTGCTACTGTCGCGGGTTCGAATCCTGCCTCGGGCGTGGATGTGTGTGATGTCCTTAGGTTAGTTAGGTTTAAGTAGTTCTAAGTTCTAGGTGACTGATGACCGCAGCAGTTGAGTCCCATAGTGCTCAGAGCCACTTGAACCATTTGAACCATTTGTCTCATTTGTGTAGGAGGGTGCTGGAACTTAGGAAAGAGTGGAGTGATTCATTTTCGGTACCGGTTTAAAACCAGCATATTAATTGTAAACAGATAAATATGAAATTTTCATATTTAACCATTAAAAGAAATACTGATACATCGATTCCAGAATCATAACTGGATGTGGACTCTGAATATAGTCAACGTTCACAGTTTGAAAGCTGTAAAAGTTGGCCGTTACAATTCTCTAGGATCCCACATGTGTTATGGAGTCACATCGCCTAAGTAAATTTATATGAGCACACAATGATCAGGATGACTACAAGTCACATTCATGAAAACGCTACGTACTCGAGCACGCAACTCATAAACATTCTCTACTCAATCCTCCAAGTGAGCACACAGACTTCAAATGAAAATGATCGCTTAAATGAAGGAAAATATTTTTGTCTAATCCCCAGCTGGGGTCTACATTAGCACAATCCCAAACATTTACTTACCTTCAGAGACAGAAGGCAGAAAGAAATGGATAGCTTAGCAGTCAACTCACGCAGTTATATCTTGCCTAAGAGTCAAGTTTGTGACCGCTCTCTATCCTGAAATCTCAAATGTGATCGACTTCCAAATATATACAAACGTGAACCCCGTTAAAATAGACGACAACATTAGCAATGAAGAAGTTTGAGAAGGGTTAGATGAAGTTAATGAAAACAATACCTTTATTAATTGTCTTTTTGAACATCATCGCTTAGAGATTGGTTTGTTTAGCTAAATGCCACCACATCACGTTACATCGGTTCCTATAGTCCAGGACCTTTCGATACATGCCCAAACTACAGTAAGATACGTGAACTTAAGCGGACTAAAATTCGGCACGTTATGGAGTGCCCAATGCTCTCCATCTTTATTGGAGTTTGACACTTCCGGCAAACACAGCTCTGCAACACCTCAGAGCACAATCTTTACAAAGGCTTCCATTTTACACTTAATCCATAACTGTACAACAGTATTACTACGCAGCACCACCGGACTACAGCCACATCTACAGTACATCCATAGAACAGTGTTTCGCCAGGAAACCTGTTGATATCGTGGTCTCCTTAGCATACAACGAGCCAGCTAGGGCTACAGGGCACCGCGCCGGATGGGTCGCGAATCACACACTGACACGACAGTCACAACATGGCCCCCAACTCAGGTTCGTAACTGTCACTCCTCACCCCCCGCTTCGCTCTCGCTAGGTATACTCATCGCTCGTCTGCGATGTACCATGACTCGCAGTAGAAAGTAGTGTCAAGCTCATATGGTGCGCCAACCACAGCATACTTAAAAGCCTGGCAACGTATGCTTAAGGTGGAACTAGCGTTTGGATTGTAAGAACTACTGCAAAACTGTCATGATGTTACTTAAGTTGTACAAATTACTGTGTCATACTATGTTCCAAACTGTTTATTGTTAAGATTTTGCATGTGGCATGTTCTTATGTTGCTCCGTTTCATTGTAATGACATCGTTATGTACGTTTATGCGTAATTCAGTGCAAGACAAAGTCCTCTGTGTTAGGTTCTCTGCAAATTTTTCAAGCTTCAAGATGACCACAGCTGGGCAGTCTTCAGTCCTATGCAGTAAGTTGTATGGTAGGTCAAACCGTAATGGGACGCTAACTGTTAATTTTAACGCCTGCGGGAGACTGCCGCTCCATCACGCGCTGGCGGGAGACTTCTACGATAACTGCCATAGTTGAAATTTGTCAATCGCAGTTAGGAGCAGCGACACCAAACCCTCCCCTTTCGCCCCCCTCCCATCCAACACCGTTCTCAACTCAGCCTAACCTCCAGTAGCGAATAAATGAATCAACGTCATTGTTTAGTCGATCGCTTACGCGACAGCGTAAGCGTCTTTGCATGTGCCGGTAACCGTTGAATGATGGCTCTCATACCTTCTTCCCTACCATATTTTCATTATCATACGAACTGCGTTTGGTAGCATTGTAATACTTGCATGCATCTTTGCTCTGTCACAATTCCTTGATAGACTGCTTTTGGTAGCGCTGTGAGATTTCTGTATATTTTGGGGCATTTCAAAGACGAACTGCGTTTGATGGGGCTATAACATCAACTGAGCTTTCTCTAAATGTTTGCTATACACACACTGCATTTGGCTGTGCTGACAAATTTTCGCTTTGAATTCATCATTGGTTCTCTCTAATGCTACTGTGTCTTACTTCCCTCATGAATGATAATTTTCATTATATTCATTGTATTTTGCCATACTTTTGGATGAAATGTAGGGCCCTAGATAGTAATGGATGTCTTCCCTCTACATATTTTGTCAATTACTGCTTTGACTCATTCATCTGCAGCAAATTTGTTGATTTCGAGTTAATGAGTGACTGAATGAGTGTTGTCAGTCGTCATTGGGCATCTAACAACGTTCGTGGAATCGTTTGTCACCAAGCTAAAAAAATTTCCTCTCTCTTTCCCCTCTCTTTGTCGTCGGCCGGCTGCTGTGGCCGAGCGGTTCTAGGCGCTTCAGTCCGGAACCGCGCTGCTGCTACGCTCGCAGGATCGAATCCAGCCTGGGACATGGATGCGTGTGATATCCTTATGTCAGGTGTAAGTAGTTTTAAGTCTAGGGGAATGATGACCTCACGTGTTAAGTCCCATAGTGCTTAGAGCCATTTGAACCATTTCTTTCTCATCGGTACCGATCTATCACCACACTTCCTCTGCCGACCCTCACTGGTTCCCGTAAGATCACCGAAGTTAAGCGCTATCGGGTTAGGCTAGCAATTGGGTGGGTGACCATCCGGTGTGCCGAGCGCTGTTGGTAAGCGGGGTGCACTCAGCCCTTGTGAGACAAACTAAGGAGTTACTCGATTGAGGAGTAGCGGCTTCCGTCTCGTAAACTGACATACGGGCAGCAGAGCTGTGTTCTGACCACATGCCCCTCCATATCCACCTCCAGTGACATCTGTGGGCTGAGAGTAACACGGCAGCTGGTCGGTTAAGTTGGGCCTTAAGACCTGTCCGGGCGGAGTTTAGTTTAGCTTAATGTAAACATGTACACCGCTGTCATCACTGGGATCGATAGTGTCAACAACGCATCTTGTTTTGCTTTTGTTTGCCGCATATTTGGTAACGGTGCGCGCCAAGGTAATACATAGTTAGTCCGTAGTTTCCCGAGTCGCGCGAACGCTGAGGATCTCAGTCACAGTTAGATGCTAATTTTGCGATAAAATCACATCTAGTGATGTGCAGTCCTTCCTATATGTCTGACTTTGTTTCTAGTATTCGGTGTAAATTTGTTGGTCGTTAGACTCTGTTGTTCTTACTAACATTACCACTGCATCCATTAACCCAACGTATAACGGTTTTGGATGAAAACCCAATGTTTGAGAAAAGTGGATGCTGAACGTTTCACTAGCATGGAAGCCTTGAATCTGGGACTGAACATGTTCATATCTCGGCTCCAATTCTTAATGATGACACAATTAAACGAGATGAAAAATACAAATAAGCACAGGGCACTGTACAGATAAAGCTAAAAATTAATTCCAATAAGCATTGTCTGAGAGCCATTACACAGAACAAATTCAAAATTTTAAGAAAGTATCTTTTATAATCTCCCTAAGTTAAAATTTAATGAGAAGATTAATTATTTTTGTGTTCCTTAATCAGGTGAAAATATAAGATTACCTAAAAATCATTAAATGACAGATTTTCATCAACTTACCAAGTATATGTGTGTTAAATTTAGGAAAATGATCTGCTTAGAAGAAGTGCACCATCATCACAACACTCGCCAGCAGCAGACATTCAGCTGTGGGAAAGTGTCCAAAATCACTTCGCATGAATTTAGACTACTGTGAAGTTCATACAGATGGTGCTCCATCTATTGGTGTAAAGTGGTACTATCTCTGCAGAGCGTCCAACTTCGGTGCCACTGTTAACAAAAACTAATAGGTAACTCTCAGGCGAAGGCATAACCAAAGACACAATATCGTAATCTTCGAAGCGACCTGAAGTTACTTCCTTAAAGCCCACTTTAGGCACCTACACCACCGACAATCCATACCCTAATCACCGGAAGACTCGCTATTTTAATTTCCTGTTCTACCGAGGTGGGACATAAATTCTGCTTTATCGCTTTTATAGGACTTCCTTGATCTAAAAGAACGTCATACTTTACGTTAAAATCTCGCTTTCTAAAATCGTTTGCACCGTTTCTACACGCACTTTCCATTTTCCCACAGGACATCAACCTCTAGTTCGGCTTCTGTTCCGTTTTATGAATTGTTTAGTACCTACGGTCCTGTTTCTTGAATTCCTAATTGGACTTCATTAAGGCCTGAGGCCAATTTTCCTTGTGTCGCTCGCGATGCGGCACTCAATATTCATTGTTTCCTTTTGCTTCCGCCTTCCCCAGTTCACTCACCTATGACCCTTTGCGTTCAGCTGCGTAATGAGTTCATAATCATTACTGTTTCTGTCGTCGCTTATGAACAGACATACGCCGTATTTACGTTTGTTTCGTGCTTCGCGGTTGATTGTTTGCTTCTACCACCCGAATCAAAGATCTTGTTTGGTACTTCCGATGGTCTCTTTATGAGATTTGGCTGCGTGTACATTACTCTTCTATGCGCCAAACTTCTGCACACCTTGTCTCTTAAGCGGCTG
Source organism: Schistocerca piceifrons (assembly GCF_021461385.2). NCBI lineage: Eukaryota > Metazoa > Arthropoda > Insecta > Orthoptera > Acrididae > Schistocerca > Schistocerca piceifrons. Next base: position 997,763,507 of record NC_060139.1, read on the forward strand.
TGCACATCGCATTCGATCAGTATCCATATCGTTTGTACTTCGACCGTTTCCACATAGCACAAGCAGCGTTCATACGTCGCATGCACATGTTTTCTTCAAAACCAAGAGTCAGTACTTCACATATTTCGTCTTTTAAACAGAATTTCTGTTCATGTCCTGCTTCACGATGCCTAGTTGTGAATTAATCTCTGTAACTGGTCGGTATCCAACTATATTCTGCATCATTTCCATAGATTGCATCCATATCTCCTGTAAGTTAATACATAACACATTTATATTCAGTTTCTTCACATGTTTTGTGTTGCAAACGCATTGGTTGCTCATATCCTTCGTCACTATGTTTATTGGTGTCTTAACTTCCATAATTTTTCTCTTAAAATCTTCTACTGCCTGCGTGATCGAGAGTCGGTAGTTGACTGGCTGATCTAGGCGTGCTATTTCATCTCCTAAATCTAGCATTCTTCGTTGCCGGCCGGTGTGGCCGAAAGTTTCTAGGCGCTGCAGTCTGAAAGCGCGCGCAGGTTCGAATCCTGCCTCGGGCATGGATGTGTGTGCTGTCCTTAGGTTAGTTAGGTTTAAGTTAGTTAGGTATAAGTAGTTCTAAGTTCTAGGGGACTGATGACCTCAGACGTTAAGTCCCATAGTGCTCAGAGCCATTTGAACCATTCTTCGTTTACATTAGCAGACTGGACCTCGGGTTGTTTCATTTTATGATCCTATTTTTCATCTGGTTCTTGGAAGTCTTCATTAAGGTCTTGACATTTTATTGTGAGATCTCCATTGATTTCGTGCACTTCATCTGCAGGCATCTCTTGAGATTCCCTGCTTTGGCAGATATCCTGTGTAGCTTCTTTAATAGCTATTCTGGTGTGCTTGACTTCTAAAAGTTTTGTACTTTCACTATTCCCACATCAGTATACAGGATGAAATATTGTGGGAAAGGAAAATGCTATTTATGTGCGGTTTTCGAAGAATGGATTGGTAATCAGTTGCTCTTATTGTTAACCAATAAATAGAAACAATACTAATGAAGCCCATTTGTTGTGCAAACATACACCTTTTTTAAATAGAAAAATGCCTGTTGACAATAACAAACGAGAAGTAGGGTAAATTAGAATGCCAGTGACGTTTGTTGCATGAGTCTAGTGCGACTCATTTACGAGAGATAGTATTTTGAAAATTTTCCACACCGTCACTTATTTGTGCCACTCAACTTGCGTAGTTGCTAGGAACGATGTTGATATGTTTGCCTACAGTGGGCTTGTGTGTTCCTTGAGTGCACTGCAGCTTGCTAGTCAATTAATGTGTGACACTCCAAATAGTAGATCGTCATCGGACGATGTGATTTACCAATGCAGAATAGGGCGATATGCCCATGATCTATGGAGAGTGTAGGAAGAATACGGTTCGTTCTTGAACTATGTATGCGGAAATATGTACCAATGGAGTACCATGCCGCGCGGGATTAGCCGAACGGTCTAAGGGGCTGCTGTCATAGACTGTGCGGCTGGTCCCGGCGGAGGTTCGAGTCGTCCCCCGGGCATGGGTGTGTGTGTTTGTTCTTAGGATAATGTAGGTTAAGTTGTGTGTAAGCTTAGGGACTGATGACCTTAGCAGTTAAGTCCCGTAAGATTTCACACACATTTGAACATTTTTTGAGATGTACCATCTCCGGAATTATTTATCAGTCTCTTTAGCCAGTGACTGAAAGTGGTGGTGTAACACCTAGACATCGTAAAACAAGGAAACAAGTGACGGGCAGAAGAAGGGGAAATTAATTTTATTGCTGCTGTTGCAGTTAATCCGCCCGTTAGCTACCGGGCAATCGCACGAGGAAGTGGCGTTAGTCAGGCAAGTATCCTATGGATTCTCCATCGACATAGGTTCCATCCCTGCCCCATCTTAGTCCATCAAGTGCTGCATGGAAACGATTATGAGAATCGTGATAACTTCCGCACATGGGCATTAAGACTGGATATTACAGATGTACCATGTGTCTTGTTTAGTGATGAAGCCATATTTGCCAATCATGGCCAGGTAAACCGCCGAAGTATGCCCTACTGGTCTGTTGACAATCCCCATTGGCTTCGTCAGTTGGAACGTCAGCGTCCATGCAGTATAGACGTGAGGGGTGGGATAGTGGTCCATCGGCTCATAGGCCCATGTTTCATAAACAGAACACCGAAAGCACACAAGTATCGCAGCCACCTAACAGACCATCTTCCACGAATGCTGCCGACTAGGAGGACATCTATGGTACTAACATTATGGCTAGCCTATACTGCACGGAATACTACAACATGTCTCCACGGACTGTTTCCATATCCTTGGATTGGACACAGACCCGTACCCCGGCCGGCCCGTTCTCCGGTTCTGACGCCTGTAGACTTATCTTCTGTGGGGAAAGCTCAGAGACACTGTCTACAGCCGCGCGGGGTAGCCGCGCGGTCTAGGGTATCCTGTCACTGTCCGCGCGGCTCCCCACGTCGGAGGTTCGAATCCTCCCTCGGGCATGGGTGTATGTGTCGCCCTTAGAGTAAGTCAGTCTAACTTAGATTAAGTAATGTGAAAGCTTAGGACCGATGAACTCAGCAGTTTGGTCCCATAAGACCTTACCACAAATTTCCAATTTTCCACTGTCTACAAGGACATACCAACTACACTCGACGATATGCAACGAATTATTACTGCATCCTGCTCGGACATCTCTGCTGAAATGCTGCCACGCCTGCGGCAGTCGTTCCGTGTCAGACTGGAACCGTGTATTGCCACTGCCGGTGGTCATTCTGAACATAGCCTGTGATGGTCAGTTGTCTCGTTTCTGGTGTATGTACTTGTGCTGTTCCGTGATGTGCGTTACCGCAGGTATTCTACAAGTGTCGATATGGGAACTTTTCAAAATCCGATATCTCGTAAACGATTCGCACTAGGATCCTGCAACAAACAGCACAGACATTCTAATTTTCCCTACTTTTAGTTGTTAATGTCAATAAGTATTGTTCCATTTAAAAAAAGTGTGTGTTTGCACAGAAAGTACACATTCTAAGTATTATTTCTATCTATAGGTTGGCTAACAATCGCCTGACTGCCAATCCATTCTGTGAAAACCGCACATCGATAGAACTTCCCATTTGCGCAGTATTTGTGGTGCAAGTATTTGTTAATTCACTCTGTGCAAGCATCCACACGCTCCATAAATAGTTTCTGTTGTAAGTTAGGACGAGAAACATTTTCATCTAGCTTCTCTATTTGATTTGTATTGGAGACAATCTATCCCAATCTGTCCATTTACATCTGTTAGTAGAGTGTTCATGCTTTTTGGCTTCTCTTGTTATTACCGATCACAGTATTCTGTTTGCTGACTATCACATACTGAAACTGCTTCTGTATCATTTTTACGATCTTCATCTACCTTATGGATCTCTTCCCTAAGTTCCTCCGTGACCTGATCCAGCTTTTCATCTTGTCTCTGGCGCCTATCACTAAACTTTTGAATTTCCGCTGTGAGATATTCATGAACTTTCTGGACCTCCATTGCTACAATGTTATGAGGTTTTGTTTCTTTGTTTAATATCTTCCCTGAGCAGTTTAGTTTCGACTCTACCTTGTTTAATTTATTCCGCAAGTTCCTCCCGGACGTTGCTGTTTTTTTGGAGTTATTTCCGGATATTTCGGGTACCCTCAGTTCTACCCTTTCGATAATTTTCTTCTTTCATAAGTTGCTTCATCGTCGTAAACAATTGTAGGGCCTCATTCTTTTCTTTTCGTTTAAGGAGGACGTTCACGAAAAACACGCACTACTCAAAAGATCCATCAAATCCACATTTTTGCAGGTACGACAGTGAAATTTCGTACATGGTTTACATAAAATTAACATATTTACTGTTAAGCTCCCTGGATTATATATATTTAACTTTTTTACTGAATTTAAAAATTTTATTTCCAAAAAATGGTACATGCACCTTTTTCCTGGAAACAGGTGAAGAGATTTCAACGAAATTTTCTTTGCTTAATCTCTTTGTACATAGTAAGCTTATTGCATAAGGTTTCATTAGTATATAGAATAAGAAAATTTTAATAATTTTTAATTATAATTCTGTAAGTATAGTATAAAATGCATGCAAAAGTCCAATCACTTTGCCCCATATCTCAGTTTATGTTCAGAATTTCAAAATTTGCTCTTGATAAACATTTATTGGATTTATAAAAATTAGTGCATAAAATTTCACAATTATAGTCTTCATAGATTCTGAGAATACGGTACATAAACTTAAGGAAAAAAACAGTTTTCAGGGAACGCAATTTAAAGTTCAGCCTAACGATTTTCCTTGTCACCTCTTCAGAAGGTCCTAGATTATTAATCAGTGTCCTCTTTCACTTCAGGCTTCTGTTTGGTTCTTTGTTTTCCGTCTTCTTTTCTTTACCAGGTCTTCAACCGACTTTACAACTGCAGATAGGCGCTGTACATCAACTTTTCTCAACATGTCTTAAGTGAAGTTCCCAACATTAAATACAAGAACTGCATCAAAAGTTGTAATTCTGAAAACTGTAGCAGATGAAAATGTGGTTTTAGGAAATCGCTCCCCTTTGAGTGAATTTAGGGACTCACACGGATTCTGGATCTGACATGAACACAAGTTTTAATAATTTGAGGAGTGGTTAGACACCTTGGACTAGACAACTTCCGTTAAGCAATTTGTCTCACCTTGTGAATTTAGAAGTTGTTATCCCTCTGAGCATGTAGATAATTTACAGAGGCTAATGTGACACAAATGATGACTGGGATGTTCATCTGTTGATACTATCTGAAAACATGCAACCCATACTAAACTTTCATGTCACTTACATTGGATGGATTCTGTCTTACGGCGTGATAATATACTTGAAGAGTATCTGCCATCTCCTTTGTGAGTCTGTTGCGTCCACCAATGCCCTTTCCATCTTCCAACTTCATGCCCTTCAAATCACTGACAAGAGTCAAAGATGATGTATAAAACGCAAGAGTATAGATCAGAACGTACCAGTCGCATCCCATGCAAGTTTACTTGAAAGTAATCGACGGACTCGTTGTCCATAGAGATAGTATCGAAGTGTTGTTTCAAAAAGTGGGTGTGTCAGAAAGGTCGCACCACACATTTAATGATTTTTCAGGCACTTTGGATGCAATTTGACAAAGAAACTGTGGGAACTTATTGTTCGTGAATTCTGAATAGTAAATAAAAATAAATTGAAAATTGATATTTTCTGTCAATTTCATGAACGTGCTGCCCCCCTCCCCCTACCAAAAGAAATAACTCGGGAACAATCCATATCTGAACTCACCATCTTGTTGACCTTTGCTGTAATCACGTGACACATACTCATCAACTTCCTCAGTTGCACATTTAAATGATACTGCTCGACTAGAATCCTCTCTTACTTAATTGCATTCCCTAGATATGCTTCTTCAGTTTGACATTTAAAGGATGTTGCTGGGACAGTCACTAAAAACCACAACGTCAACATTTCTGTCTTTACTCTTCCCAGATCTGTCTCATCAGTTTCAGACTTAAGCAACCTAGCTACATCCACCACATCCGTATTCACATTGTTAGTTGCCAGGATGAATTATTTACTCCCTTACGTTACACTTGCCGCACTCACAGAGGCTATCTCTATCGTAGACACACCCAATTCAACAGCAGTTTACACTGAAAAGCCGGAACTCAACACCGAAATACACTTTCACACAAGACAATATGCGCTAGGAGTAATCTCCAGTATTCATTGTTAACCCAAGCTATTTTACATGCATTAGCATTCAGGTCCACTCGGGAGTAGCCGCAGCCCTCAATAAATTCATTTAAACTGATACAGTACAAGTACAAATTGCTTTCTCAGTGTTGCTGCTATTGTAGGGTGCAGTAGTATTACTAATTTGTTACGCAAGTCTCGCGAGAGGTAGCCTGCTAATTCGTTGCGCGCCGGTTGCGTGCTGTTATTAACACGTCTGCTCTGTTGTTCCTCTGTGCGGTGAGTTGTAGTGGAACTGGAACTGCGATGTTCAGTTGTTACGTCCGCAGCCTTTGTCGCTGGTGGCGGTAAGATGTTTCTCGCAATGTTCCATTATCTTGATATTAGCTCTCCTATAGCTCCGCGGTCTGGATCCATATCTGCGACGGCCTTCAGATGTCGGTCGGTGAGGGATGATACTGCTCCCGTCGCTTTATTCTATTCTCTTGTCGTCAGCTGTGAACACCAACGCGGGAGTCAGTAGCAGCTCGTCACCGAGTTCTCCGATGGTCACTTATTCGTCTGCTACAGTGCCCAAGTCGACGCAGTCCGATCTCTTTGACTTCCAGTTATTTGTGTGCACTTGCCCTGCTACTGTTTCAAGTGGTTTCACTCTACACTCAAGTTCTTTGATCAAGGTCGTCAAAGCACTCGTGGATATTAATTTCAGAGTCACCGCAATCGGTACTCCTATCCCAAAATCGCAAGACCTAAAGCGCAGTAGCAATGTAAGAGAATATTACACACTAACAAGGGGAGGCCGCCAATTGTGAAATTCAGATTCGATTCATACTGCGCATAATAAAAGCTCATGGCCAGTGGTGTAATGTGGCAAAGCACCAAGATGTACTTCTCAGCCGTTGTCGAGAAAATCGACAGTTAAAAGAAACCGTTGCGGTGAAATACTCTCTACGATTTATGATTTCCTACAGCGTCGTGGCGCAGCGGTAAGCGCTCGGGTTCGTAATTCGAACGTTTGACTTTCACTATGCGTATTCGTTTCGGAATATCGTTTCTACGTCTTCCGTTAACTACACGTGTAAACATTATGAAGACAATTAATAACATTTGTGAAATACAACTTTGTTTGCGGAAAACATAATCATGTTCGAAGTCGCCAGTTTTTCCACGACAAACGACTTTCAACAACTTATTATATGCATAATTGTTGCAACTGATTGCCGGGAATTATATATATATATATATATATATATATATATATATATATATATATATATATATATATATATTTGAATTACAAAAAACAAATACTAAAGAAGAAAACGCATGGCGCGAGATTCGATCCGGCGACCTTCGGATTACAAGGCCGAGCGCTTACCGCTGCGCCACGACGCTGTGGGAAATCATAAATCGTAGAGAGTATTTCACCGCAACGGTTTCTTTTAACTGTCGATTTTCTCGACTGCGGCTGAGAAGTGCATCTTGGTGCTTTGCCACGTTACACCTCTGGCCATGAGCTTTTATTATGCGCAGTATGAATCGAATCTGAATTTCACAATTGGCGGCCTCCCCTTGTAAGTGATATACGAGCGGAGCGTTGGGTGTATTTCCTAATGACAACAGTCTGCACGGAAATCTGATGTTGTCGAAAGACAAGTTGAGGTTGTCGAAAGACAAGTAGTGGTTGTTTACCGACGGTACAAAGGAGAGCGGGTGTGTCCGGTGAGAACGAGAATAGTTAAGCTTGCTACGAGGGGCGTGCAGTGAGCAATGCAATACATTATGTTCTCGGCCAATTTTGACTGAAAACATGCAGAATTTGTTGTGGAACATCGTGAAATTCGCTAAGGTTTCATGAGGTTCAGACAGGTGGTGGCGCTGTAAGTAGCCTTCAAATGGGCGTGTGTAACGGAGCTGCGTTCCACAACGATACGTCTGTCATACATAGCTTCATTTAGCGGAGAAGCAGAACATCGCAGATATTCATAGGCTCTTGCGAAATGTCTACGGAGGACTGGCCGTGAACAAAAGCACGGCGAGTGGTTGAGCGAGGCGTCTTGTCATCATCGCAAAAAGGTCACGCAAACCTGTCCGATCTCAAGCGTGCCGACCGGTCGCATAGAGCTGTGACCCCTGCAATGCAGGAGCGTCGGACACTCTCATTCGAGGTATTCGGCGGCTTACAAACACACCGCTGCTGAACTAGTCTCTGCTGGTAGTGCTGACACACTCGTCCACCAGTTGGAGCACTCAAAGGTGAGTGCCCACGGGGATGCTCACCGCCTAACAGAAGGCCAGCATGACGAGGCTGATTGTGACAATTTTTTTGTCGAACATCGTCGCAGGCGACAAAACAGGGATTCACCGCTTCGAAACCGGAACAAAGCGGCAATCTATGAGTGGCGCCAGACCACTCCTCCGAAGTGAAAATTCAAAAGCTGCGACGTTGTCGCGAATAAAACAGTGACCCGTATATGCAATAAGTTTCCTTTACTTTGCGTCTATGGTCGCAAACTTTTTGTTAACAGATTACCGGTTTCGGTCTATAATGACCATCATCAGATGTGTTTCATAAAGACGAAGTCCTAATGTACTGCAGTACATAGGATGCAGTACATTAGGACTTTGTTTTTATTAAACAGATCTGATGATGGTCATTATAGACCGAAACCGGTAATCTGTCAACAAAAAGTTTGCGACCAAAGACGTAAAGTAAAGGACACTTATTGAAAATTCAAAGCTGCACCTCGGTAAAGTCATGGCGACCGTCTTCTAAGACTCTGAAGAGGTTATTCAGTTTGATGTCCTCCCTCGTGGTGCAACATTCAACTCTGAACTGCTAGTCTCATAAAATTGATAAAACCACTTCAGTGTGTCCGTCGCCATAAAAATGCAAGGAACTTCTTCTCCACGACAGCCAAGTCGGAACACCTGAGAGGAGCTCACGAAACTTTATTGGTCTGTTCTTCATCGTCCACCCTACTATCTGGATCTCACACCTTCCATCTGTTGGCTCCAAGAAGGATGCACCCCGCGAGATGCAGTACGTGGATGATAGATGAGTTATTGATACAGCTCCGACGTTGACCGGCAGAGATGCACCGTGCGGGCACACAGACCCTACCAGTAAGCAGGCGTAACACCGTCGCGTTCAAAGGAGAGTAAACTGAAAAATTGGGAGAAATAGGATTTTGTAGTCAAAAGAGTGAGGAACAATATAGTGTAGTGGAATCTGGAATAAAACCAGTCTGCTTTCAGAAAAAGACTGTTTTTCATTACTTATTGATCATCAACTGTAACTACAAGCTGTGAGCGTCATTAATAATATAAATCCTGAAGTGTTTTGATTAAACGGCGCATGACTGCTGAGAATTCATCTTGTTATTTGTTCTAAGTGAATAACCAATGTCTTCTATTATTAAGTAGTAATTTATGAAGATATGTGCGTAGGTAGTTTGGTCGAAAGTTGTGTTTAGCGTGTTGTGGTATCTATCTAGGTATGATAGTACTATAGATTAACGCCTATTGACATTAAGACTGGTTACGTTCAGGAGTCAAGCAGTACAAATTGTTATCTGTTGCTCGGTCATGTACAATAGGAGAAAGGATGGCTTTTAATTCTCTAATGTAACAGAATCCCTGTTTAATGACGTTTACCGGCTACAGGAATATTTTATTTTTGTGAAGATGTAATTGTGCCCTGATACCAGGAGTTTTTTGATGTTGAACAAACCCCAATCAACGTAAAACTTACGCCATATCCTACAGAACAACAATCAAACTTGTGCTGAAGTAATTCCTCATCGTTCATTTCCATTATCACACTAAAACGTCAGTAACAAATGCTGGCGTTTGTGCCGTTCCTTACTTGCAACTTCCGCAAGTCAAGATTGATGCTCACCTAACGAGCGCTATTGATCGTACTCGGATACCACACGGCTGTAACAAAGCTGAGTTGGACAAAGAGCTATAGCTCACACTTATTAATCTGATGGCATCCACAAAACTTTTTCGTATCGCTTACACAGCACATAAACGCATCGCTGTCGTCCATCGGCGTAGTGAGTGAGCATTACCACCGTTCGGGCCTATAACACACTGATAGTGTCGTTACGGTGTGGCGAGTATTCAGGCGTCGTGTGACAGACGACCAGTACGGCCCTTATGGCAACGTTCCAAGGGTGAAATCGGCAATCCGCAGTGCGGAAAACAAACCTGAATGTTAGCACTGCATTAAAATAAAACTAAAAAACCGGAAACAGGCCTCTGTACACTGCGAACGGCCGGCATAAAACGGCTTTTTTTCCCCACTGCGCTCAGCAGGGGATGTATGTCACCCCAGGGACTGTTAGAGTCGTGGAGTAGACGGGGGACGCCAACGGGGTGGTTCGTCGCATTCAATTTTGCCGCTCGTACACTGCAGGAGGTGTTTCCGAGCGAGCGACAGGCGCGGCTGAGCGCGTGCGCACCTCAATGGTGCTACGCACAGTAGATCAGGAAAGCGTGCACGCTGACCTGTTACAAGCGTGAGCGTTGATTATTCATAGCCATCAAAAATACATCAAATTAAATTAAAGCTATGACGTACCGGCGTATCAAACTGAAATTCGTTATAATTTCTTTAATGACCCTGTCTCAGCACACATGGTGTTCGATCAACATCACGACCACTCTTTAACATATTCACATATTTAATTCTCTGCTGCCGCATCTAAAAGTTCTTCTCTAAGGAAGTATTAAGTGAACTGTCCCTCACTTTCATTACCAAAATAGAACAAGAAAACGAGAAACTTCCAGGAGATTAACCTCTATATATGTAAACGTATTGATTTAGAATTAAATTTTAAATAAATTATATACAACCCAAGAGCATCCATGAATACAAGTGAAAGGAAAAAAAATGACGTCGTAATTCGGGAGTACATGGAACATAACCCAGAAGCAACCTTTTTAAATGCACAACACTTTATTACAATGTTTGACATTAGATAAATAGCTGTGACCAAAACAAACTTTTAATTACAAAAGCTGTTACAAATTAGCACAACACCCCCCCCCAGGCTCCACACTGTGCCAACAGCGGCCGGCTGCCGTATCATCAACACACTGATTACACGTTGGCACAGGAAGCTTCTGAAAGAAGAAACGAACATACATGTAACAAGAAACATAATGATTTCTGATCGATTCCGTATTTTTCGATTTCCGGATGGCTTTTGACACTGTACCACACAAGCGGCTCGTATTCAAATTGAGTGCTTATGGAATATCGTCTCAGTTATGAGACTGTCAGAGAGGTCACAGTTCGTAGTAATTGACGGAAAGTCATCGAGTAAAACAGAAGTGATTTCTGGCGTTCCCTAAGGTAGTGTTATAGGTCACTGTGAGTAGGCAGTGTTAAATATTGCACTTGCGACCACTGTGAGTCAACGTTGTTCTGACACAAGTCGCAATGGAGCAACGAACTGACTATCTCAGGTGTTCAAGACATTCTCCAAAATGTTTTCAAGAAGCCAAAGGTGTGTACAAAGTCTGCTCCGCACACCTCGCCTCCCTAAAAAAACAACGACTCGTGGACAACTGCCGCGACTTGTTTGTTTTCCTGGAAAAAATCATCAAGGGTGACGAAACTACCGGAAAACGAAAAACTGCAAAATTTATATGCAGATTCAACGCTCTGACGACATAAACGACAGTCAAGTCAATGTGACGCGGGAGTTGAACAATTGCCAAAGAAGGGTTTCTCTGCCAGTTTCACATGATTGTATCGAGTTCCGTGCATTGCACTCAAATGAGGGAGGGAGACTGTTTAGAACATCGGAAGCGTTAAAACCATCGTCTTAACATTTCTCTATATTTTATTAACACCGATTTGAAACGTTTCGCACTTATGGGGTATAGGATTTGCGACAACCACACATTGTGTCGACTTCACGATCTGCCATACGGTAGACGATCAGGACACTGGCTGCTGGAGTGGAAGGAAGTCGAGGACTCACAAAAAATATTGCTGAGACACAGCGAGGACTATGCACTGATATAGCCATAGATCAGTTATGGAAAATATGGTTTTACAGACAAGCTCGACAATCTAAAAAGTAAATCAGAGACTCAGAACAAATCTTTAGACGGACTTCAATTAAGGCAAAATGTAACTGGACTTGAAATAAAAAATTTTTTCACTGTAATGAAACTGAGAAAATTCAGATACCTGCAAGTATACGTGAACACAAAATCCAGAACTATACTTAGGATTCAACAACACGTGGTAGCCGGCCGCTGTGGTTGAGCGGTTGTAGGCGCTTCAGTCCGGAACCGCGCTGCTGCTACGGTCGGAGGTTCGAATCCTGGCTCGGGCATGGATGTGTGTGATGTCCTTAGGTTAGTTAGGTTTAAGTAGTTCTAAGTCTAGGGGACTGATGACCTCAGATGTTAAGTCCGATAGTGCTTAGAGCCATTTGAACACGTAGTAGTATGTCGCACATTTACAATACAAATCTTAAGCAAGTCAGCTACTCGCAAAGAAAATTCCGATGTCCATCAACTATTTGCTCAATGATTACGTTGAATGAAATTTTCTCCACAACGTTAATAACAATTCATGACATGATGATCACGCGTTAGTCCTAGGCGCCCGGCTAGCTTCAGCAGTATGACACAAAAGGGGTCGCATTCATCTAAGAAGACCAAACAGTAATGAATACGTCACACTCTTACTTTTGCTAATTAACAAGGTGGTGTGAACAAAGTGATGCAGGCTTACAGTTAACCTTAACCGCTAATAAGAGCATAAACGAAAGTGTTGAAGTCTGGTTTAAGTTAATGCATGAAAAAGAGTACAATTTAACTGTATCAACTTTAAAGGGAGGATTAAAACCTTTCGGGCAGATGTTCACACTAGGTAAAAATTACTGCAAACCACCTTTAAAGGGGGCGGGGGAGTTTAGAACAGAGAAAAGTATATCCTGAAGAGCCTTTCAAATGGTTCAAATGTCTCGGAGCACTATGGGACTTAACATCTGACGCCATCAGTCCCCTAGAACTTAGAACTACTTAAACCTAACTAACCTATGAACATCACACACATCCATGCCCGAAGCAGGATTCGCACCTGCAGAGCAGCAAGGTTCGCAGGAGAGCTTCTGTAAAGTTTGGAAGGTAGGAGACGAGATACTGGCAGATGTAAAGCTGTGAGTACCGGGCGTGAGTCGTGCTTCGGTAACTCAGATGGTAGAGCACTTGCCCGCGAAAGGCAAAGGTCCCGAGTGCGAGGCTCGGTCGGGCACACAGTTTTAATCTGCCAGGACATTTCAATCTAGGACTTCGTTATTCATGAAGCGGAAGTACGTTCTGCTACAGTGGAAGCTATTTGTATATAAGAGCGTGCTCTATCAGGAATGAGTTTTTTCGATTTCATGACGTCAGTCAGGCTAAAAAAGGAAATACGAAATTGCGGTGAATGTAACAACCAGTAATAATATTTATATTGTTTCCTGTCACAAAAATTTGACCGTATTTTTCTGAATACGTCGATTTGCGAGGATGTGCTTACGCAGGAACCCGGGAGCACAGATTAAACTGCAGCAAATGAAACGAGCAGCAATCATATTTATGGTCTTGCTTGTTACAAATATTTAGCTGACGTAGAATCTTTAACAATGCTTCAGTGAATTTTGCAGTCAAGACAAAGATCGCACCACATGGCGAGCGAGGGACGTCACGTGACCGATTTCCGATCGTCGCCGAACGCCTGTTGATAGCCGTTCTATTTACTCATTTTAGTTACTCGTCTCCTCACAACTCTGCCAAGGCCCCCACATAAAGACCCCACCCAACCAAGGATCGCACTGACAGACGTATGCAAGCGAGGTAAAATCTCTGAGCAACGATTCGGGTGCTATGTATACGTAACGCATGTAGCTGTCTAAAATTATGAATGTTATACAGGCAAGGACTAAAAATTGTGCTATTAGCTTACATAGCCAGTGGAAAGAATAACGATTAGCATTTGGCGTCCCGTCTAAAACAGTTTCATTAGCATCTGTAAACAAACTCTAAATGAACGTTCTTCAGGTGCTTTAATTTTCAGTCAGGAGACTGGTTTGATGCAGCTCACCATGCTGATCTATCGTGCGCAAGGCTCTTCATTTATTGGTTTTCAGAAATTACTGCAACCAGTCGCCTTTTATGTAGATGTATTTTATTTAACCATGACCGGTTTCGAGCTGCCTAGCAACTCATCATCAGATGGTATATACATTTAGTGCTTTTTTGTACCCATTGTGTGGGTGGTTGAGTATCTGTGGCTAGACAGAAACGAGAACAAATAATCGCTACATGTGGTACAGTAACACGAAATATTTACAGCATAATTTATGTTTAACGTATAAGAACAAATAATCACTACATGTGGTACAGTTACACGAAATATTTACAGTTTAATTTACGATTTGAGGTGTTACTTACAGATAAATCTTTCTGCAGGTATATATATATCTCTTTTAGGACGTATTTTTGAAACCATTGTGTCTTGTTTTTTCACAATTTCACAAGTTAAAACTTTCACTAGATGTATATTACTTTTATGAGGCACTGTTGGAAACATATATCTTGTTTTTCGTAAACATCGCTGAACACACTTAGCCACAGATACGAATACAGGATCCACAATGGATAAAAGTCTTTTTTTTTTTTTTAAAGTCTTCATTTATTGCCTATTGCGATCTAGGTACATTTGAACCTGGTTAAAGCCGTCAAGCCTTAGTCGACCTCTATATTTCTTACCAGCTCCACACTTTCCCCCATTAGTAAACTAACGATTCCTTGATATTTCAGGAAGTGTCCTATCAATCCGTCCTTCCTTTTAATCAAGTTGTGACGGAAATTTCTCTTTCCTCCCAATCGATTCAACGTCCGTTCTAGTTATTCAGTCTACCTATCTCTGGACAAGGGTAGGACTGGAACTAAACTTTCGTCAGAGGAAACCTCCTAACATCCGTACCGATTTACAGAAACTTCGAAAAATTTAAATCCTGAGAAAAGGCCGGAAGATACTGATGACAGCTGCATCGGGACTTTATGCGAAATCAGAAGCGATGAGCGAAAATGTGTGTGGGACTGGCAATGGAACCCAGGGTCTTCTGCATGGTAGACACTTGCCTTAACTACTGTGCCAACTGGACACTGTGCTTATTGCACTTACACAGACTGTCTCGGCACACCCTCCGGCCGCCCCACATTCCTATTCGCAGTCCCCGTCCATGCCCTCCATGACTCTACTTCGAGATTCTCGCTGAAGTTCTAACGCAATTGCGCACTGAAGGTGGCGGATTCATTGCCCCCCGAGGCGAATCAGTTATATGAAAGCGTGGTGTCTCTTCTTTCAGAAATGTCCGAAAGAACAGACACCACATATTTACATGACGGAATGAACAGACAGCATACGTTCAAAAATTCATTATTATAGTCATAGCTTTACCTAACCTAATAGAGAAGTGAAAGTTATTGAGTGGATTTAATACGAGAACAGTTTTAAACAGTGTAGAGGTCCTGTGATCTTTCAGTTATTTTAATTTTGCTGTCAGCTTTTAAAATGATTAGTTAGCTTCAACATCGTCACTTTCTTCATTTTCTTTTTTCTTTTCTTTTTCTTTTTTCTTTTTTTTTAAAAAAAATGACCGAATAGAAAGCATCTCCACAAATCGGCAGAATAAATTTATAAAAAAAGACCACGAGGTGCATTTAGATGATTCCGCTTACCTTTGACTCATTTTCGATTGTTGCAGCTATTACTTACATGCAGTGGCATACAGTGTATCTAAGTAAATGTTTCGTTACACATGTTGTGCATCCCAAAATAAGATAAAGTAAGTTGTTTTAATTGACATCAATTAACGTTATACGTGAACTTCACCCAAGTCACGTTCTGCTTCCCGGAAATTAGTTTTGAAAATAAAGTAATTGAATCAAAGCCTCTGTAATAGGATCAGGAATGGTCCACATGTAACTGGAAGCTATGTCAGTATCTGAATGATAGTCCAACTGGAAATGATCTGTTTCGAGAATTCATTGAGAATTATGTGTTCTTCTTTCCAATGAAATTATTCTGGGAATAGAGAATGAAATGTGAAAGATTTCTATCCATCCTGCAAATTCAACCAAAGTGAAGTCTTAGGAGCCCGAAAATACCTACAATATGAATATCGCTGCTGGAAAAAGAAATAAATGAAGCAAAGGCGACATCTGGATAGAAACACGGAACAGTTATGAGGAGAATTTGTCACTGTCGTCGGGCACCAGTGGGAAACATGCGTGCGTCCTTCATCTTGCTTCTAGGCAGCGGCAACAGCAGGGGCAAAAAATGTACTACTGCTTGTATACTCATGGCAACATTCCATACCTCAGACTTGTAAGTATGTAACTGCAATAATAAATAGAACGAAGGAAACAACGATTTTCTTTAGAAAAGCCAAAGACGTTTGGAATGCCAAACTCTTATTTCTAGTCGATGTAAAGAATGTATTGTAGAAGGGTTCTGTATGGCACACTGAGAGAAAGCTCCTGGCGGCTGCAGAGTGTAGAAGAACCACCAATTCTGGGGAAACAGGGAAAATATAAACACATACAAATTATGCAGCTCATGGATTCAGTAACTAAACAAATAGAGAAAATAAACTCTATTAGCAGACGAATTATCAAATGCAGATGTTAGCATGCGGCGCGGATTCGTAAGAATGTAGAA
The DNA here is from genome assembly GCF_021461385.2 of Schistocerca piceifrons. Lineage (NCBI taxonomy): Eukaryota > Metazoa > Arthropoda > Insecta > Orthoptera > Acrididae > Schistocerca > Schistocerca piceifrons. The sequence goes on from NC_060139.1 coordinate 997,779,981, forward strand.
GATGGGTGCGATCCTGACGAGTTTGCTGCTAGATGTCTCTACTATACACTAGAGATGCGTGATTCTGTTATCTTTGTTGGTTTCAATTTCAGCATCAATACTTAACTATCGACAGACAGTAATAATTTATTCCAGAACATCGATACTGCTTAACATACAGAATACCGTAAAACACTACGGACAGAGCCACCCAATATTATATTTATTAATCATTAACTACAGCAGCAAATGTTTTGTATAGCACTCCACATTTTCTTCACAGGCTACAAAAACAATATTTTTAGCAGACGACCCTATGAGCTGTTATGCGAGTAGTCTCTCGGAAGTTTACTACCTATACCTACTTTTTTGTAGCTTGGAAAAGTATGCAACGATGTGATCTCAACAGAACGAGTTATTTAGTGCCTGTAAGTCCGGCAATGTTGCTTCTCTGAGAAATAAGAGAGGTACTCAATAAGTTGAAATAAGTTCTGAAATAAGGTTTATTTTATTCAGCATTCCAATAAAGCGTATCATTCCCCACTCTTTTGGTACAAATCCCCATTTTTCAACGTAATCTCCGTTCAATGCGACGGTGTTAGACTATCTTCCTGAGAAGGCCTATGTGCCCACATCGTTCCACTCTGCTGGTCGACGAAGAACCTCCCCGTCATCCACGCGTTGATTCTCGCGGAGTGCGTCCTTAACTGTTGCTAACAGATGGAGGTCAGAAGGTGCGAGACCCTGGCTGTAGGGTGTAGGAGAAACAATGCTCCAATGAAGTTTGGTAAGGTTCTCTTGGGTGCGCGGACTTGGGTGAGACATTGCATTGTGCGGAGAAGGAGTTGTTGATTTGCATCTTTTTGGGCGACGAACACACTGAAGTTGTTTCTTCAATTTCTTGAGAATAGCACAATACACTTCGACGTTGATCGTTGCACCATGAGAGTGGACATCACATAGAATAACCCCTTCAAATCCCAGAAGACCGTCGCCATGATTTTACCGGTTGAGGGTACGGCTTTGAACTTTCTCTTCTAAGGAGAAGTAATATGGCGCCACTCCATGGATCGTATGGATTTGTACGACCTTGTTGTGATGATGATAGACACCTTTCCCAACGACTCACCGTGCATTTGTTCACTGCCAGGTCTCCGTAGACATTCAGGAAGGGCACATGAATATCTGCGATGTTCTGGTTTTCAGCCAAAAGAACTCAATGACAATTCTTCCAGAGTCTTTACAACAGTTAACATACCCTCGGGTAGATCTGACTCCACATTCACTCAAACCGACTTCCTGGAGCCACCTGGCACGCATTCATACAAATTAGTGCAGATGTATGCAGTTCAACATGTTTGTCCAGTAAGTTAAAGCCCCTTGTGCCAGTTCAAAACTGACCACAGCTCACACTGGGTGGAATGACGTTCCTCTAAATTCTGATGTACGTTGCAGAAGGTGAATTTTAACACAATGTTAGAAAAAAATCTAACCACAGGATCATGCTGCAACCCTCAGTTACATTCAGTACCACAATATTACACACTGCTTAACCCAAATACGGAAATCTACATGCAGTGATACCAATGGACTCACATCATTATCTCTGACCCCCAGTAACCTTTAGCATGGTGGGTTCCATTGTCGCCAACCCACTAAATCCCCACTGTCAATCGACACATGTGGCCATATGCCCAACAAAATATTACACACATTCACACTCAACCTTTGCAAACGTACTTGTTGCATCTAATTTTAAGGGAACGCCTTTAGGTGGACTTCAGTTTTCCCCTTGTATTTAATAGCTGCTTACCACATCCTTACCCACCCCTCACTATGTCCGCTACTAAAACTCAACTGCTGATACGTACCACTCTCTCTGTTTCCTTGGTACTGGTGACCCTACCCCGGTAAATGCCCATTTGTCAGTACCTGTAACACTGAATGTGTGCAGGCAGTATCCCCTGTCTCTCCAGTACCCATGGTGATACGTCAATTTATGGGTGTTTCACCACTAGCCTAAGGCAGATCCTTTGATGCACCTGTTACGCAACCTTCTGTCATGTCTGATGGCAAGCCCCTCACGAAAGAACCGAGTCCCTCTGCTGATCTTCTTGCAGCTAAACAGCATTTGCTGCCTTTCTCTGCCGCTACACGTACCCGTGTTTATTAACTTTCATTATCCTGTCCACGAAATCTTCCACAGCTTTCCCATGCATCTTAGCATTAGTGCTCATCTTCTTCCGAAAATGTCTCGGACTTTTCTGTTTCATGTACCATTGCAAAAGTTCGTCCTCCCATTATTCAAAGACTGCTCCATTCTTTAATGCCTCTGGACACCTCTGTACACCATACATAGCTACTCCCAGCAGTGGCAATTTTGCTACCAGCAACAACTGCCCGTCAGTGCAACCACTCATCTCCCCCGACATTTAAAGGTCCTGAATGACTGCACGATGATTTTTTTAGGAAAGGTAACAATTAATCCTCTGGCAGCTGGATACATCTCATGCTCTAGTATATGAAACAATACTAACGATTCGTCCCTAGCTGTCAACAGGCCACGTAACTGCATATTATCCATTGGCAACGGTGCTATGTTTTTCTAACAATGACCGTACTGCTCAAGGCTCCAGCAAACCTTGCATCTCTGACTCTGACATAGCGACACACTTGTTCTGCATTTCACACAATAATATAAAAATAATTCATAATTCAGTAAAAGAATCATCACACACTAGTCTTTACTCATACCTGAGCCACCAGGATTCTCCCCACCGCCTCCAAACACAGATAAGTAAGTTGTCTCCTCTGGCCTAAACAACGCACACTTCAAATTACGACGGCAGTCGCGTCTTGCTCCTGTGGTTATTACAGCTCCCAAAAAATAGCCAAATGATTCAACACTCTCTACACAATGTTGACGCAGCAGGTCGTTGCCTAGACGCCATGCTGAATGAAGACGATCCTGCTAACTCAGACACATAACTAAAGTGCCCAAGGGCAGGGAGGGTTGGCTATGAACCAGGATGGTAGGCGTGGGAGGTGGAGGTGAGGATCCAGAAAAAAGGAGCTGAAAATTTAATAAGCTCTTAATTGAATCTTCTGCGCTGCGAAGTGCACCGGGTCACTGCCCAGCTGACTATAGACCTGCTATGCTGCTTACTTGCTCATCCTAGAATACAGACGTGTGTTCTCTTCCGTGTGACGGCAGAACTTACGTAAGCCAGCAACACAGATTCTGCGCCAGCGTCGGGTACACTCGATGATGTATCTCATGTAGCTCCAGGTGGCTCCCGTCTGCATCAACACAAGAGAAACCCACCATGATGAGTAGCTCGTCCCGCGACGACAGGAGGAACCGGATAACTGCTGGAGCAGACTTGGGATCGCCTGCTGTTCCATGGAACTAAGCCGGGAGGAAATTAAGACGTAAAGCTGTTGCACCGCAGTGATCTCGAACCAGTGGCTTCTACTGGCAGTTCCATCTGGCAACTTCATCAGAGCTACGAAACTGAAAAATATTTCGAAACATAACGTCCAGTACTTAGTCGGCAGATGCGCGCTAATTGTGCATATGCGCCATTACCTGTCATGAGTCCTGAAGCACCACTACCCCCGCCAGTGTGGTAAAATTTACGTTCTATTTTAATCACAAATGCAAGTTTTTTCAAACTATCTTGTATACATTTTGTATACAGGGTGTTGTTGGCGTACAGGTAAAAACAGTGTGAGATGATTCACTTTTCAAAATCGGGTAGATGAATACGAGTTATTTGACATACTAGTTGGCTGCACCCTGGACTCTTCATGGCATCCGGAAGCAGCCTTTCCACATTCGGAATGACTCCTCCCAGTATGCACACGGAGTGCACACTGGATTCCTTCCCCTCCTTGGCAGCCATGTTCCCAAGTGGCCCGATTACTCACCTAACGTTGGAGTTCTCAGCTACCAGCAAACCCACCCTCTGTGAATGTCCAGACATTGCGGGCTGAGATGCTCCCTCTGCATCAGGGTAGACGACTGCATCCGACTCAGAGACTTCGTCAGGGACAGACAACGCCCGATACCTGTTCGTCAAACGAACCTGGGAGGTCCTACGATCGGCCCCTCAGAAAGTCTTCTCCTGCCTCCCAGACTTTGGAATGGTGTTCCACTCGACATTGGGTGAGGGGTCAACCTCAGTTCAGGCAGAACCCGGGGCAGCCACAAGAGTGGACGATCAGGGGACACGTGAGTCGTGCTCGACGTTTCTCGCATTCCTGCATCCAACCTCCCCCCCCCCTCCCCCCTCCCAGTGATGCCCCCTTGGCAGCAAAAAATGGTTCAAATGTCTCTGAGCACTATAGGACTTAACTTCTGAGGTCATCAGTCCCCTTGAACTTAGAACTACTTAAACCTAACTAACCTAAGGACATCACATACATCCATGCCCGAGGCAGGATTCGAACCTGCGACCGTAGTGGTCGCGCGGTTCCGGACTGAAGCGCCTGGAACCACTCGGACACCCTTGTCTGGCCCTTGGCAGCAGCCTCAAGCTGTGTGACGGAAGCCAACATTGCCTGGAGCTGTGAGCGAAGGGTCACCAACTCAACTCGCATCTGTACACAGCAGTCACAGTGCCTATCCATTTCTGAAGTCGCTCCTGTTTGAAATTCGTAAAAATATATAATAACCGAACAGTGTACTCCCCTTATTACCAACAGGAGACGAGTGGTTCTGTCACTGATGGTCTAACAGATACTGAGCTGTTCTAAGCAAAAGCCTCTACGATATGAGGGTCGATACAAGGGTCGATAGAAACGGCGGTACTGTACATTACACTGTTTTTGAAATAGAAGGTTGTTCCTAGTAAGAAGTCAAACATGCAAGAAATTACAAAAACATGCTATTAACTACAAAGATAACTGAATGTAACCCTATCCTGTTTGAAGCTCGTAAAAATATGTAATAAATGATCGTGTACTCGCATTATTAGCAGCAGGAACACGAGCGACGTTGTCACTGGCGTTCTAGACAGCTAATCTACTACAAAGACTTAAATTTATGGTTTAAGTTTAACTGGGAAATTTAATTACTTATGGAGTGTGGTAGAAGATTTGATTCAGAACAATAGATACTTTTTAAAAATTTTAAAACATAAAATAGCTGAGTAGATAACTATACTTTAAAAATATGGGCACAAAGTACCTCTCCCCCCCCCCCCCCCCATTTCCTTGGTACTCTTTACGATGCTTCGTTCCCATTATCTACAAGCTGATTCAAGCAATATGTTCTAATGTTCTACTTTCAATTTAGAATTTCTAAATTATATTTTCTGCAAAGGACAATTACTCAGAGATGGGTCCAGTAATAGTGTAATGTTTTGTTTCCAAATGTACATCATTTCATCTGAGTGAAATTGAAAGATAAGAAGTAATACCGAAATGAATGTTGGCTCAGAAAATAAAATGTAAAAATTATAACGAGGCAATTATAAAATCTGCAGTGTACGAAATATTTGAAACTCTTAAATTAATTAATTTGTTTGGCTCACATTTTTTTTCATCATATAATACCTAAACTATGTATAAAATAAAGTGGTACAGTGTCACAAGATACTCGTAAGGATAAAGCGTACCATACTAACAGTGAATACGTAAATTGGTTGAGACCATTAATCCAGTCCAGCGCAGAGTTTGAAGCTTCGAACGAATCACAATTTTCTCCTGGATATGCTGTAGGGCGGCATTCGGTGACAACGTGGTGAGCAGTCTCACGAGGTCCTCCGCAGTCGCAGTTCGGTGATTTGTTTATTCCCCAGTTATGAAACGAGTCGCGACAGATGCCATGTGGCCGGCCGAAGTGGCCGTGCGGTTAAAGGCGCTGCAGTCTAGAGCCGCAAGACCGCTACGGTCGCAGGTTCGAATCCTGCCTCGGGCATGGATGTTTGTGATGTCCTTAGGTTAGTTAGGTTTAACTAGTTCTAAGTTCTAGGGGACTAATGACCTCAGCAGTTGAGTCCCATAGTGCTCAGAGCCATTTGAACCATTTTTGAAGATGCCATGTGACGTTCATGTTGTGCTAACTGTTTTCAGCACGTGTCGAGACGCTTCCATTCCTGGGTGTGATGAAGCAGGGTCGATAGATTCCCAATATTGTCTCTACATGTCGGTAATTTTGAAACTGGTTCTCAAAAGTAGGTCCGCTAATGATAGTGGTGGATTGGCTCAAATGGCCCTGAGCACTATGGGACTTAACTTCTGATGTCATCTGTCCCCTAGAACTAAGAACTACTTAAACCTAACTAACCTAAGGACATCACACACATCCATGCCCGAAGGAGGATTCGAACCTGCGACCGTAGCTGCCGCGCAGTTCCAGACTGTGGCGCCTAGAACCGCTCGGCCATCCCGGCCGGCTGATAGTGGTAGAGGTCTAAACTTTAGCCACTGCAAAGCAGTAGTAGCAGGGTCATTGTGCAACGGAAGCATACAGTTTCGTTGCATTACTTAACTAATGTTTCCTGTCTGCGAATTGGAGGAGGTGCGATTTGGATCGAAGCAGGTAGCCAAGAAAGGGAGTCTCTTTTTTTAAAAATAAAGTTCATTAGTTTATTCGTACGCCATAATTAATGTGGCTGTCCGCCCCCAGTACCTGAGTGGTCAGCGAGACAGAATATCAATCCTAAGGGCCCGGGTTAGATTCCCGGGTGGGTCGGAGATTTTCTCCACTCAGAAACTGGGTGTTGTGTTGTCCTAAACATCATCGTTTCATCACCATCGACGCGCAAGTCGAAAGACTTGCACCCGGCGAACGGTCTAGCCGACGGTAGGCCCTAGTCACACGACATTTACAATTTATTTATTAAAGTGGCTGTTGCATAGAAGTGATCTTTTTCACACAGTGAGTTCTCTCGAATCTTCAGTCGGTTGTTGGTCTTTCAGGCAAACAATGCTGACTGTATAAGCAAGTAGGAAGAGATAATTGACATGAAGAAGTTGGCACAAAAAGAGGATTCGTTGCAGGCTGCTTCAAATCTATGATAAAACCGATAACCAAAAACATATATATATTAACAAAGAGGGTAAATAGGTAAAAATTGTCGAGGAGTCAGATTTTAGTTATTTGCACCACCAGTGCATGGACATTTTGATCTTCTACCGACACGTCCATAAACGAATAAAAATGCAAAATGCCTCCTTTCCATATGAACTTTTGTTCTTGGCGCAAATAGTCTTCCTATCTCCGCTGCTCGATTGTAGAGGACCGTGTCGCATTTTGTAATGTACAGTAGGTTGTGGAAACGTGTGTGCTAGTAAGTGTGATTGAAGTGGAGCGGAGATGTGGAGGGAAAATGGCGAAGTGAGGGATAGAGAGAGAGAATCTGAGGGAAGAGAAAGTGTTGGAAGCTGTCGGTGTGTGTGTGTGTGTGTGTGTGTGTGTGTGTGTGTGTGTGTGTGTGCTCGCTCTTACGTCTCAGCGCAAGCTTTTGCGGTTATGCAAATTCTTGCTTGATGCATCCGTAAGTTCGAGCACGGGAGAGTCGTGTAATATACGGAGGAGCTAGGTAACAAGTTTGCTTGCATTAGCTGTTACTCTTGTCGCATGAATATGCCAACATGACTTTCCATCTGCCTCATCAAAATTTCACACGTTAGGTACGAACAGAAGCAAAGACAGGCACGTAAAAAAGTTGCTTGCATCGCAGTCGCACGTTTTACGCCTTTGTCACATCGCGGCGAGGAGAAATTCGTTTCCTCTGCTCTGAGAGACCCTACTAGGGCAGCAGCGGGGATAGGTCAGTGCTTGGCGTAGGTCGTCACGCTGCCGCCTCCAGCCTCGTCAGTGGAGGAGCCCCTGTTTCGCCAAAGTCCTTTGAGCCGGCAGCTGCTGTTGGCTCCCAGGGGATCTATAATGGCGCCAACTGGAAGAGGAGGAGGAGGAGGAGGGGGGAACGACACGATTTTGGAGATTAGGCCGCTGGAACTGCGGCCGCCAGTGCAGACCTCCCGCCATACCGTGTACGCACACGCACACACACACACACACACACTCACACACACACACACACATCAAACAGCAAGCGCACGCGCTACACACAGTGCACACTGACTAGGGTAAGGGGCGAATAATAATTTATAGTGCGCAGCCCTGCTCTTTAGAGGGGGGAACACGTTCCATGTTTCGGCCTCCTATATTACCCCGGAGGCCCTACGGCGGCAATAACATTACGAAGTACGGGCGGAGCGGCGCCAAATTGTTTCTGATTTTCATTCAAACTGCATTTGAAGTCACTTACGGTTTTCTATTGTGCACTAATGTGTCTCGCAGTGGAAAATTACGACGGCGTCACGACAGAATTGGCATGTCTATGGGGAACATTTCCTCGGAACTCATTCTACACTGTGTAAGTAAGTAATTTCGACTGTCTGACGTTACCTACACCAAAATGATTCTCAACAGAAGCATGACGATGTTTCCGTCTGCAAAAAACTTGTGAGAAATTTTGAAATCAGTGTGTCGTAGTAAAATAATTCTTTCTACAGTGTACAACCTGCTACTTCTAAATGTATTTATTCCTTAAAGGAACATTTTCATAAATATATATTTCTTCTTACACCTATAACTGAGGGCTTACAATAAGTTCTAGAAATAAGAACACTCTACACAGCCGGTAAACAATTCAGCCTTTTTGTAAAGTGACAACATAGGTAAAATGTTTACACGAACTGTGTGAGTACAGTTTCAAATAAAGTACAGTCTCAATACTCGTTTTATATTTACTGATTTACTACTTATTTCATTCCATCAACAAATGTTTTGAAAGAACTGACTGACCTGAATCTTATTAACTCTTGAATATTTTCATTGATTTGTAAGGAGCAACCTACTCCTATTGTACCTGATTATTTGCTTTATTATTTTTCCCCTGTTTTTAACTTAATACTTTCTTTGGCTGTTTGAGTAATTTTTCGCTACTTGTAGAGGGGGACAATTACCCGCAGGGTAGCCGAGAGCGCTAACGCGCTTCTTCCTGGACTCGGGTAGGTGCACTGGTCCCGGATCGAATCCACCCGGCGGATTAACGACGAGGGTCGATGTGCCGGCTAGCCTGGATGTGGTTTTTAGGCGGTTTTCCACGTCCTGATAGGTGAATACTGGGCTGGCCCCTATGTTCCGCCTCAGTTCCACGGCTCGCAGACATCTGAACATTTCGCACTATGCCCCGTGGGATTAGCTGAGCGGTCTAAGGCGCTGCAGTCATAGACTGTGCGGCTGGTCCCGGCGGAGGTTCGAGTCCTGCCTCAGGCATGGGTGTGTGTGTTTGTCCTTAGGATAATTTAGGTTAAGTAGCGTGTAAGCTTAGGGACTGTTGACCTTAGTATTAAAGTCCCATAAGATTTCACACACATTTGAACATTTTTCGCACTATTCCATAGATTACACAGACAGTTCGGGTACACTGATTTCGTCCTGGGGGGTACGGGATGGCGGCAGGGAGGGCTTCTGGCCACCACTTAACCATTAACATGCCAAATCCGATTAACGATGGCTGACCCTGCGTAACTGCGGGACAAGGCTCAAGTGATAGATAGACTGGGTGACAATTATTGATCTGTATGAAATAAAATCATTACAAGTTCTGAACAGTTTGAATTAGGACGTTCAAACTGCATGGTTGGTCGCGGGGCATGATGCGCATCGTTTGTTTAGCAACGAAGCCCATTTTTATTTGGATGGGTTGGCCAATAAGCAAAACCGGCGCATTTGGGGGATTGTGAATCAGCATTTCGCCATCGAGAAATCTCTTCATCCTCAACGGCTGACTGTATGGTGTCTAATGTCTAGTCGCGGAATAATCGGTGACTACCGAACGGTATGTGAAAGTTTTGTAAGATGATTTCATCGCCATTATCCAAGGTGACCCTGATTTCGACAAGATGTGGTTAATGCAAGACGGAATTCGACCCCATAGAAGCTGGAGAGTGTTTGATGTCCTGGAGGAGCACTTTGGGGACCGCATTCTGCCAGTGGGGTACCCAGACACCATTTGCATGGGCCTCGATTGGCCACCATTTTCTCCGGATCTCACCATAAGCGACTTCTTTTTTTTGGGTTATAGTAAAGAATGGGGGTACAGAAATAACCCCAAAATCATTGCTGAGCTGAAAACAGCCATTCAGGAGGTCATCGAGAGTTCGATGTTCCGACACTTCAGCGGGTCGTGCAGAATTTCACTATTCGTATGCGCCACGTCATCGTCAGTGATGGCAAGCATATCGAACGTAACCTAAATTCGCATATCTGCAGTGACGTTTACATGTTGAATTTTGTGCACGCCATAGTTCGTAACTAATATACTATTTTTAAAACAGTTCAGTAAATGTCATCCTGTAAGTAGCCACTGTGACTAACGGTCAAGTTGAATCTCAAATATTAGTCTGAAATGAAAGAGGGTGTACAAAAATGGAACACTTGATGATTGACAGAAAACGGGGAGGAAGCAGAGGCTCTGTTTTTGTTAATCAATGTTCTCAAAAATGCTCTATATTACTGTCCGGCAAAGAACATCTGAACAGTCACCCAGCCTCCCATACCGGAGTACAGAAAAACTTACAGCTGAAGGCGAGAGGAATGCGCAAGGATTACGATGAGGAAAACTCCACAGCTATTTTTAAGGAACGAAAGTTAACATTGAATTGTATTGACAGTGCACTGATAACGTTTGGTTGCACTATTTTAGGACCACATTGATTTAATGCTTTGAAACCTGTAAGTTGGGTGTAAAAATAATGAAGAATGTAGGAACTGTGATCTGATGCTTTTTCGGTGTACTTCCGGATCCCACCGTGGAAAGGACACGATATTTCGGCGGAAAACCGTTCCGCCCTCATCATGTGGTGCTGATGGAATGAAGTGTCTGCTATGGACTCGCGGTGTTTATACCCGCCTGTCCAGAAATCAGACCCGGAGAAAATACACCAAATGCTTAGTTTCATACTATCTTCCAGATTGTGAACTGATGAGAAATGTGTTGTTTAAACAAATACATTTGCTTTTAGCTGATGTAAGTGTTTAATACGAAATGGCAGGAAAATGTATAATACCCTCATCAATCTCCAGCGCGTGGAATGAGCTAGGACTTGCCCTACCTCCTTCTTGGCATATTGCAGAGCCTGTGTCACGAGGATAGTAGAAACTAGGTCGAACAACTTAATAGATGGTACCTTGCTTTCGTTTTGCAGAAGGGAGGAAAATGTAACGAACAATTCTTACGTACAAACCGCACAGTAACAGTAAACAGAGAAGTGAAGACATTTGTGTGAGTAGCAAGACAACACGATGCTTATCAAGAGGTAGTAGTAATAATGATCAATAACACTGAAACTGTAATGCAGCACATCTCGAATGATACAACTGCCTGTAGATTGCATAAATCTCATGCGTGTATCTAAAGTAGTATGATACAAAAAACGTCAGATCAGTGTGTTCCCCTGTCGCTGGAATGTCAAAGCAACGACTGTTCTCATATCTGCAGCCACTCTCTTTCATTCCCCTCCCTAGAGGACAAATACTTAGATCTGAGGAAACATAACGTTTACAGTACTACTACCACTCAACAATTTTTTAATATCCTATATATCTACAACCGTCCTTTATGTAAGGCAACAGAAATCTGTACTTAGAAAGAAAGCATATCACGTCCTTTATAAGAGCACTAGGACTATTGTCTACACTTGCCCGTATGTGCAGTGTCAACGGCTGAAGCAGAAGATTGCTGTTGTTAGATTATAGTCTATAGAAAACCGTCCGTTTATCATTTTAAAGCGAGATCCAGTTTGTTACAGGCTAATTCCGATCCGTATTGTAATTATTTAATTTCTTTTCCAATAATGAAAGGACATCAAAATGGTTACAAAGATCCCAGACTGTAGAGGATGGTGGACAAGAATTGGCTTGCCGTTCACATCAACTGGGATGGTACGCAATAAGATGGACATGGTGACGACGATTTAATTTATTGAGTCACCCTGGGTGGTGTTGTCTGCCTCCAACTCAATTAATTCTGGAACACCTCGACATATTGCTTTGAATTATCAATATTGATCTCCTTTCACCTTTACATTAAAGGAGTTAGTCTGGACTTGCAGTTAAACTTCTGCAGACTTACGTATTTCTTAATTTTCAGAATATCACATTGTCTTATTTCAGTGGTATTAATATTGTAATTTGCTGAACAGTATTGTTTCCACTGCGTTGTATGTTGGCATTATTTCAGAAAAATAAGTGTCGGAAGGAAGATGCATTGATAATAAGTTCGAACAGTCATCTTGTGTACGACAAAGCGACACAAAGTAAAAACATCACAACATCAAAAACTGCAATTAACACGCTGTCGGAAACGCGTAATGAACGGAAGAGTAAAATAACGTTTTGTTGTTTGCAGATGACAGACTGTAGATTGCGTAGTAAATCTAAACCCACAAGCATAAACATCCAGTAGTGTTCATGTGACATATGTAAACAAATGCAGTCATCCACTCTATTTGGAAATGTACTACAAAACTATAACCTTTATGCATATCATAAACGAACAGCATAATTCCTCAAATCAGTGAGACACCTCTGAACTCTGTACTGTATGCAAATCAGTTCTGCAGATGTAAATATTTTTTACCAAAAGTTTCTTCAAAGGTTCACATGTAACAACAATTTTGGAGAAGGAAAATAAACAACTATACCCACTGAAGACAGCACAAAAGTACTGAAACCTGTCTTGGTGAACACGAAACTACAAAGATGTCTTGCGTAAGGCGAAATCTCTCTACAAGGAACCCCTTGTTCAAATAAACTGTCACCACTGTTTGCGCTCGTTATTAGGACAACTAAAGAAAAGTTTCTTGAAACTTTGCCAGAGAGGAGAACATTCCATTAACTTTTGGGCGTACATCCGCGACAGCATTATTTCTTATGGCGATATTTCTGCCGATAATCGCACAGGCACCTTTAAAGTGAGTCGGTGACAGTATTAATGCCACCGCATGAACTTGAAAATGGTTGTGCTATTAAGAGAAACAATAACGGGAGAAGAAAGAATACTGTCCCGCATGCACGCCCGAAAGAAGTTGGAATGCCCAAGGCTAACATTTTAGCTTTGACTAATTAGGAGTGAAAGCTCATTATATTCTGTTCAAATAGTTAAATTTTATGATTAAGACTTCTCACTAATAAATCTCAATATTTTCCTACCTACTGAATATTATGTCTTTGGTCTAAAAATCATTCACAGTTACTTTTTATCATTAACGCGCAAATATCTATTCTCCAATGCATGTCCAGTCGTTATAATTTCAGAACACCGAAAACCGTATTTAATTTTTTTGCCTTTAGAAAATATATTTTATGTAAAAAGGAGGAAGAGTTTTCTTGATAAAGAGTAACCCTCAGTGTTTAAGTTCTTTCTTTAGTAATTTTCAAAAATCGATTTATTCTCATTCCGTTGCGCAGAGGTTCACAAATTATACTGCTGCCTGCTCCGAACTTGAACTGTAACATAATACATTTAACACAAATGCAGGCTCCTGAGACATATCCTGTTGCTTTGATTCACGGATACCGAGAATAGCTTTTCTAATAATTTTACAATACATTTTAACCCAACAATCGTAGCACGACATTTGGCAATGGTTTGGGCATCTTTCTGCACCGAACGGTCGTAGACCAAACGGCAGGCAGCATCCGGACATATGTCATCATGGATCGCGTGAAGTAGCTGTCGGTTCTCTCAACATCAACATTTCAGCGGCATACATGTAGCAATACAAGCATATACAATGTAGCTATAAATTAAAACAATGTATAGTAACAAAGTAACCTAATAATTCTGTAGGTTACCTTACGTCGTAAATGTGACAAGGTCATCTGTGATACTGTTCTACTTATCTGTCGCTACACAACACACATTCTAACCAAGAGACTGTTTTCTCATCACAGTACTGTGTTCAGGCATATCTTGATATCAATATATGATTTTTGGGTTGCTAAGTACCCCAGTAATTATTATTCCCAAAAGATTCATCCGAACTCTCTACATAATGCTCATTCTTCTTTTGTCAAGCTTTAGGTCTTGCTCGGCCTTTTGTAGCTACATTTCTTCCTTTTATCTCTTTGCTGGTCTTCTAATGTATCTTTTACCTTGCTGAATATGTAGCCCAATATATAACGGTAATCTTGAACACTCCATTCGCTAAAGATGGGACAACCATTTGCGCTTATTTTTCATCCTTTTTATTTACATTAAACATGTTCGAATACTCCATAGTATCTGTTTTACTTTTATAATATAACTTTGTGTAGCGTATTACGTTCCTGAGAAAGTGTATTTTATTGGCCTGTTATCTCATCATTTTTTTTTCGTTGCCCCAGATTCAGAAATGTTGGTACCGATAGAACTGTATAAAATTTAGGTTTCTGTTCTTCCTTTATTTTTGAGAGACGTTCTAGTGGTACCATTTAGGTAATTTAACTTCCCAAATGTGGCTTTTTGAGCTAGGGCTCTTCAGTACGTTAGCAATGTCCACAATAATTTAGACCTATATTCTTGTTCAACGATATTTTTTCCTATTACTATCGTTATCCTTACTGCGGTTTTCCACAGAAAGACATGACTGGTTTTTTGTATTGATCCCGATATTTGGACAGCGTTATGCATCAGTAGACCAATCTCCAAAATATCATGAGTGGGATAGTAGAAGTCAAAATTTTCATTCCCTTAAAATGTATTTACAGTTGAATTTTTCAAACTTTTGTACCGGAGAAGGGTTATAATTGATTCACTTAATAGGGGAACCTGAACATATCAGATTCTAAACAACACGAAAAAATTACAGATATGGTCGTTAGCCTACTTAGCCTTAGTTGCCACTTATGATCTTTTGTTATGCATCAATGGGCCTGAAAGTCCTTTGGTCCCATTACGCACAACTGAACAGTGCAAGTTTGCAGGTTTAATTACTTCTTCACTGTACATGTGACGCATTTTTTTCTACAGCTGTATCTAGAAGAAAATCTGTCTCTCTGTTTGCGCTTAAACAATGCGATTTATATTAGTAAAAAATATTTAATTTGTTCAATTACTTCTTGCACACAAATATCAACAATTTTATTTTTTCACCACCTACTCCAAGACAATCACGAACTCCTTCAGGGAGTTTGTTTTGCAAAGCGTTATTCACTTTACAACTCGCTATCCTCGACGTCCTTAAAAAGAAAGTCTCACATAAAACCAGCACACACAGTTCGTGTAACGTACTAAACTTTCTTTTACTTGATGTTTTCACTTTTTTCCGTATTGTTTCAAACTCATAAACCTTTGATCAATTCAGTGCACCCTAGGCATAATGAGATTCAACACTATCAAATTTGTCAAATTCATTCCTAGCACTGTCCTGTCCCACTTTTTCCAAAAATTTGCAGGGACAGAAGTTATATCGCATCGCAAATATTTAGGTTCCTTTGAAGACATTTCTTTGAATAAAATAGCCCTTGTTTCGGGAGCAACATTTTTTCACGAGTCTCCCTGTTTTGATCTTTATATTTACGTTTCCATCCCCGTTTTGGCCTCCTTTCAATAACAGACTTCTATCTAGATCAGGAATTTTATTTTGGACGTCAATATTACACACAATCTTCAGTGTGATTTCTACATTTACGTCTATTTGCCTTTCATAAATATCAAAATGGCTACTGCCAGATCAGAAGTTCTTATCTTCTTTACATTTTACAGCCCCATCATCATCCTTCCTAGGCTAGAGGTTAAATCATTGATACGTTATTTTCATTCAGAAAAGAATCTTCCGTTGGAATGTCTGTTTTTGAAGATGTATATTTTCCGTAAAGGACGGAAGAAGAAAGGAATTCGTAAGTTTCTTGACACGTTGTTTAGGTCTTTTTGGAGTAGTTTTGAGGCTAACGTCGTAAAGAAACTTATGTCTTCCTTCCTTTAGAGCTCCAGATCCATTTCACATTCTTACTGCACTTTCAATAATACGATGAGTTTTTGTTTTGAAGGCATCCACTATCGCACCTGATAATCACAACATCCACGACGTTAGAAGACACAGCCTAGTATTACATCCATAACACCACACAGCTCACTGACCAAGGAAAGAATGCGGTTTGCTTGGTTTGCGCACACAGCCGATGTTGTGAACAAGCTTTCGGCATGTTCCGTTTACCATCACTAGACCAGAAAACGGTAACGGGTTCTTGGTCTACTGTTGCAAAACTGCAATTTGGAGGGTGCATTATGGTTTCGTGATGGAAAATTGAAAATCAAACATACGCGAAGCGGCACTTAGTCTTTTCCAGTATTTCATACCAATCATTGCTACTACAACAACGGTGCATGTTTTTGCAAATTCGTTGTTTCCCAATAGAATGCAGAAACATCAGAAAGTTTAAAGGAAAGGGCTTGGTCTAACGATGCATAACATGATAAATTTTATATTTCTGAGACATTCTGTGTGGTTTGTGTACACTGTCCTGCAAATAGCATCCTCATTATATAGTTTTGTTGGCTACGATACTACGTGTAATTCAGTAGTTTCAGTTTCATTGACGTACAATTTCGTCACTGTATACCTGTAGACCTACATCAAAGAGCAGTGTCGAACACTTAGGTTACTAGCCATTGTTTTCATCATCAATGATTATTTGGACTCTTATATTATTATAAATCTGTGTAAGATGTATTGCTACTGTACAACTACACTATTGATGGCAAATTGCTGAAATCTGTAACAATCGTGAAATATCTAGGAGTATCTACTCGGAACAATCTTAAGTGGGCTGACCACGTAAAACCAATAGCAGGAAAAGCAGACTCCAGAGTGACACTCATAGGAAGAATGTTAGGGACATGTAATTCATCCACTAAACAAGTGCCTTACAAGGTGCTTATTCGAGCGATTCTTGAGTGTTGTTCATCAATCTGCTACCCTTAGCACACAAGACTGATAGAAGAGATAGAGAAGATCCAACGAAGAGCGGCACGTTTCGTAATGGAATCATTTGGACCTTGCGAGAGCGCTACAAAGATGTTCAACAAATTCCAGTGGCAGACGCTACAAGAGAGGCATACAATTGAATTTTGGAGAGATTACTTTCCGGGAAGGGTCGGAAAAACTATTACTTCCTCTCACACACATTTCGCGAAATGACCACAACGAGAAAATTCGAGAAATTAGAGCTAACACAGTGACTTAACATCAATCATTCTTCCCTCGCACCTTTCGCGAATGATACAGGGTAGGAGGGATGAGTTAGTGGAACCGCCACGGACTATTAGGTAGCTCGATGAGTATTTATGTAGGTGCAGATGTAGGTATGCCTCTTCTTACTAATATCTCTCATAATAAATCTCTGTTAATCAAATGCCATTAATAATCCATGAATCCAGAATGAGATTTTCACTCTGCAGCGGAGTGTGCGCTGATATGAAGGTAGGAGACAAGGTACTGGCATAAGTGAAGCTGTGAGGACGGCCCTGAGTCGTGCTTCGGTGGCTCAGATGGTAGAGCACTTGCCCGCGAAAGAGAAAGATCCCGAGTTTGAGTCTCGGTCCGGCACACAGTTTTAATCTGCCAAGAAGTTTCAATAATCTATGAAAACGATATTCCTTTATTGTATGTCTTGTGTTTCTCTGTAATTTGTTTTAATATAATTATACTAACTGCACAACTTCCAGAGTGGGTTTCAGTCTTTTAGCTGTTATTCTAGCAAATACACGGAATTGATAAAAGTCATGGAATAGCGATATGCACATATACAGATGGCGGCAGTATCGCGTACACAAGTTACAAAAGGGCAGTGCATTGGTGGAGCTGTCTTTAGTACTCATGTGACTCTTGTGAAAAGATTTCCGACGTGATTATGGCATTCAGAGCGAGGAGCAAGCAACATTCCTTTTCGGAAAATGTTAGGTAATTCAGTATTCCGAGATCTGCAGTGTCAAGAGTGTGCAGGGAATACCAGATTTCAGGCATTACCTAACATCATTGACAATGCAGTGGCCAATGGCCTTCACTTAACGATCGAGAGCAGCGGCGTTTGCGTAGAGCAGTCAGTGCTAACAGACAAGCTACACTACGTGAAATAACAGCAAACGTATTCGCTGGGACAGTACGTCAAAATTTATCTTTGATGGGCTAGGGCACCACAGGAACGATGTGAGTGCCTTTTTTAACAGCACGATAACGCCTGGACAGCCTCTCCTCGGCATGGCCATATCGATTAGGCCCTAGAAGACTGGAAAACCGTGGCGTGGTCGGATGAATCCCGATTTCAATTGGTAAGAACTGATGGTAGGGTTAGAGTGTGGCGAAGGCCCCATGAAACCATGGACCTAAGATGTCAACAAGTCATTGTGCAAGCTATTGGTGACTCCATAATGGAGTGGGCTTTGTTTACATGTAATGGACTGGGTCCTATGGTCCAACTGATCAATTCATTAACTGGAAATAGTTGTGTTCGGCTACTTCGAGACCATTTTCAGCCGTTCATGAACTTTATGTTCCCAAACAATAATGGGGTATGTCACCTGGCCACAATTACTCGCAGTTTGTTTGACTGGATAATTCTGGCTAATGATTTGGCCGCCCAATCGCCCGATTTGAATGCCATCGTTTGTGGGACATAATCGAGAGGTCATTTCTTGCACAAAAGCCTACATCGGCAGTACCTTAGCAACTATGGATGTCTATAGAGGTACCATGGCTCAACATATCTGCAGCGGACTTCTAAAGACACGTGAGTCCATGCCACGTCCAGTTGCTGCACTGTTCAGAGCAAAAGGAGATCCAGCAGAATATTATGGGATATCCTGTGACTTTTATCACCTCTGTGTATAGTGTATGACGGTTTTAGTAACGGTATTATTGAAAATTTTTCGGGATTTTATGTCACCTTTCTTGTATATTAGTTTTATAAGCGATACTTCCGCTCTTTTGGTACTTCCTTCCGTACCCAGACTTGTAAGTACCCGCGTGCACGTGAATATGTGTGTTTATGTGTGTGTGTGTGTGTGTGTGTGTGTGTGTGTGTATGTGTGTGTGTGTCTGTGTGTGCGTGCGTGTATGTGTGTGTGTGTGTGTGTGTGAGTGTGTGTGAGTGTGAGTGTGTATGTGTGTCTGTCCATGTGAAAGCGAGTGAGGGGTAATCCTGGTATTCCCTTCTCTGAGGTTTTCCACAAAGATTACACTCAGTGGGCAGAGATGTCGGCGGTGGCGAGAGTGACAGAGGGACCCTAATGCTGCTCCTCCATTCCTTTGCCTTGTCAGCAGAGCCGCCCTTCACTTAGCACTTAACACAAGCAGACGTCCCCTAGGCCTCGCAAATTGCCAAGCGACGGGCTTGACATCTGATCTACCCTCGTGTAGCCCAGATCCTCGTTTAGAGACAATAAGCCCTTACAACGCCTAAAAGATGAATAGCGCACAGTCAAGATTACTGGAAGTGTCTAAAAAAATCATAACGTTGAACATCGTGGATTAGGCTCAGCCTGCTCCAGCACAGCTTAATTTCTACAATCCTGCTTTTATTAATTAACTTTCAGTTACTGAGATAATTGCACAGAACTGCCACTTGCCACGAGTAAGAGGCCACAATATTTTTTTCCTTTTCTTTTCTCTTTGTAGTCAACAGTCATTGATCTAGTTTGATGGTTTGTTCTCTTTCCCCAGTTCTGGTGCTAATCTCATTTCTACACTCAATGAAATTTTTCTGGGTTTGTCACCGCATTGCCAAGTTGTAAAACTACCGACGTTTCGGTCACTGTTGCAAATGAGCGTCTTCAGAGTGTTTTTCTTTACTGCTGAATGAGAAAACTTTGTTTCTTATTCAGCAGTAAACTAAAAACACCCTGAAGAAAGTCAGTTGCAACAGTGACCGAAACGTCGGTAGTTGTACAAATTGAAAATGCGCTCACGAACACAGAAAAATTTAATTGATTGTGACAATGGCCGCGGAAGCCTACGTTTATAATCATTTCTACATGTTTATTACCTTCAGCTTACACGTCGATCTGTTTTCCACATGCTATCTCCCGTTTTTACCCACTACTGCTGTCCACGTTTACTATTTCCAAGTGTTCTTCCTTCTGCTAAAGGTTTACACAGGCTGCGCCCGTCTCCTATTCTTATCATTACAATTAATCTTATTAAATATTTTTGATGTTTACAGTGTTCCTCTCCTCTGTTATTCAAAAGTCTGCGTTTCACTTACATAAAACGCTATCTGCCACATTTTGAGATGCGGCTTCCTCAATTTCTGGTCGGTATTTCATGCAGTAGAGTATTTCGCTGCCGCGCGGAGTGACCGAGCGGTTTGAGGCGCCATGTCATGGACTGCGCGGCCCCTACCGCCGGAGGTTTGAGTTCTCCATCGGGCATGGGTGTATGTGTTGTTCTTAGCGTAAGTTGGTTTAAGTAGTGTGTAAGACTAGGGACCGATGACCTCAGCAGTTTGGTCCCATACGACTTCACACACACAGGATTTTGCTGATGAAAGCTTCCTCCAGTTGTACTAACACGTACTGTGTAATCATGCTTCCTAGGTTGAATGGAATTCACCTCACTCCATATGGTTTCAAAACTTTGTCAGACTGTAGGAAGGAGAGTGCTTTCTAAAATCTTTACCTAAACATCTTTGTTCACAACAGAAACGTACCAAACCTATTTGCCCTCGCCTAGGCTAGAGTAAAGAGTGCCCTAATGCGGTATATTATAAACCTATTTTCACTGTCACCATCACATTGGCCTATGTTGACCATTCGAGAGACATTTTACTCACGGCTCTTTGTCTGAAATAACTTTATGTAACCAGGGTGCTAGTACCCTTCTTTTTCTCCTTGATCGGAAAGTTTGCGGAGTCTCGCATACTTCATCTTCCTTGACGTTAGTATCTTGATGATGCAAGCTTTAATTTCGCCCGTTGCTTTAATTTCAGCCATTGTTGTTGTGATCTTCAGTCCAGAGATTGGTTTGATGCAGCTCTCCATGTGTCATAAGAAAAGCTGCATGCGCTCGGGAAAAATTACTGCTCTAGTTTCCCCTTGCTTTCAGTCGTTCGCAGTAGCAGCACAGCAAGGCCGTTTTGGTTAGTGTTACAAGGCCAGATCAGACAATCATCCAGACTTCTGCCCCTCTCCAGGAATCATACGTTTGTCTGGCCTCTTAACAGATCCCCCTCCCACGTACGGTACGGCTATCTGTATCGCTGGGGCACGCAAGCCTCCCCACCAACGGCAAGGTCCATTATATTGTATACATAATACTTTTCCAAAATGAATCCCCCACAAATGGATAAGCCTCAGCGACTGTGTTGTCTTGTTTGTTACGAAGAAAGTGTAGTTAATTATTCTATTAAATTTGCTGATAGGGATGTGGTAATACACTATGGCCATTAAAATTGCTACACCACGAAGATGACGTGCTACAGACGCGAAATGTAAGAGACAGGAAGAAGATGTTGTGATATGCAAATGATTAGCTTTTCAGAGCATTCACACAAGGTTGGCGCCGGTGGCGATACCTATAACGTGCTGACATGAGGAAAGTTTCCAACCGATTTCTCATACACAAACAGCAGTTGACCGGCGTTGTCTGGTGAAACGTTGTTGTGATGCCTCGTGTAAGGAGGAGAAATGCGTACCATCACGTTTCCGACTTTGATAAAGGTCGGATTGTAGCCTGTCGCGATTGTGGTTTATCGTATCGCGACATTGCTGCTCGCGTTGGTCGAGATCCAATGACTGTTACCAGAATATGGAATTAGTGGGTTCAGGAGGGTAATGCGGAACGCCGTGCTGGATCCCACCGTTCTCGCATCGCTAGCAGTCGAGATGACAGGCATCTTATCCGCATGGCTGTAACGGATCGTGCAGCCACGTCTCGATCCCTGAGTCAACAGATGGGGACGTTTGCAAGACAACAACCATCTGCATCTGCACGAACAGTTTGATGAAGTCTGCAGCAGCGTGGACTATCAGCTCGGAGACCATGGTTGCGGTTACCCTTGACACTGCGTCAGAGACAGGAACGCCTGCAATGGTGTACTCAACGACGAAGCTGGGTGCACGAATGGCAAACCGTCATTTTTTCAGATAAATCCAGGTTCTGTTTACCGCATCATGATGGTCGCATCCGTGTTTGGCAACATTGTGGTGAACGCACATTGGAAGCATGTATTCGTCATCGCCATACCGGCGTATCACCCGGCGTGATGGTATGGGGTGCCATTGGTTACACGTCTCGGTCACCTCTTGTTCGCATTGATGGCACTTTGGACGTTACATTTCAGATGTGTTACGACCCGTGGCTCTACCCTTCATTCAATCCCTACGAAACCCTACATTTCAGCAGGATAATGCGCGACCGCATATTGCAGGTCCTGTACGAGCCTTTCTGGATTCAGTAAATGTTCGACTGCTGCCCCGGCCAGCACATTCTCCAGATCTCTCACCAACAGAAAACATCTGATCAATGGTGGCCGAGCAACTGGTTCGTCACAATACGCCAGCCACTACTCTTGATGAACTGTGATGTCGTGTTGAAGCTGCATGGGCGGCTGTACCTGTACACGCCATCCAACCTCTGTTTGACTCAATGCCCAGGCGTATCAAGACCGTTACTACGGCCAGAGGTGGTTGTTCTGGTTACTGATTTCTGAGGACCTATGCACCAAATTGCGTGAAAATGTAATCATATATGAGTTCTAGTTGTCCAATCTCGTTTATCATCTGCATTTCTTCTTGGTGTAGCGATTGTAATGGCCAGTAGTGTAGACAGTACAGCTAATTCAGTTAATTATTCTCACCATTCTCTACAATTCCCATTTTTTACATTCCACCTGCAAACTACTATCTCAGTCGTTCTCTGTGTCTTTTTTCCTTCACTATCAGAGCAGTGAACGGGGGTAAATAGTGGAACAGGTGGCTAGCCGTGTTGGCACCCCCCCCCCCCCCGCCTCCCATCCTACCCCAGCAGTTACTGCTTGGAGTAACCTGATTGGTTCTCCTGCTCTTCTCGCTACTTCATCACTGATGTTGTCACTCCATGGTATCTTCAACATTCTACACTATTACCACATCTCGTAAGCTCATCTCTTCTTTTCCACTTTCCTCAGTGGTCAGCTTTCTCACCAATACATGCATATGTTCCAAATCGTCATCTTCAAGAATCCGTTCTCAGTAGTCAAAGAGGCAACGTCAGTGTTGTTATTTTCAGTATAAGCTGTTTTATCTTTAACGTCCATTAATCTCTGCCATTCGCTGTGATACAACTCCCGACGTACCTGGCGGTATACGACATTGCAGTGTTCAGAAGTACGATGCAATGTTTCTTTGGACATGCATGCATGGCCACAAGAACAGGCAGTGCGGCGACTACAGACGTTATGAAATAAGTTAAATGTATTCGCAGCTGCAAATATGAAAAACCATCAGCAGTGCAATGGAATGACGATATTGAAATTTTGTGCTGGATCGGGACCCGAAGACCTATTCCAAACACGGACCTGATGGTAGCCGCTTCTGCCAGCTTTCCGTCTTCAACGTGCACGACTGCGTTCTGTTTACCTTCTCTTCTGTATATCATGACTTTTGTTTTCTGTTGAATTTCCTCCTAAAACTTCTCTGTTGAGATTTGTTTTACCTGGTGAACCGTCTCCTGCAGCCTGTCTTGATCTCTGCAGTAAGGCAGTGTCATCAGCGAAGCGGATGGTTTTCACGCATTCTCAATTAAACACTATTCCGTTGTTGCTGATTTCTGAGAATTCCTTCATTGCATTTTCTGTGTGGAAGTTAATTAATAATGGAGACAAGCCACAACTCATTCTTCTCTCATTTAATATCTTAGCCTCAGGTCACCTTTTCCCGGCGACAGTAACCTGATTCTTGTAGAGGTGCAAGATTCGTCTTTTGGCCCTCAGGTAATTTCTATATTGGAGGAATTTTGTTGCATGTACAACAGCTGTACTGGTTTTTTGTCATTAGCTTATCTGCCTTAAAATACGTAACAACTGTCATCTAATGCTTTCACAAAATATCCCTGTATTCATACATTCTTCATCCCATTGAAAGTTTGTTCCAGATAATATTACTGAACGTTTCTCTGTCTGTGAATGTAATCAACAGACTCAAAGATCTCTCCCTAGTAAACTGTGCAATGAGTATTGCCTCTTGTATTCAAGGGCTTCTTCGAAACTCACACTCGTCTGCTCCATGCACAAACAGCTAATCCTCGCTAGTACGAAGCTATGAGTTCTGTTCTGTTCACAATTCTTTGCATTACTAACTTCCATAATGAATTTCACAAGTTTTTGTTCAAAATTATAGGGGATTTATCACTTCAAACGCATGTCGTACAGTATCTGATCAAAAGCATGGCACGTTTTTGGTGTAGTTTCATGTTGGATGTGTCACCCTTTCGCGTTTATGACGGCTTAAACTATAGTAGGGACATTTTCAAGGCGGTGTCTGAATGTCTGTGGAGGAATAGTAGGTCATTCTTGCTTAAAGACCAAAACTACAGACGGTAGTGATGTTGGACTCTGGGATCTGTAGCGAAGCGTACTTTCTAACTCATCCCAAAGGTGTTCCGGTGGGTTCCAGCAAGGACAAAGGGCAGGTTAGTCCATTTCAGTAATGTTATTGTCTAAAAACCATTAACTCATAGATGTTACTTTTGTTTATTTTAATTTTAGGGCCCACAGACAACTAGGATCCTACACGTCCAGATCAGAACTGTAGAAAATGAAGACAAAGAAGGGCTAAAAACGACTGTATGTTAATCGCAATCGGCGGAAGACAAGACAGCTAAAAACAGGGACGTGGAGAAAGGTCTACAATCTATGCCATAGAGAAACGGAGGTGATGAACTAAAAATATAATGACCTTCACCATACTGTTACGACGGAGAAAAAGTAAAACGCGGTCGACAGCGGGGCGCGTCGTTCGCTAAAACGGCCGATAACTCAGACGGCAAACACGGACGAGAACGTGAGTGGTTAAAAAAAGGGCATTCCGTCAGTAAATGGCGGGCATTTATGACAGGGTGCATTGTCATGATGATACAGTCAATTACTGTCTGCGAACTGTCTTTCTACTATACGCAACACACAATGCGGTAAAATGTGTTCGTATCCACATTCTGAGTTTTCTGGAGCGCAATAAGATAATACACAGTAACCTCGAAAAACACTCGCATACCGTAACTTCATGTCACTACTGGCAGTACAAAGGATGACAGGTAACTTTCCACAGGTATTCTCCAAACGAAAATCCTACCGTCGGATTCCTTACTCCAAATCACTCACCTCCAGTCATCTGCCGTCGCTCTTTCACACCACCCCAAGCGTCGCTTAGCCTTGGCTACAGAAATATGTAGCTTTTAAGAAGCTGCTCGACCACTACAACCCACTCTTTTTAACGCCATATGTACTAGTACAGCCATTGTGCTAACTGGGCTACCAGTAGCACGGTAGAACTTGTAAGGTACCTCTTATTTTCATATTACTTTTATTTGCTTATAGCCATAATTATATTTTGTAACACGTCTGCAAAGATTAGTAGCGTTCCCCAAGCTCAGGCAGCACTGCAGAACGCAGGGAGTAATATTCAGTTCCCACGCTGGCTGCAGTAGCCGTTTGACGTCCTGGTTGCCGGTTGACGTTCCGGGTGAGGTGCTGTGACTAGCTGTTTGAAAGACAGTTATACCAACCCATCGATAAGCAGGGAAGCCACAGCCCTTCTGCGGCGAAGCATTAGAAAATATTTACTAATAAAAGCCTCATTTTCCACTACAGATTAGTAGAAGCCGACCTATCATAAACGCTTTCGCCGGCCGCTGTGACCGAGCGGTTCTAGGCGCTTCAGTCCAGAACCGCGCTGCTGCTACGGTCGCAACTTTGAATCCTGCCTCGGGCATGGATGTGTGTTACGTCCTTAGGTTAGTTAGGTTTAAGTAGTTCTAAGTTCTAGGGGACTGATGACCACAGATGTTGAGTCCCATAGTGCTCAGAGCCAATTGAACCACTGGCGTTGAAATCTTTCGAAAAGAGTACGAGAAATGCATTAAAACTGGAAAACAACGCGGCCAAACACAGTTATCATGCCAGACTCCGTTGTTATATGCAGCGAGGCAGACCTACGATACTAACGTAAGATGAAACCTCATTTCCTATACGACATAGATACAAGGTCAGCTATGATTTTTGTGTACGGAACCACGCCATATACCCACCTCTGGCGCATCATATCGAGCTTAGGAATTTCAAATGTACGTACGTTTCCAGATTTTTATGGAAACAAGTTCAGTATCGTCAGGCAGTTTTCTATTACCATCTTGACATTTGTTTGACTTTCGTCGTATAAAAATAACACGTCCAACTTCACCTCAGTGGCGTATACAGAATGCTGAAACAGAAATTACCTGCCGATAGACAACACAGTTCCTGCTTTAGTCCGTTTAAAATTACTTGGTTGTTGACGGCTGTCACTTATCACTACAGTGGTGCCACATCGGCCGCTGACAGCCGCAAAGTTATAAGTAACACACGTCAGGTCGCTTCACAAATGCTGTTACTGTGTAAATCGGAGCAATGTTGGAAGTGGCCGCCGCAAGGCATGTCGAAAATGAGAAATGCTTTGTCGACAGCTGATTTACAGTGAGCAATGACTGCACTGCGGCAGGCGACGCGTTTTGTAGCCCTGAATTTAAACTCGTGTCCTAAGCTAACCACATATTCGAGAAAGCGGTGGTCAACAGTCTGCAGCAGAACTAAAATCATGATAGCTTTGCTCACGGCTATTAAAGCTAATCTCTACCAGCAAACTCAAGACACAAAAGGTTCAGTTTCAGGGCTGAAAGCCATAATTTCTTGCTATCATTGTTTACCTGAAACTATCCTTGCACTGGCCACACGAGCTGCCGAGTTACCAACCGATGAGCATTTCTTGGCACTTGGTTGCCGATTATAGACAGCATAGGTAGATTCCAGGCGAAAAAACAATGATAGATAGAAAAATAAGAGCAAACAGAAAAGTCAACACGGTAATAGAAATGACGTGGCAAGGAATTATAAATAAAGGAATTACATTTAAACAAATTGCATAAAAATGATAATCAGACTCTTTTGATTGATTTAAAAGTAATAAAATTTCCCGATACGTGACAAGATTCCCCGCAACAGCACTATCAAAAATATCAATCAGTGACGGAGAAAAAAGATCACCATTTGACTGTGGATTTCACTCAAAATGATCGGCACGAATACTATTTTCCCTCCGATTCTTTCTAATCGCTCTAATTTTTATAATCTTTGATGTAGGAATCACATTAATTCTACCAGTTGTAATTATTTTAAAAACATCAGACATTATAATCTGAACAGTATCAACAAAATTCTACATACCTACGACCTTCAGCATCGCACTTCAATTTACTGGCCGTTGCCGTAAATTACAACAATAAACGAAGTTGTTATAGTTTTTGCTGTAATCCGATAGCAATGATGAATTACAGCCTTCAAAAACTCGATTTCACGCAATGTCGTGCGAAGCTCTTCTAATGAAAGCCGATCTCTGTGATAATGATACCAGCATATGTGACGCTGAATAGCGTCTGGTGCAGAAGTATTCAGCAGTGTTAAGTTAGTGCTTTGTGTGAAGCGTGTGTATTTCATTAGTATCGTTAAGTGTGTGTGTGTGTGTGTGTGTGTGTAGTTTTTATGTGCTTATCATGTATAATGCAGTACGAAATAAAACTGCCAGAGCCATGATTCAGGATCAAAACACATCAAGAAGAAATGGTGGACAAGGAACTACATTTGAACTGACCAACTGTTGTGTCGCTTTGGCAATGGCAAACAGATCGAGCATGACGTCGAGCGCTCTGGCTGGAGCAAACAAGTTCCAACGCGGAAGTATCAACTATCAAGTAATTTTAATCAGACTGTAGTTCTGCTGTGGCGACAAGCAATACAAATGGTTCAAATGGCTCTGAGCACTATGCGACTTAACCTTTGAGGTCATCAGTCGCCTAGAACTTAGAACTAATTAAACTTAACTAAACTAAGGACATCACACACATCCATGCCCGAGGCAGGATTCGAACCTGCGACCGTAGCAGTCGCTCGGCTCCAAACTGTAGCGCCTAGAACCGCACGGCCACTCAGGCCGGCGACAAGCAATGCAGTGATGTAGCCTGACATGAGCGTGTTTACAATGCAACAGCCGATTTCAGCTGACTTTTTTTGCAACATTAGAATATCTATCGGGTACTTTAGAGTTTCACCCTCATAGTTAACACACATCATATTACTGTAATTTTGTTTTCAAGCACTTTCGGATGCCGTTAAATATGTACATCATTACCCCTGGCAGGGGCACACATTTTCAACTATCCACGTTGATATTTACCAACACCTTTAAGCAGCTAGTGGTCTGGATTTCATTGTAATTTCATTCTATGAGAGCTGAAAGATCACCAATGGCATCTGATCTTTCGAACATCTCCCCGTTTCCCAGAATCCCCTGAAGATAGACGTTGAATGTGGGTATTGTATCACAGACACAGTCTCCTGGACTGTTCTGAAATGTCACTAAAGATCGCCCGAAGATGTAAACAACCATGCATGATAAAAATGGTTCAAATGGCTCTGAGCACTATGGGACTTAACATCTATAGTCATCAGTCCCTTAGAACTACTTATACCTAACTAACCTAAAGAAATCACACAACACCCACTCTTCATGAGGCAGAGAAAATCCCTGACCCCGCCGGGAATCGAACCCGGGAACCCGGGCGCGGAAAGCGAGAACGCTACCTTACGACCACGAGCTGCGGACCAACCATGCATGAGCAGCGCCTAATAGACAGAGGGGGGGTCAGACAGCCGATCAGATCCAGTCATTCCACGAGGAAGGAGGTACACGGCTCGTGTGGTCCGTGGTTCAACCACGTCTACACGGTCAATACCGCGGTTCGATCGCATCCGCATTGTTACTTTGTGCCGGAGGGGCTCTCAACAAGGGAAGAGTCCAGGCGTCGCGCAGTGAACCAAAGCGATGTTGTTCGGTGGTGGGCTACTAGTCCAGTGGATGACCGCTACCTACGGAGGAACCCTGACAGCAATGCCACCATGTTGAATAATGCTTTTAGTGCAGCTACAGGACGTCTTGTTACTTCTCAAACTGTGCACAATAGGCTACATAATGCGCAACTTCACTCCCGTCGTCCATGGAGAGGTCCATATTTGCAACCAAGAGACCATGCAGCGCGGTACAGATGGGCCGGATGGACCGCTCAGGATTGGCATCACGTTGTCTTCACCGATGAGTGACGCGTATGCTTTCAACCAGACAATCGTCGGAGACCTGTTTGGAGGCAACTCGCTCAGGCTGAACGCCTTAGACACGCTGTCCAGCGAGTGCAGCTAGGTAGAGCTTCCCTGCTGTTTTGGGGTGGCATTATGTGGGGCCGACGTACGCCATTGATGGTCATGGAAGGCGCCGTTACGGTTGTACGATAAGTGAGTGCCATCCTCCGACTGATAGTGCGACCATATCGGCAGCATATTTGCAAGGGATTAGTCATCATGGACGACAATTTGCACCCCCATTGCGCACATCTTGTGAGTGACTTCCTTCAGGATAAAGATATCGTTCAACTATCATGTTCTCCAGACATGAACCCTATCGAACATGCCTGGGATAGATTGAAAAGGGCTGTTTACGGACGACGTGATCCAACAACCACTCTGAGGGATCTACGCCGAATCGCCGTTGAGGAGTGGGTCAATCTCGACGAACAGTGCCTTGATGAACTTGTGGACAGTATGCCATGACGAATACAGGCATGCATCAATGCAAGAGGGCGTGGTGATGGGTATTAGAGGTACCGGTTTGTACAGCAATCTGGACCACCACCTCTGAAAGTCTCGGTGTATGGTGGTACAACATGCAATGTGTAGTTCTCATGAGCAATAAAAAGGGCCGAAATGATGTTTATATTGATCTCTATTCCAATTTTCTGTACAGGTTCCGCAACTCTTGCAACAGAGACGATAATTTTTTTTAAATGTGTGTAGATAAGGTTTACCGGCCAATGATCTTCTTCATTGCTCAGATTCTTAGGGGAATCCGTAGATCGACTTCAACGAGTAGTGAGTATAGAAGGGAGGGCACTACAAATGTAGTGTGTGGACAGTAAGCTGGAAATGTGGGTCTCACGGGGAGTGTGCTAGAGATAAGTCCCTGCAGTCGCACTATCGTCTGTGTCCTCGAAGGCTACGTTCCGCTTCGAGCGCCGAGCGGGAAGGTTCTTGTTTATTTTGTTTTCCGCAGCGTCGCTTGTGTGAAGTTTTCCTCGTTAGTGTTGTTCTGTCTGCCGAGTGAGTCGTAGCACCTCCGCTCCGCCTTACCGTCTGTTTGTGTTCGTCTACTTGCAGCGCCGTCGGCCGCTCCGCTCGATAAAACAACTTGACATGTACAGCCCGGGTCTCTATATATCAACTGGCTTGTCTATACAATTCATGTGAACTCTGATCAGGTGCACACCGCTTATTGTGACGCAGATGAGTACCTGTTTTACACGAAATTTATGGAGGACCTTCAAGTTAAAAGATTGTTGTCTCGACATGGTTCTCAAGTCCCTTCCAAGCATCGCGATGGTTCCATTAGTGTGGTGTCACTCGCAGTTGCTGAAATTGACTATACCAATGTTCGAGTGTTCAACTTCCACCGGAGTTTGATGACAACTTTCTAAAAGACATATTGATTCCTTACGGTAACGTGAAAAACGTCCAGCCGACAGCTGTGGCCGAGCTGTTCTAGGCTTCAGTCCGGAACCGCGCTGCTGCTGCGGTCGCAGGTACGAATCCTGCCTCGGGCATGGAAGTGCCTGATGTCCTTAGGTTAGTTAGGCTTAAGTAGTTCTAAGTCTAGGGGACTGATGACCTCAGATGTTAAGTCCCATAGTGTTTAGAGCCAGTTGAACCAGTTTGTGAAAAACATTCGTTGCGAACGTTGGTCTACTCGATACAGATTACAGTGTTATAACGGAATTCGTTCCATGGAAATGCATGTCGGACGCAATATTCTATTACATTTACTAGTGTGTGGTTATCGCGTTCGTGCCATGGATACTGCCGCGCGGGATTAGCCGAGCGGTATCAGGCGCTGCAGTCATGGACTGTGCGGCTGGTCCCGGTGGAGGTTCGAGTCCTCCCTCGGGCATGGGTGTGTGTGTTTGTCCTTAGGATAATTTAGGTTGTGTGTAAGCTTAGGGACTGATGACCTTAGCAGTTAAGTCCCATAAGATTTCACACACATTTTAACATTTTGCCATGGATACTGGTCAAGAGGGAACCTGCTTCCTAAGTAATGAAAGTGGACGAGTTCGGTCGAATTGTCCGCGGAGGGGTTTTGTAGGAAAGCCGTCCATAATGATGAGTCGCAAATTGACGTCTGCTAATCTTGTTCCTTCCACTCCCGACGTTGGACCTACTTCTGCTTCCGGTCTTAATGAACAAAAAGTCAGTTCTGATATTCGTGTAACTTACTTTCCGCCTTTACCACCGCGACAGGTTCAGAATCCTATTGCCTCCGGGATATAACCCGTCAGAGTGACAAACAAGCGACGTCGGACTCAAGAGGGTGAAGATGTGGCTGTGCCTTCTGCCTCAGCCTCCTCCGCATCGACTGTGTCCCGTGCTCCTCTCCATGCTACGATACCTCCCATCCGTGGTACGGTGAGTGGTGAAGAAGTTATCTCCAGTGTCCCTCCGGTCGCGAATTGGCTCCTCCACAGCTGCCTGTGTGTGTGTGTGTGTGTGTGTGTGGAGAGGGAGTGGATACCCCCCGCCCTCGTCTTTGTGTCCCCCTTTATAATATGAGACAACATAATGCCCTCCTGCTCCATCTTGTGACGCCGACGGTTTCCAGAATTTGCTGTCTACTACAGGTCTTGAGGAGACTAGAATTATCGACCAAATATCACCTGTTATATTGGTAGTTCCACAGAATGCTTCCGCCTTAGTGACTGGACCGGCAGTACATCTTTAATGTAGCACCCGAATATTCTACAGGGACGCCTTATTCTTTCTCGAAGGTATTCATATTGCTGAGGTGGAAATGTTGGATTCTGGCAGTGGCATAGGTTGTCAACTTATTAATATTACCTGGGTTCTTCTATATGCTCCTTCTGGCACTGGTCGCGCAGTGGATCCTTCGCGTTTTTGTAAAGAGGATATTCTGTTGGGTGGTGATTTTAACTGTGTGTTGCGTCCCGCGGATCAATCTACAAGTTTCAATTTCTCTCCTGAATCACATGAATTGGTTCGCTCCTTACGCCTAAGATACGTCTGGATATGTAAATCCCCTACGGTGGTTAAATTTACCCACTTTACTGCGACTTCTAGTAGCAGGTTAGATAGGTTTTACGTATCAGTCTACTTAATGTTGAAGTCACCCCTGCTTCATTTACGAATCACTGTGCTGTGGCCACAATTCTCAATCTTGAACGGCAACCAGTCAAATTGTTTCGCCCTTCGTGGATGCTAAACGTCGCTCACCTAGCTGACCCCTCTCTCGATGGCGTGATGCGAGCCTTGTGGGAGCGTAGTCAACGGTCCACTGGGTAAGCACTCTTCTATCCTGGTGTGATGCAAGCCTTGTGGGTGAGTACTCTACGGTCCACTGGGAAGTTCTCTTCTATCCTTCACTAGTAGACACAGCTGGAAAAACCGAAGCTCAGGCAAACTTTGATGCTTTTTTGTGCTGCCAAAGCGCGAGACTATCGGAGAACTTATGAATATTATATTCCATCCTGCGTGAATTTTATGCTGCTTCGGATCATGCCCCTCTGTGAATTGCGGGTGTTAGGCGTGTAAAGGCAAAATTGTTGACCTTGAAGAGAATACAAATGGAAGATTTGGAAATCCGATCGAAGCTGCGTTCATTGGTGACGGAATAATTGACTTCCTTGTATCATTTGCTTCGGCATCAGACCCGTCGCCGACGCGCTTGTATTCATTCTCTCACGACAAGTGATGGACGTATCGTAATGGCGTAAGCTGATATAGCGCGTATCTTACATCAGTACTACGTAGACATCTGCGACGACGGTGAGTTCAATGAAACCTTTTACGACCCGCTAGTCAGCATCTAGGATTCGACAATTACACCTGAACATAATGTAACGCTCTTGGCTGCCTTTCAGTTTGAGGCAGTGCGATCGCCTTCTCAAAAGTCCCCGACCTATATGAACTTCCAAAGGAATTTTACGTGCGCTTTTGGCTGTTGTTGGGTGCTATCTTTACCTCCCTTTTAAATGAAGTGTTACAGGGTAGAGTAGCGCCAACCTCGTTCAAAGTGGTAACAATTGTTTTAATCCCAAAACGCACTGGACCGGCTGTCCCTGATAGCTTTCGCCCACTTACTTTGTGACACTTTGATTATAAGATTGTGGCGAGGGCTGTTAATAGTAGGACGTGGCTCTGACGGCGACGATTGTTGCAAAACGTCAAAGCGGCGTACCTGGTCATACCATTCTTACCCCTATAGTCGAGTGTCGTGACGTGGTTTCGGTTGCTGCTGTAACGTCCGTCGCTTGTGCCTTTTCTTTTCTAGACTTCGATAAGGCGTTTGATCGTGTTAATGACGACTTTCTGCTTCGGATTCTGGAGGCAGTTGGGTTCACTTTTGAAACGTGGCGAGTGCTCTCAAATCTGCTTACGGGTACTTCCGCTTCGGTTGTTGTTAATGGCCAACTGACGCAGATTGGTAGGGAAGTACTTCAAGGAAGCCCGCTGTCAATTACTTTGTTTGTGTTGGCTCTGGAGCCCCTACTTCGGATGCTAGCATCCTAGCTGACAGGTTGGACGCTTTCCGGCAGCTGTACGTGCATACGCGGGTGACGTGATGGTTCTACTTCGCAATCCTGCTGAGATACCTCAACTGAAGGCTGTAATCTATAATTTTTCCGGAGTTCAGGTGCAAAACTTAATGAAGGTAAATACAAGCTGCATCTCTTGCGAGGTTTTGATGTCGCGGTTGTTCCATGAGATATACGTCTCTCGGTGTCTTCATTGATAGTTGCCCTCTCAAACTGGCGGCGCTCAACTTGAAGATTGTTACGGAAAAAATTCAGGGAGCAATACTAGAGCATGAAAGGCACTCTTTTACTCTGCTTCATAAAGACCGAATACTGGATACATACGTCTTACGCAAAGCTTATTACATAGCCCTAGTTCATCCGCTTCCCACGATGGTGGAGAAGAAACAAAGCCTCGTTCCTGGAGGGGGGGGGGGGGGGGGGCTGGACCTGGCTGACATATGAACGTAGACGCATATACTATATGTGCGTCGTACTATTTTGACGATGACCCAAGAAACTCACACAAACACGTCTCATATTTCTCTGTGTCCTTCCTGCTAGTCTTGAAACCCCTATTGATGTTGGTCGCACAAATTATAACACATTCGTGGCTTCTATCTTGCGGTGAGCTATTTAGGGGCTAACATCTTATGGAGACCTGTCCTCACCTTGAAATTCATGACGACTCGTTGGGAAGCAGTACCTTTCACGAACCCTGTTGAAAGAGAATCACCGCAAACAACCTGGACGACAATATCGTTCAACATCAGTATTTAGATTTTGCCGATGTGCGTAGCGTCTAGTAAATAACTTGATTCCACCGAACAAGCGACTTTTCCGTATTGGGCTTAGTGACACAGATTTTTGTAGTCGTTGTAGGTCTCCAGACACTATACAACATCGCTTTACTTGTGGAGGTCATAAGCCAAACAGGTCTCGGATCAGGACACAATTGGCCTTCCTTACTCGATCTTCTGAGACTGCATACACTACGGACATCATATTGCATCCACATTCTTCCTTCTTTCCACGGTCGAAAACCCATACCGTTATGTAGTTGCCGGGACACTTCGTTCATTATGTTGTAGAAGGCGAGGGGGAAGATCACATGAACTTCAATCAGGACATGATCACTGACTATTGGATATGATTACGAATGCCTCGATATCGGGACCTCTTCACAAACATCTTGCTTTCCATCGTCTAGGTGTTGGCTAATTTAATTTTTCTGATGATGTTTTCGTTTGTTATGTATGTTCCTATCTGATTTGCCTCGGCTTGTCTTCTCCTGGTTTCCCTGTTCGTTTTGTGTTGTGTTTTGACTCAGCATCGCTCCAGTTCTATTTTAAAATGTGTGTAGATGAAGTATATATACACATGAGCGTATACAATCCTTGAAATCAAATTTGAATTTTTCTTAGTTAGCAATTTCGAATGTCATCTTCTTTCATATTCCTTCTAATTTTAGATTCTATTAAAACTATAAAAATGTATAAAAAACACAAAGCTAAAAAATTAAAAAATTACTTAAAAACACGTATAAATAATTGTTGATACATTAATATGAGCTTGGTAGTGATTTCTCGGCTACGTTCTCGTTTTTTTTCTGTCTCCTATTATTTATTATTCTGTTATCATAATTATTTTCTTCTCCAATTGCATTTTATATTACACGATGATTTGACTATGGACTGTTGAAGTGTCATGATAGTACCAAGTCATGCTGATAATAAAAAAAGGCACAGTGGGATAGAGAATCTGCCATGTAGGCAGGAGAGCCCGGGTCCGAGTCACGGTCAAGGCACACATTTTCAACTGTCCCCGTTGACACTTATCAACGCCTTTAAGCAGCTAATGGTCTGGATTTCATTGTAATTTCCTTAAAAAAGTTTACTTCAATAAGTCGATCGAGAGAAGATTTCTATACTACATACCAAAGTATGAGCACCCTAGCGTACAATCATTTCCCGATAACGTCGTTTCGATATTTGGATCCGTCCACAAAATAAAAGGAGTGTTACGTCTGACGTGGCTCAGCGAGTATACCACTTTCTTCTCGTCTCGAAAGTGTTTACATCTACTGAAAATACACTCCTGGAAATTGAAATAAGAACACCGTGAATTCATTGTCCTAGGAAGGGGAAACTTTATTGACACATTCCTGGGGTCAGATACATCACATGGTCACACTGACAGAACCACAGGCACATAGACACAGGCAACAGAGCATGCACAATGTCGGCACTAGTACAGTGTATATCCACCTTTCGCAGCAATGCCGGCTGCTATTCTCCCATGGAGACGATCGTAGAGATGCTGGATGTAGTCCTGTGGAACGGCTTGCCATGTCATTTCCACCTGGCGCCTCAGTTGGACCAGCGTTCGTGCTGGACGTGCAGACCGCGTGAGACGACGCTTCATCCAGTCCCAAACATGCTCAATGGGGGACAGATCCGGAGATCTTGCTGGCCAGGGTAGTTGACTTACACCTTCTAGAGCACGTTGGGTGGCACGGGATACATGCGGACGTGCATTGTCCTGTTGGAACAGCAAGTTCCCTTGCCGGTCTAGGAATGGTAGAACGATGGGTTCGATGACGGTTTGGATGTACCGTGCACTATTCAGTGTCCCCTCGACGATCACCAGTGGTGTACGGCCAGTGTAGGAGATCGCTCCCCACACCATGATGCCGGGTGTTGGCCCTGTGTGCCTCGGTCGTATGCAGTCCTAATTGTGGCGCTCACCTGCACGGCGCCAAACACGCATAAGACCATCATTGGCACCAAGGCAGAAGCGACTCTCATCGCTGAAGACGACACGTCTCCATTCGTCCCTCCATTCACGCCTGTCGCGACACCACTGGAGGCGGGCTGCACGATGCTGGGGCGTGAGCAGAAGACGGCCTAACGGTGTGCGGGACCGTAGCCCAGCTTCATGGAGACGGTTGCGAATGGTCCTCGCCGATACCCCAGGAGCAACAGTGTCCCTAATTTGCTGGGAAGTGGCGGTGCGGTCCCCTACGGCACTGCGTAGGATCCTACGGTCTTGGCGTGCATCCGTGCGTCGCTGCGGTCCGGTCCCAGGTCGACGGGCACGTGCACCTTCCGCCGACCACTGGCGACAACATCGATGTACTGTGGAGACCTCACGCCCCACGTGTTGAGCAATTCGGCGGTACGTCCACCCGGCCTCCCGCATGTCCACTATACGCCCTCGCTCAAAGTCCGTCAACTGCACATACGGTTCACGTCCACGCTGTCGCGGCATGCTACCAGTGTCAAAGACTGCGATGGAGCTCCGTATGCCACGGCAAACTGGCTGACACTGACGGCGGTGGTGCACAAATGCTGCGCAGCTAGCGCCATTCGACGGCCAACACCGCGGTTCCTGGTGTGTCCGCTGTGCCGTGCGTGTGATCATTGCTTGTACAGCCCTCTCGCAGTGTCCGGAGCAAGTATGGTGGGTCTGACACACCGGTGTCAATGTGTTCTTTTTTCCATTTCCAGGAGTGTAGTATCCCTTATCACGGGTCTGTTCGACAACAAGGGTGTAAGCTTCTGCGTCACAGCTTTTTGTAATTTTGAAAGATAGCCACTGTTTTTTAATTGGATTTAACTTTAGTTCCGAACTTAAACACTATTCCAAATAGGGGATAGACCTTTCGCCACATATGATGGACTTGGCTGAGCTGCTGTGCTTCCCATCAATAGCAGGCGTGCCTCTCTGGTGGTGAATTTCACTGCGTGCAATGCCATCAGTTATGACCTAAAAGTCGCAAAGCAATCTGACTAAACGACTTCAGTGCGACTGCTTATGAAATGAATTTCATAATTTAAAAAGACATTTCTCACTAATGAAAGCAGGTGGGAAAGAGCGGTGGAAAACATGTAAGCGAAAAGACTAGCGAATCATACTCCGTGGAAAAAAGGACATTTATTAACATGAGCTGTACACTCCTCGACTTTTCACAATCGTTTAACAAAGCACAAGTTATATTAATACTATGGTTTCTTACAAGAGTTGTTTTCTTAACAAATTTTATGGACATTATTCTCTTAGCAAGGTGTCACGCCACCCGAAAGATGGGACATCACTGCTCTCATGAATACATTTAAAAACTGAAGCAATTGCTGCAGTAGTGGACCGAAAACACTAGAAGATAAGTTCTCCAATAATTTCTACGAATTGCGAATGGTTGCCGTCAAACCTGTCTTGCGACCTTTCCCATTCATGAAGAATGGAGGTTACTGATGAAAAGCCAGTAGCCCTTTCAAAAACTACGTTGAAGGTCACCAAACTCTATACATGTGAAATTTAACTTTTGTATGTATTCTAGAATTCTTTGTTTTCTCATACAACTCACCAAAATCTTTACATACATTACGGAACGAAACGACATACTGGATTCCCAATCAAAATGTTTATCGTAAGTGCGCTTGATAGCAGCATTTGTTGCTCACCACACCGTCAGACCGTGACTTGTATTGTACTGTATGGAACCGGGGACACAGAAACGACGGCGAGGCTCCGTCCCCGCCGTAGCCCTCAGTGGTACACAACCCCACAACAGGCTACAGCAGTCCACCCACCCCACCTCCGCCCCACACCTAACCCAGTTTTATTGAGCTGTTCGAACCCCAGCTGTGCTGAGAAATTAATTGTTAAGAAAAAATTTCGATACATTGCCTCAGTTCCGAATTAATTAGCGTAGTAATTATCCAGTAAGTTCGTTGCGCACGAAAATTCAAGCGGCCCGCCACAGACGGCGTCGCCAAAATGTTTTTCGTTTTCCTAAAACTGAACAAGAGAGCGATACAAAAATTGGACTAGGATGGTAGGAAGGCCCGAACCCGAGCCAAAGGAAGAGCAGCCATGTGCGCTATCATATATGCTATGAGAACAGCTTACACTAACTGCTTCGATGTCTTCCTTTAATCGAACCTGATTCAGATCCCAAACACTCGAACACTACTCAAGAATAGGTTGAACTCGCATCCTGCGCGCAGTCTCCTTTTATGGATGAACGACACTTTCCAAAAATTCTTCGAAAGACCCGACGTCGACTGTTCGCCTTTCCTACTACAATCCTTACATGCTTATTCCATTTCATATTGCTTTGCAGCGTTACGCCCAGATATTTTATCGACGTGGCTGTGTGAAGCAGCACACTACTGATGGTGTATTCGAACATCTGGATTAACTTCCATTTATCTACATTTAGAGCTAGCTGCCATTCATCAGACCAACTGGAAATCTTGTCGAAGTCATCTTGTCCCCTCTATAGTCTTTCAATGCCAACGCCTTTCCGTACGCCACAGCATCATCAGCAGGCAGCCGCATCTTCAGATCTGTTCTAGACCATGTCCTAATGTGATAAGGCCATTACGGCCTTATCACGTTAGGACATGGTGTAGAACAAACCTGAAGATTGTCATCATCAGTCCCCTAGAACTTAGAACTATTTAAACCTAACTAACCTAAGGACATCACGCACATCCATGCCCGAGGCACGATTCGAAGTTGCGACAGCAGTGGTCGCGCTGTTCCAGACTGTAGCGCCTAGAACCGCTCGGCCACCCTGGCCGGCCGCTAAATAAGGGGTCGATGCTGTAATGTACTGTCTGTGGAACCGAACTGGGATTCCATCGTGACCTGGCGACTTACTTGCTTTCAACTCTTTCAGTTGCTATGCCAGGGATGCTCTGTCCTACGTGCTCCATACGGGAGTCAAATGGATCTAAGCACTATGGGACTTAACAGCTTAGGTCATCAGTCCGCTTGACTAGAACTACTTAAACCTACGTAACTTACATCACACACATCCATGCCCGAGGCAGGATTCGAAACTACGATTGTAGGAGCCGCGCGGGATTAGCCGAGCGGTCTCAGGCGCTGCAGTCATGGACTGTGCGGCTGGTCCCGGCGGAGGATCGAGTCCTCTCTCGGGCATGGGTGTGTGTGTTTGCCCCTAGGATAATTTAGGTTAAGTAGTGTGTAAGCTTAGGGACTGATGACCTTAGCAGTTAAGTCCCATAAGATTTCACACACATTTGAATATTTTTATTGAACGATCGTAGCAGCAGCGCGGTTCCGGACTGAAGCACCTAAAAGCGCTCGCCCACAGCGGCCTGCCTACGGGAGTCAGTTCAGTCGTCAAACGAAGGAATGTTCGTACAATTCACCTCATTGCAGCAAGTTAGATATCGGTCCATTAACAACCTTTCTTCGAACGTATCTTTTGTTTATATTTTCCCTCAGTCAGATTAACGAGACTGTCATCACCATCGTCCGTGCTGTTTCGCTGTGAGAGAGTGTTCCCCTGTTCTAGTTTCAAAGGGAATCGGTAAGGCGCTTCGGCGTCCACTCGCCGGAGTCCAGCCGGGATCCAATTAGAGCTGCTTCCGATTCCGGGCGCAGTGCCCATGCTCCTTACCACTGGACCTCCGCCGCCTCCATACAGATGAGGGCGGTCGCTTCGCTGTCCAACCTGCGAGCCAGCCCCAGAGGCCAGCGCACACGCCACGCAGCGCTTATTAACGAGGGACGTACGCGAACCAGAAAGCAAGTTGATCTTCAAAGAGTTGCTGCTCCTAATGTGGCCATATGTTTATAAACCTTCGATGTCATCCCCATTTTTATTACTGAGACCTGGAAGTAATTACGTTTCTCCACATGTCGATATTCATTTGTCTTTTGTCAGCTCACTGTCTACTTCAAAGTCGTGCCAAATACATTCCAATGTTAAAATGACTTGTTTACTCGTAAATTACCGGTACGTCAGAGGACGTTATTTCTCTTGTTGCTATATTTTTATATTACTTCTGTTCCTGATTCCTCATGTTACAAAAGTTTTGATTTGATTTTTAATTTGTTTTTGCCGTTCTTTTGTATAAAATCTTGATCCTCTTCTTTAATGAAAATTGTCGTATGAACCGTGTTATTTGAGTAAGAGGGCACTGTGATGCCTACGTGATCTACCGAGGTTTGCTGTTTGTGATTAAAAGCTTAAGGCTCAGTTCAAAATTTGTTCGTCAGCTGCTATGTTTCTTGTGTACTGACGCCATGTTGAGGCAGTAAAATATGCTTTTATTACATGAGTCTGCAAGACTTTCAAGCTTGCTACGCACTGTACATCAAAAGTTTAATGAACTCGATATGAGTTATGTCAATGTTCTGCTTGTCTGATTTTACGTGTTATATTTTTTTAGCACTGAGGATGGTCACACACTGATTTTGCCAGTTTTCTTGCTTAAATTACTCGTAAATAATTTTGTATACATATCTAAATTTGTGGTGAATTGGTCAGCCAAATTCACGGAAGAGATACATATCGGGAGGCATCGTAAACTTTTTGACTTTCGCTACGGTAACGCTACCAAAAACATTTTCAATTTTTATCCAAGTGCATTAGACATCCGTCATTGCCAAAGGTGGTTTTCTACAAATCCGGTAGTTTTGATCTTACCGACTAGTACCGATTAGGAAGACCAATAACCTCAGACAATAATATGTTAACGGCGGAAGTGGAAGCAAGTCCGTGTCAGACAATCGAAGAAGTGTTAGGTGTTCTTCACCCATCACGGTCAACCGTCCAAGAAAATTTGCAGCAGATTAGTAAAGACAAACAGAGCTATCTGATCCACCACATGCAACTCATCGTTTCTGCTACGCAAAACAGAAGCTTTTCTTGATCGCTTGATCATTGGAGATGAAAAAGGGATCCTCTATGATAATCTTAACCCCAAGAGGTAGTGGCTCTCTCCGAATGGATGACCACGAAGCACAGTTAAACCAGGTTTAGAGACCAAAAATGTACTTTTGTGTGTTTGGTGTAGCATTCGCAAAGCTATACAGTGTGAAACATATTGTGAATCCAGACCTTTGCTGTGAACAATTGGATCGAGTAACTCAATCATTAATTGAAAATTGCCCAACGATTGATAACAGAAATGACAATATCCTGTAACACGATAATGCAAGACCGCACTGCCGAAGACGAATCCAGGAAAAAATTAATGAATTTGGGGTGGGAGGCATTGCCTCACACATCGTACTAGTCCGCTATTGCGAAGTGGGATTTCCATTTATTCCGATCGCTACATATAGTGAAAATATGAATTATTTCCAACATACTACCTTCAAATATTTTACTCAAAAAAGAACAAATGGTTTCTATCGACCCGGCTTTGAAAATTTGCACACAAGATGGCATACCTGGTTTATAACCAGGAGGATCAAAACTTTAATAAGACATGACAACGTCATCCGACGTCGTGATGTCTCACACACTTCTTTAGAAATACATGAAAAAAATATTTCTAGATATAGACTCGGAAATATCACTGATCGACTATCAAAGTTTACATGTCGCACCGTCTCTCGCTAACATTTCATTGGAGTCAGATTAAGTCATACACCTACTTTTACATCTGTATCAGTACTACGCAAGTCATCTGACTTCGTATGGTAAAGCGTAATTTCGGTACATCTATTCCTCCCTTCCGTGTTTCATTCGAGAATGGCGCGTAGAAAGAAAGATTGGCGGTAAGCTTCCATATTATCTCTAATTTACCGAATTTTCTGATTGTGGTTACTTCGCAAGAGGTATGTGGGAACAAGTATTATGTTGTCTGACGACCTTTAACGAAATGTATTTCCTTCAAATTTCAATAGAAATGCACAACCCCGCCCTCCCTCCCCACCCTTTAGCGTCTGCCAAATGTGTGTGCGTGTGTGCGTGTGTGTGTGTGTGTGTGTGTGTGTGAGAGAGAGAGAGAGAGAGAGAATTTATAAGGGACCCAACTGCTGAGGTCATCGGTCCCCTAGACTTCCACTCTGCTTAAACTAACTTATACTAAGGACAGCACACACACCCATACTCGAGGGAGGACTCGAACCTCCGGCGGCAGGGGCCGCCCAGTCAGTGACATGGGGCCTCTAATCGCGCGGCCATTCCGCTCGAGCGTCTGCCACTGGAGTTTGTTGGGCATCTCTGCAACACACCCGCGCCTACTGAACAATTGTCTGAAGAAACACACTGCTCATCATTAATTTTTCTCTCCCACCCGTTAGTCCTTCCCGGTAAGGATTCCATAGTGATTAACAGTACTCAAGAATCGGTCGAACCAATGTTTGTAAACCACTTCTTTAGTGGATGAGTTAGATTTCCTTAAGATTCTTCCTACCAACTGAAGCCTTGGCCGACCGCTGTGACCGAGCGGTTCTAGGCAATTCAGTCCGGAACCACGATGCTGCTACGGTCGCAGGTTCGAATCCTGCCTCGGGCATGTATGTGTGTGATGTCCTTAGGTTAGTTAGGTTGAAGTAGTTCTGTCTAGGGAACTGATGACCTCAGATGTTAAGTTCAAAATGTTCAAATGTGTGTGAAATCTTATGAGACTTAGCTGCTAAGGTCATCAGTCCCTAAGCTTACACGCTACTTAACCTAAATTGTCCTAAGGACAAACACACACACACACCCATGCCCGAGAGAGGACTCGATCCTCCGCCGGGACCAACCGCACAGTCCATGACTGCAGCGCCTTAGACCGCTCGGCTAATCCCGCGCGGCCCAGATATTAAGTCCCATAGTGGAAATGGAAATGAAGTCCCATGCTTCTTTACACAGCGTAGGGGAAGGATGCGGGAGACCCGCACCGCTTTACTAGGCAAGGTCCTAGTGGAGGTGGTTTTCCATTGCCTTCCTCCGACCGTGATGGGGATAAATGATGATAATGAAGACGACACAACAACACCCAGTCTTCTCGAGGCAGGAAAAATCCCTGTCCCCGCCGGGAATCGAACCCGGGACCCCGTGCTCAGTAAGCGAGAACGCTACCGCGAGATCACGAGCAGCGTACAAGTCCCATAGTACTTAGAGCCATTTAAACCATTTGAACCAGCCTTGTATTTGCTTCTCCTACTGTTTGTCTTATATGGTCATTCCATTTATGATCGCCCCGAAATGGTACTCCCAGACAATTTAAGGCAGATACAGCTTCTATCAATTTTATTATTGCTTGTGCACTTGTACGTAGTGGATTTCTTCCC
Source organism: Schistocerca piceifrons (assembly GCF_021461385.2). Lineage (NCBI taxonomy): Eukaryota > Metazoa > Arthropoda > Insecta > Orthoptera > Acrididae > Schistocerca > Schistocerca piceifrons. The sequence goes on from NC_060139.1 coordinate 997,823,928, forward strand.
CTGTGTATGCGCAATATGTTAAATTTCTGTTCAGGGTCAACCGCGAGTCCGTGCACCGTTCACCAAGTCGGAAGTCTTCTGATTTGATAACATCATCTAGTCAACTGCATCATCTGAAATAGCCTTATGGAGCTTCCAAAATTTTCTGCGAGACCATTTATATATTATAAACAGTAACGGTCCTATCACACTTCCTTGAGGTACTCTTGAAACTATATAAATGTCGATTTTGTTCCGTGAAGGGCGACTTGTTGAGGTCTCTCTGCAAGGAAGTCTTCAGTGCAATCACAAATTCTATCAGATACTAGGTTAGTTCGTGTTTTTCTTTTTTTTTCACTAAACGGCAGCGCATAACGGTGTCAAATGTTGTTCAGCTCAGGGTTTAACTTGTATATCAAGTGGATCTGTAATTTTAAAGCTGTTGCCTAAAGTCTTACGAAACTCATTTCAGTTTTTACGTCTTCACTCTTTCTGAGCTATAGTCAATGTGTAACATTTATGGTTACAGCTTGGTTCAACATGTATCACCATTATATTGTCCGCTCTGGTAGATGAGTGGTCAGCGTGACGGAATGTCATACCTAATGGCCCGGGATCGGTTCCCGACTGGGTCGGAGATTTTCTCCGCTGAGGGACTGGGTGTTGTGTTGTTCTTATACTCATCGTTTCATCTCCATCGACACGCAAGTCGCCGAAGTGGCGACAACTCGAAAGACTTGCACCAGGCGAACGGTCTGCCCGACGGGAGGCCCTAGCCACACGGCCTTTCCATTTTACCATTAGATTCTTAAACTGCTATTTCTTGTAGCATGATGCCATCACAAACTGCAGTATAAAGTATAAAACATGCGTTATTAATTCCGTGAAAGGTAAAACAAGATTTCTGGTTTTTAAGATTCTGTGCAATAAATTATGTTAAGCAGTTTAATTATGTTTACTTTAATTAGTCCAGAACGTTGTCACTTCCTTCCCACTCCCTTCAGTATCGAAAAGGTCACTTTATAACACTGTGACGCCATTGGTGTAAGTTATGTAAAATGCAAATTGCTGAATAAAGCACCACAGAGCTCCGTTGTTATTGACACGCATTTTTAATAAGCAGACTACAGAAATTTCGGAAAATGGAATTTATATTCTTCTAAACCTGAAATAAAGCTAAAACACACTGACGGAAAGCTTTACCCTATTAACACCTATACCGAACGATACCAAAATGATACTCCTTTGTTTCTGTGTCTGTGGAATATATTGATCAAAATTTAAAGCCTAAGTGAGCTTATTTCCGATATTTTTAGTACAGGAAAGGTTGATGTCAGCTTGCGACGTTATTATTAGTTCGCCGTTCAAGTTCTACGTGGTGATTGCTATTTACTTTATTTTTGTGACACGTTACTGGTACTCTTTATGTGGAGATACAACATAGCAACCCCAGACGGCGAGCGCGTCTAGCTTCCGTCCAACCTCTGCTTTTGAGAAAAGTCGAATCATTAGCTCTAAGCCGATAGTTGGCACATGCTGTTGGCTATAGTACAATGTTTTCAGACTGAACGGTGGCGAAATTGACTCAAGACAACAGTGTGGCAACAAGAGTAGGTGTGGTTCCTTCCGGAAGAACTGCACTAAGCATCTACGTATGTGCATCGTCAGATATACCAATGGGAGCCAGTTGCTGCATTTTCGAATATGAGTTAATCCTTCAGCTGTATATACATGGTACCTCCATGATAAACTGGGTAATCATGCAGGTAACTGGGTAGCTGCCGTAATACACCTGGACAGAGGGCACGATCAAATCGATGTTCACGATGATGGACTCCTTCATTCCTTCATGTGGTATGAACAGCGCCAACAAATAAACACAGAAGACATGTTTTTGCAGCTGAAGGGTTTGTTCGTATTAAAAAATATAAACCTAAGGCAAAAGAAGGAATTATCCGAATGGGGCGGAAATTGGTAGATGTGATGTACGTGTAGAAAGCAACAAATGATTACGCTTTCAGAAAATTTGGATGTTTTATTCAAGAGAAAGAGCCTCAAAAATTGAGCAAGTCAACAACGCAGTGGTCCAACTGTGGCCATTATGCAAGCTGTTATTGGGCTTGGCACTGAGTGAGTTGCTGGACGTCCTCTTGAAAATACTTACTGGACGTTTTTCTTATTTTTGGCCAGACTAACAGAGCAGGAAGACGCCTACCTTACAGTCTTAGCAACAACGGTCCTGGTACATGTACTCAAACGTCATAGGTATGAAAATGATTTTCGCTTTTTAATTTCGACTGTGTCGTTCCCACATCAGGGCTCCTTATTTTAAATTGACACATTTATCTTTCTCCTTCACCTCTGAAAGTTTGAAACGTTATCACGGAAACACACATTTTTAGATTTACATTTTGATTAAATTTCAGTATCTTCAGGAAATACAGTTTGTAAATTTTTTGCTACAGTGATACATCTAATTTGTTGTGTGCAGTAGTTTTCATAAATATATTTCATTTAAACAATATTATTCCATAATACTTCACTTTTATTAAAACCTGCCAACAGATTTATGAAATTTGATGAGCATGCATAGGAAAAATAGATAGTTTGTTTACGGGAGGGATTTGGCAGCTCTACCAGGGGCGCAGGGCGACTCCGTCACGCCCCTATGTGGAAGTTGCCTAATTTTCTCTGGCCATGTTCTCCTTGATTCGTTTGCCTTGAGTTTCTTCGATATTAGATGTATTCCTGAGAAAAAACGAGAGTTATAGAGATGATGGACAACACTGACCTGATCTAATGTTACATACAAAGTCATATCAGTAACAGTGCAGCAATTCAATAAAACCTTCTGGTCGGATCCGATGTAACTTATCGCGACGCTTTTTTCCTTGTTGTACTCTAATATCCGATATGCAAGTCTCTCCGACTAAGTTTTTCTCGAATAATTCACTGCCGTCGAGCGAGCTACTGGAATAGATTAACGAGCAGCACAGTATCTTGCGAGCCAGGAAACCGAGGCACATCGTGAGCGAACATGCACTGCGGATTTTAGATTGTTTGTTTGATACAATGGGTAGCGCGAATCTTTTTTTAGGCGTTTTACCACACTCAGGCTAGCCTCCCACCCCTGTCTCCGAAAATACGACATGCACACAATGAAATATGTTAACGCAGTGAACAAAGCTTAGACTGTTAACAGACAGATGTTGCTCAAGTTTGTCCTCCCTTACGGTAACTGCCAACTGTGATAACAGGAAGGGAGTCCGGCCACGAAGTTGAAAAGAATAATTTTCCCAAATCATGAAAACAACAGACCCCGAGCTAGACATGATAAAAGCTTTGAACGACAGAGACTTCGCTATTGTTGAACGGTACGAGGTATAATTTATTAATCTGTACAGGCTTGGGCTGTAGTAGACGTAGCAGGTATCCAGGCGCTTCAGAGTCCTGCTTGAGTGACGAAAGACTGTTTCAGAAATGAAGAATTTTCAACTGATAATCCCTCGATGTAAGGCATCTCTTTTTTGTGGGTGAGTCATCAATCTTCAGACTGGTTTGGTGCGGCCCGCCACGAATTTCTCTCCAGTGACAGCCTCTTCATCTCAGAATTGGACGTGGAACTTACGTTCTCAATCATTTACTGGGTGTACTCCAATTTCTTTCTTCCTCTAGTTTTTACTCCCTACAGCTCCTTCTAGTACCATGGAAATTATTCCTGATGTCTGAATACATTTCCTGTCATTCTCTCCCTTCTTCTTGTCAGTGTCTTCCTTATATTTCTTTCCTCTTCGATTCTGTCCAGAAGCCTACTTTACAACATTCGTCTGTAGCACCATATCTCAAATGCTTTGATTCTCTTTTGTCCCGATGTTACCAAAGTTGATTTTTCACAACCATACAATGCTGCTCTCCAAATGTGCAGTACATTCTCAGAAATTTCTTCCTCAAATTCAGGCCTTTGTTTGATACTAATAGAATTCTCTTAGCCACGAATGCCCTTCTTGCCAATGCTGTCCTGTTTTTGATGTCTTCTTGCTCCGTTCGTCATGGGTTATTTCACTTCCTAGGGAGCAAAATTCCTTAATTTCATCTACGTCGTGAAAACATCAATCCTGATGTTAAGTTTCTAGCTCTTCTCTTTTCTACTACTTCTAATTACTTTCTTATTTCTACGATTTACTCTCAATCCATATTCTGTGCTCATTAGACTGTTCGTTACATTCAGCAGATTCAGTAATTATTCTTCTCTTTCACTTAGGATAGCTGTGTCATCAGCGAATCTTATCATTGACATCCTTTCATGTTGAATGCTCACTACATCACGAACACTACGTAGGAAATTTAAAGAAGCGGGATTGGCAACTGAACACATGAATCTCCGTAACCAGGTACATTAAAGCCCGGTACAGACCACTGTTATGTAATTAATGTAAAAACAGCTAGTACGTGGGATTAAGAAAATTGTTTTCCCCTACAAATTATGCGTAACTGGAAATGGGAGGAATCTCAGTAAAAGTTACATTAGAAAATACATCCATCCACGATGCACTTTACGGTGGATATGAACTTGCACAGTCTGCTCCGTTTCTGCAGCGTAACGGTTGACTGTCGGCTACAAACCATGCTGCTCGCTGTGATATCGGAAGTTTTATTGCTGAAGAACGAAAGGTACAAACTTCCTCCTCGGTCTGCGAAGGGCCGAGAGCACCTAGAAGGAAAAAGAAGCGTCCAGAGATAAAATGTTTCCATATCGAACTGAGGTTCCATGGTAGTTCTCTTAAGTTCTGAGTGTACTTGAAGATGGGCGTAGAGACAGAATGGAGACATAAGTTCCACTCCTTTGTCTGCTCACGTGCGTCAGTTGACTACTCGGTCATTTGTAGGGTTGCGCCGTCGCAAGCACTCGACTGGGGTGAGTGGGGGAGAGTGAGGTGTGAGCCAGGGTGCTAACGAAAGAAACATGATAGCCAGCGGCGACAACTGGGGTCATTCGTATAGTGCGTGACTGGCATTGCAGCGAGGTAAGGACCCCACTATCACCATCACCTGAGTCGTGACTGAATTAAATGCTTGTGTGATGTCTGCCGCCAGTTAGTTCATTTTCTGCCTAATTACAAAATGTTCAGTCACGGAGCAACGCCATGCCGAGGAAACGGTATGTGATTCATTAATTTCGATCCTGTTCGCTCACTGTCAGAGCCAAGTATGCAAGTGCAGCCGTTTTCTTCTTCTTTCAAAATACCACACATGCTGCTTAATGCAACAGGGCTATTTTCCTTGTAACAGGAACCAGGGTTATTCACGAGACAGCAAGGAGACAAGTTCTCGTATAAAGTATCTCTCGTTCTTCTGCTGTGTAAGCTCAAAAGAGTGATGAACACAGAATACCTTCACAGTCTTGTCTTACAGCCTGCTGTTAAAGTAATTTTGTTCACTGAGAAATGGTACAAGATACTGTCGAAGATTAACTTAGCAACAAAATCTTGACAGAGTAGTTAAAGATGATGGGCTGTTACGTGACAAGAACAGCAGCAGAGGGTCTTAAACATGTTTCATAATACGATTACTGGGCGACTTAAGCATGCATGAGTGATAAAGAGACATTCTAAACTAAAGCGCGCCGTAACCTCCCGCGACTCACTGATCAGAAGGTAGTTCCACTGTTACAGGTGCCGAAATCACTTTTGTGGCGATTCAAAGAAAACCTTGTCGTGACAGTGTAATGATCGGCATGTTACCCCGCCGGTTCTACTTCACTCTAAGGTTGAGACACTCACAACCGCGACGTGGCAGTGCTGTGACGGCTTTTATTGCTGCCGATGTCGGGGCGTAGTCTGCGAAAAAGGTACTGATGGCGAAAATTTGACAATTGAGACAGTATTCCAGCGTAGCCTATTCTACCACACTCCGACATTCCAGTTCCATACTTTATTGTAGCTTACAGGGCAGAAGGTAATTAAGTCGTTTGAGTCGTGACAGAAGTTCATCAGAAAACATTTTTCCTATTATGACTCAAAACTTAAGGCGACACTAAGCGGATTCCCAGAACGGTTTATTATATAGTTTTTGTCGCTTCCTCACCGCATAATTTTACTAAAGACAGGAAACAAATACTACAGTCCCGCTACCAAGTAAATGGATTTTAGGAGTGTGGCCACATGCTACGGAATTTATCTTAGCAAGGAGGGAACGTATGACAGATGTATTTGTGTATTCGCACTGCAGTTCTTACGCTGAGTCTATAGCTTGGTAGTGTAATAAATACTCTGCAACAAATAAGCACCATGTTATTAATGGTTGATGATCTTGGTTCATAAGACTAATAATGTAATAAATAATACTAAAACAAATTATAAAAAAATAAGCAACCAGTTGCATGTAACAAATTTAATTTCTTGATCGGTTTCGAGCTGTTAGTGCCCTTCTTGAGAAGATTATGCCTGTCGCATTATTATTGGGATTCGCAAATAATGCGACAGGCATAACCTTGTGCCCGAAACCGGTCAAGAAATTATATTTCTTACATGCAACTGGTTGCTTATTATTTCATTATAGAAGAGTAGAGAAGCTGAAGGTGGACAAAACACTAAAAAAAAAGAAATATTAATTTAGTACCATTCACTTCGATTAAATTCCAGATTTTACTCCTGATGTAATGATTGAAATCTGTACCCCCATATTTTGGATTGGACAGATTATAGATTATTATTTTTATTAATCAAATGGGAATTACATATCACTTACTTACAAATAAAATATGTATGTAATTCACACACATATCTATATATATTATAAACGTGGAGGAGTACAACTGCACATATTGTTATTTCTTCTCTACGTCTAACGCTCTTATCGCAAACACGTAATGTAGTACCTGATGATACTGCGCGGTCGTAAGTGCACCACTAAGTGGGTTACGCATGCTACATTAGACTAACGTTATCCATCTACACGTCCGAAGTTCAACACCTGACCTGCTGCACAAGGGAAAATTAGCGTTGATGGCTTGCTCTTGCCACACGTACACGGCGGGGCAAATAACTCTGAGCCGGAAAAATAGATACCATTGGACGTGAATGTATGCATATAACCACACCACGTAAAGCACACATCACTTATACGCCCGCCACGTGATCCGCACCGGTTCACAGCGTAATGCGGGCTGTGTCAGAGTGAGTGTAACAGTGCAAAGGGGACGATGGAACTCACAGTGGAGCAGCGGGTGTCCGTTGTGTAAAGTTACGTTACAACAACGTGGTGCAAACTGCTTGGTCAGTTGTTTGCTGAGAAGTTTACTGGTGTCAAAGAGACAGCAGGGGGTGCCATGCAACGCGACGTCCGAGAATGACGTCAGACAGGATCTGTTTTGAACAAGTCAAAAAACATTCCGAAACCTGCTGGTACAACAGAAAATGTGGCTGCGGTTCACCAGAAAAAGCATCAAAGTCCGACCAAATCAAACCAATACCCGTCGATCACGGGTACTCCACCTGGACCTGGTTGCCTCAAGTTTTGTGAGTGGCGTTCATTGAGATGACAATGAATGGCTTGGACATGGAGCTGTTCTTTATGTATGATGAAGCCTGCTTTCACCTGATTGGCTATGTCAACTCACAGAATCACAGGTTCTGAGCAGCGGAGAATCCTCATAACTTCCATGAAACATCAATGCGTGATGAGAAGTTTCGCGATTGGTGTGCAGTGTCTGGACGCCGCATTATTCGTTCCATCTTCGTTCGCTGGACGCTGACTTCGACGTGTTACAATGCCGACATTTTGAAACCATTTGTGGCTGCATTAATGAAGGAGGAAAAGGCACAGAGCTACTGACAAAATGGTTCAAATGGCTGTGAGCACTATGGGACTTAACTTCTTAGGTCATCAGTCGCCTAGAACTTAGAACTAATTAAACCTAACTAACCTAAGGACATCACACACATCCATGCCCGAGGCAGGATTCGAAACTGCGGCCGTAGCGGTCGCGCGGTTCCAGACTGTAGCGCCTAGAACCGCTCTGCCACCCCGGCCGGCAACTACTGACAGCAGGATGAAGTAACTGCCCATACAGCCGGCGGAACCTTGGAGCACATTTAGACGATCTTCACGCCTGATAAAGTTGTTAGCAGAGATCAGTTTGGACGCGGCCCTAGCTGGCCACCCTGGTCACCAAAAAAATGGCTCTGAGCACTATGCGACTTAACTTCTGAGGTCATCAGTCGCCTAGAACTTAGAACTAATTAAACCTAACTAACCTAAGGACAGCACACACATCCATGCCCGAGGCAGGATTCGAACCTGTGACTGTAGTGGTCCCTCGGCTCCAGACTGTAGCGCCTAGAACCGCACGGCCACTCCGGCCGGCCCCTGGTCACCAGATCCATCAGTGTGCGATTGCTTTGCGTGAGGAGCCTTCAAGTCTAAGGTGTGCCGGAACAACCCTCATAGTCTTCAAGAACTGCAGCAGAACATTTCGGATGAGATTGAAGCGTTTCCAGCAGTCCAACTTCGACCCGCCTTCAGCAACTTGCTGACCATGGCCCAAAAGCGCCAAGAGATGAATGGTGGTCACGTTCAATATCTGCTATTGGCAGGTTGGTACAGTATTTTCTTTCCTCTCCTGCGTTTCTCAGTATCCTGGAACTGTGTCCTCTAGACAGCTTTTATTTGCTCAACTAACAGTAAGCAATGTAAAGACATGCTATAGTTATTAGCCTATAAGTGACGTAAGTACTGATCTTATGTTGTTGAGTACGCACTGTCTCAATCACTAATACAAATATCTGCTCCTATACTCCTAACACACTGTATGTATGTTCCACACTCGACTGATTTCAGCCAAACTGTGGGCGGGGCTGAAATAGAAGTGTACCTCATGACGCGCGAATACACATACATTAGTCATCCAGTATTTGAGAATGAGTGAGTCGCAACTAAATTTTTCCACATAATTTGAATCTTAATGAGCTTTTTCTCTCTGACAACCCCCTCAAAATGAAGAACGGAAAGAAGTTTATCGCTTATTACATGTTCGCTGTCCATGCAGTAATACTAACACATGAAGCTTGATGTTATAAATGAGTGCTTTGTTGCTACTAACTCTATTCGCAACATTTTTTGGAGACAGTATCCACAAATGCGGCGCCATATCACGGATAGCACGGCCCCTCCCGCGGAGGTTCGTGTCCTCCGTCGGGCATGGGTGTGTGTGTTGTTCTTAGCATAATTTAGTGTAAGTAGTGTGTAAGTCTAGGGATCGATGACCTCAGCAGTTTAGTCCCTTAGGAATTCACGCACATTTAACATTTGAGCGCATGTATGCCGCTGAATGAACCTACAAAAATACATCATTGTACGACACATAGTTCAGGAAATACGACGTCATAAACATTAAGTTGCGTGAAAATAAAACTGTAGGCGAAATTCGGTATATCTACACAAACACATATTTTATATGTTAAATATATGGAAATATGTTTGATATATATACGTATGCATGCAAAGAAATGGGGAAAAATCTTATTCTAAGAACCTAGAACGATTTAAAACAAATTTGGCGTACATATTAGTTAAGATCTGGAAAGAAATTCTGTGGGCTTAAGTACAACCAGCCTCGTATTGAGATGAGCGTGATAACATGGAGCGGGAAGGGGGAAATGGAAATGGACAGACTCAGGGCAGATGCTAGCAAATAGGGAGGAGAGGAGACTGACAGAGGAAGGGAGGGAGAGGAAAATGGACAGGGAGAGGGGAGAGGAGGAGATGGACAGAGACAGGAGGAGGAAGAGACAGGCTGAGAGAGGATGGAGGAAGAGGTAAACACAGAGAAGGGAGGAAGAATGAGCCAAAGACGGGAAAGAGGAGGAGATGAAGATGGGAGGGGGGGATTGACATAGGAAGGTAAGAGGAGGAGATGAACAGGGAGGGGAGAGGATGAGATAGAGTAGGACAGAGGGGGAAGGAGCAGCTGGACAGAGAGAAGGGGAGGAAGAGATGGACAGAGAGAGAGAGAGGCAGGAGGATGTGGACAGAGAAGGCCGGATGGTGGAGCTGGGCAGAGTGAGGAGTTGGGGCAGAAGGTGGACAGGGAGAAGGGAAGAAGGAGATGGATTATTAGAATATTGGAGTAACTGCAAATGGCAACAGGCGGCTGCAGCTAGGTTGTATCAGCAGACCTATCACCGCCGACAGCAACCACAGCATTTCATGTTCGTAACAGTGTTTCGCCTTTTCTCTGAGACAGGGTCGTTTCAGGAAGCAGGAAATCGTGAAGGACGCACCCGGAATGTTCGAACACCAGACTTGGAGGGAAATGTAATTAAGACTGCGGAAAGCGACGGTTAACACTGTGTAAGGCGACCGCTGTGTCAGTACCAGGCAGATGGCCCGCTAGTACAGGGTGAGCCAGACGACCGTGTGGAACATTCTCCAAGACAACTGTCACTAACCTTATCACTTCCTACGTGTGCAGGGCTTACTAGCGACAGACGTTCCACATTTGGAGCTGTTTTCTTCACTGGTTTCTGCACCAGGCAACCACGATTCCGGGGTTTGTGTCACCCGTCCTATTCAGAGATGAGACCATCCCTACGAGAGTGTTATCTTCAACTTTCATAATAGTCAACTGTGGGATAGTACGCAGAACCATTATGGTATGGCGACAGCGAATCATTAGCATCGGTACAGCCGGAATGTGTGGGCCGGGGTGATTTGGAACTGTATTTTGGGACGGGCTTCCTTGCAAGTTGTCTAACAGGCTGGAACTATCGGCGTTCCTTGCGGGTGACTTTCCCTCCTGGAAGAAGTGCCATTGATGATTCGAAGGATTATGTGGCTGCAACATGAAGGTGTTCCAGCCCACTTCGCCGTTAACGTCCGGACGCATCTCAGTCGTGTGTTTTATGGTCGATGGGGTCCAGTTACATGCCCTGCTCGTTCACCGGATCTCAACCCGTGGCATTTCTGGTTATCGGGCCATCTCAGAAGTATCGTGTATGCAGAGCCCATTCCAGATGTGGAGACACTGTTGCCTTTGACAGAGATCGGATGCAGCCTGGCCGATGTGAGCGTCTGAGATTACATGCATGTGTTGAGCCACATGGAAACCATTTTCAGTACATACTGTAACTGTGGCTGCACGGTATAGCGCATATTAGACTGCAGTCTCTACCACAACGTATCACTGAATAAATAGTCTCCAGCATGGAAATCATGCATTTCCAAACATAATTTCATTGGACCTTTTTTGTTCGTGTCGTCTCAGCTATCGATCCCTAAAGTTTGCACACGGTGGAAAATATCACCCTGTATAGTACCAGGTAGCAATTCCCTGAATGCAAATGCCCAAAGACTCGCACTATCAAATCGTTGATCTTTATTTAATTTTTTGTCTCAACTCTTGTACCTACTTTAATGAGATATTTAAATACTTAGGTTAGAAATAATTTTTGTTCTTGACAAGTTCTGCAGTTCGATTTCAATTTGCGTTATAGTGAAATGGAGTTGATGTTCCAACGACTCATCCATTACGTTGAGCCGATTTAATGTACTTCATTGAAGAAAATGTACTTTCACGAATGTATGTTGACCCGAAAAAGGATATTGTTTAAGGAGCGAAATCTGTGATTTCTGGATAACGATCTTGTGGCATTGTGGCATAACTAAAAATTTGCGCCATCTGTTTCTGTTCTGGATAGCACGAGTGGATAATTTTGCTACGTGCAAACTTCTCTTTGAAGAAGACTAAATTTCATTTGATTAAGGAACAACATGATACACACTTACATAAAACAAAGAATAACTATCAAACTCATTGAGTCTTCACCAATAATCAACGTAAATTTTGAAGATCTTAGTTTCGTGTATACTGTTTTCAATCCACTGCAGCTCGGAAAGTAATAGGAATTTACCTCGTTTCGTTATAATTTAAACAACGTAGTTTACATTGGGATCCATTAATATCCGTAAACATATCCAAAGTTTTGTGTTCCTCTGCTTCCAAACGTAAATTCAGATTATGTAAATGTTTAGTAAAATCTGTTACAAATACAGATCCTGATTTTTTTAAAAATTAATTATTCACCTCGTCTTCAAGTTCCTTATTATCCAGTTTTACTTTTGTGTTCAAAAACTGAAAAAGTTCTACCTGAGTCCTAAAATCTATCTGAACATTTTCCTGCACTCAACCAACGAATTTCAGTACGAGGTAGTACGTCTCCATATACAGCGTTAATTTCATCCAAAAATGGTTTAAATTTTCTCTAAGATAGAGATCGAGCTCCTTAGCGTCTTATAATCGTAATTTTCTTTACGTCTTTCATTGTGGACATGTTGCCCACATGGCGCTTCCTGACGAACAGTGGAATTAAAAGTTTACCTACTCCGTCTTTTCTTAATTGACGAACGAAACCATTTTCGCTACCAACCGCAGTTTGTACACTATTGATTAAAACTGCAAAGCATTTTTGAAATCAACAATTTGTCAATGAACTTTTTAATTGTTTTAAGATATGCGAGTAGTTCTTCACGTACCGAAAAGTCGTTCTCTATCACGCAAAAAAAAATTAGTAGTTGACTAAGATGTGTTCCATCTGTAATCTTGTTAACGCACAAAAAACAGTATCTACAATTTGCAATAAAATTCTTGTTTCCTTTTTATGTTATGCATCATACCATGAATTCACAATGTTATGCGACAAGGCAACTATTTTAAAATGTGCGCCTGTTTCAAATGCTTTTCCCGTATATTTTGCAGTTTATTTTGCGAGTAATTCGCTGCTGACAGATGTTCAGCGTACGACATATGATGCAGTGAAAACTCTTTTCTTTAAAATTCGATGGTTCAGGCAACTCTTATGCCTCTTTTTTTAAGTTATTTACAAAAGGGCATCATTCGTCAGAAAAGTAACACTTGTGTACTGATTCATGGAGCGACGAGAAATGTTAAGAAAAATTACTGTCTTTGTCTTAACATACGCATTTTTTACACATTAAACATCGATGTTTTTCGTCAGAATTGTCTACAGAAAGTATTTAATCTCCCACTGCACATGAAAAACGTGCTTTTCAGTGTTCTCTCTTTCGATATTCTTAACTCTCAATTGGTGTTGTAGGGCATGAGTATACTCCCTCCAAAATTCCAAAGCGCATTACGTCAGAACTTTACGTAGTGGGAACTTCCGCTTCTCGGTAGCTTTCGTTGAGATTGTTATGAGCAATTGTAGTGAGCAGTCATTGTTGTGAGCTGCTGTTATTTTGACTTGGTAAGTAGAATAACTTGCTTGGGATATGTCGCTACCCCACCACACAGTTTACGTTACGAACTCAGTAATTTTAAACACTTCATGTTTTGCATTTCGTATAGAAATATCACTCAGCATGGCTAACAAGCCCAGAGTGGGTGTTTCTGACCCAGATTTTCACACTGTTATCACTCAGTGGTTACATGATGTGGAACATATTGAATACAGTGATGCTGAAATTGCGAATAAAAGTGATCCTGAACCCAACAGTGAACACGATTCTGAATCAGAACTGGATATATCAGATAGTGATGAGTTTGAACGAGTTAGAGAAGTAACAAAACAGAACGCTTTCTATGGACGCTACCACTTTAAGTGGTCAGCAGTGGAACCTAAGAGAAATGTTCGATCGCCTGCTCACAATATTATAGTATATCTTCCTGGACTCAAAGCGAATGCACAATGTCTTGGCCATACTTGTACACCACTGCAGGTATGGGAACGCTTTTTTTCAGAGGACATGCTAACTAAAGTTGTAACCCAAACAAATGAGAAAATCAAACAATATAGTAGATATGCTGATGAAAACAGAACAGAATTGAGAGGTGTTTCACTGATAGAAATGAAGGCCTTTATTGGATTACTGTACTATACTGCAGTTTTCAAATCCAATAAAGAGAATCTTGAATCCCTCTTTGCTACCGATGGTACCCGTCGCGATATATTTCGCTGCACAATGTCACTGAAACGAATTTTAGATCTGCTAATCTGCCTTCGGTTCAACGACTCCGGAATTAGGAATGAGAGACCGAAAACCGAACCTGCAGCTGCAATGTCATATATATTTAATTCACTTGTCAGAAACAGTCAAGACTGTTACTGCATAGGTGAAACAGCGTGTACTGACGAAATGTTGCTGGGATTTCATGGAGGATGCAGATTTAAAGTGTATATGACATCGAAACCTGAAAAATATGGGGTCAAAATCATGATCTTATGTGATGCCAGAGCACACTATCTCCTAAACGCCTACATATATACTGGCAAAGACAGCGACGGAATGGGTTTGTCACCTGAGGAAAAGAAATTATTGATAACATCACAGAGTGCAACTCGACTGGCCAACCTTGTCGAGGGTACTTGGAGAAATATCACAGCTGACAATTACTTTAGCTCAATAGAAGTTGTTGACGAATTGAAAACGCTTATGTAGGCACTCTGAAGAAAAATAAAAGGGAAATTCCATTAGAGTTATTGCCACTAAAGAATCGTAAACAGGGCTCGTCTGAATATAGGTTTAATAAAGACAAGACCCTGGTTTCATATGTTCCCAAGAAAAATAAAGCAGTGGTATCAATTTCATCTGTGTATTACTCTAAAAGCTTGGATAATGAGGCAGGCAAACCAGAAATAATGCTTTTTTTGTAATCAAACAAATGGAGGTGTTGACGGATTAGATCAAAAGTGTATGACATTTTCAACTAGCAGGCGCACCTGTTGTTGGCCAATGGCAATGTTTTCTGGAATTGTAAATTCACATGTACTTTATTCAGCCTTCAGGTACAATAAACCACTCTCAAGATTAGATTTCCTAAAGGACCTTTCAAGGCAACAATGTGAGATGCAACTACATGAAAGGTTACTCAATGCAAGACTTCCAAGAGAACTCAGAGGTTCTGTTGGACGTATTCTCAATAAGCCATTGCCTTCTTCAGTACAAATTGTTGGTCCAGTGAAACGGAAGAGGTGTTTCCTGTGTCCTCGATCATCGGATAAGAAGACTGAAGTGGTCTGTAAAAACTGCAAAGGACAAATTTGTGGATCCTGTTGGCACTCAACCTGTTTCGAGTATGTGAATGAATGAAAATTTGCTCAAGTTCAGGGTTTGATAAATTGAACCTTACCTGATTAATCTTTGTTTTGTTTGATACTTTGGATACTAATGCACGTAACTGAATTTCTCTTAATTTCCAAAGTTTGAAGCTGGTGAGCTAAGGAAGTATTAATTTTTTAAAAAAGTCCATTGTTATGTTTTGATTTTGCAAAGCTGTTTTGATGGCAATAATGACTAAATAGCAATTACTTTATATTTAAGTTCAAACGCCTGCCTAGAAAATTCGATGAGTCTGGGGTATGTAAATACCCCACGACACAGTTTATTTCATAAAACATTCACGACACCGACTGAGGATTAAGAACCGTAACAGAAAAATAGCCACAGAAGTAACCAGAACAAAAACTAGAATGATAGCCAGTGTAGTAAACACAATGACAACTTGAACGACAGCGCAATATGAAGGAGAGAAAATCTGCACAAAACAACTAGATAAAGCGGACTAACGAAAATGCCTCTTCGTAGTCGAAGATAAGCTGCCCCATTCGATTGCTGATAAACAAAATAGCCGAGGGCTGCGGCTAGTCCGTTACGACACCACCCGAATAGAGCTGGAATGGTAAGCGCTCACTGGAAGAAAATATCTTGCGAGCGACGATTTGCCAGCCCTGATTTTGACAGAGTCAGTATATCAACTTCTGTGATCTCAGTGAAGCAGTACCTGAAGCATCATAACCAATGAAATTAATTTTAACCATTCCTGGAAGCAGTGCTTCGGCAGAAGGAACATTTACGACGTTGGAGAGACGTTGGAGAGAATAAAACCTTACCTTCGAAATAGACAGTCGCAAACCGTATTTTCTCTCCTTCCTTTGTTGTCCACTGAAAACCGACTGCTCAGTTTGTGAAACAACAAGTGTCGTTCTATGATTCCGTGATAGAAGTTTTCGACAAGAAAGATCACGGAATTGACCTCATGTATAAATAAAACTATGAGTATTGGAACTTTTGCTGTCATCCTTCATCAGGTAAATAAATGACATTCGCACATTTCATTTCAATAACAAGTATTTTCTGTGTATCCGGTATCGTTCGATGGGCCTAATTTTAGCGACGTTGGACATTGATCTTTAACAGACGACATACAACATTTTTCAGGTAATACTAGAGCGTGATGCTACGCAGAAACGGATAATCGTAAACAATAACATAATAATAATATTACAACAGTACTGTTACTTAGATGATAGCAAACAATAACACAATAATAATAACAATGACAAGAACAATAATTACAACAACAATGCTGCTGAAGCTTCCTGGCAGATAAAAACTGTGTGCTGGACCGAGACTCGAACTCGATACCTTTGCCTTTCGCGGGCAAATGCTCTACCAACTTAGCTACCCAAGCACGACTTACGCCCCATCCTCACAGCTTTACTTCCGCGAATACCTCGTCTCCTCTGCAGAGTGAAAATCCATTCTGGAAACACCCCCCAGGCTGTGGCTAAGCCATGTCTCCGCAATATCCTTTCTTTCAGCAGTGCTAGTTGCGCAAGGGTTCGCAGGAGAGCGTCTGTAAAGTTTGGAAGGTAGGGGACGAGGTACTGGAGGAAGTAAAGCTGTGAGGACGGGGCATGTGTCGTGCTTGGGTAGTTTCATATCAGAGCACACTCCGCTGCAGAGTGAAAATCCATTCTGTGAATTATACTGCTACTTTAAAATTTTTTAAATTTATTTTTAAAGCTATTGCAATTACGAATACTCCCACCCCACTGGAACTGCATGAATTGTCGGCTGAGTACATAGCGTTCGTGCATCGGATGCGCTGCAGTTAGCGCGTCACGCTATGCATATTTTCTTTTACTATTATTCGTCCGGTGTTCTGCAGCATTTGTCGGTTGTTCCACCGCAAATGGCTGTTGTCCCTTAGGAAGTATCAGCTGTTCCTTAACAGTTTTCAAGAAGTGTAGAATTCCATTTCACTCTCGTGAATAATGAAACGGTACAATCAGGATTAGGTTTATCGTGTGCCAGACTCTCTTGTGCCTAGCACTACAGCTGTCTAAAAATAAGAAACCACCTGCCCTTGAATCTAATAGCTCAGCTCTCTCTCTCTCCCCTACGCTGCGTTGCTAGTCTGCCGACGTTCGGCGTCTGCGTCCGCACGTATACCGTACATTAGTGTGCAGCTGTCGGCGTAGTCGGAACCCTCCAGGTGGTCATTATTATGCGTGACTTGCGGACATTTGCATAATGCGAGTCATCGTTTGCGTGCGTGAGCCAGTGGGTAATCAATTCACGACGATCAACTGCGACGACAAATTACGCACAGTCTGCGTAGAGAATGAAAACGACCGCGTGCGCACTCGATGCCTTCGCTAGGGGCGAACTACACGCTCTGCCTGCTGATACTGTCGCTAAACGTAAGGCGACGCGTACTTGTGATATAGCGCTTGTACTTGTTAAAGATTTACGAGTTAAAAGGGCACGCTGATTCGTTTGGAAGATCTGCGTGCTCGCACGCTGCTGTGAAGAGGTTTCTCTAGCACTGAAAAACTAATAAATGGTTACTGAGAGTTAAGCTAGTATCGAACAGCCACTTGTCAACATTATCGTTTCGAAAACTATGAATTATGATCCAGGGAGCTATATGTTCTTTCAGACAAGCGAAAAACGGGAAACTGCCAATGATAGCGTTCCATATGATAACTTATGGCCCAGCATGGTTAATGAGGACGTGTCGCGCAGACATGGTAAATCTCTACAGCAATTCTTTACCAAGGCGCAGTAGCAATGTTAAAATAGGAACCACAATTTCCCAGCCACTTCCAGTCTCTTAAGGACTTACCGCAAGACATCAGTAGTTAGTAGCTGAATATTATTTGTTTCCATTTCTTGTTTATATTCAATATGGAAATATGCGATATCATAGTGCTCAGAGCCATGGAAATATGCGATATCCCATAGCGCTCAGAGCCATGGAAATATGCGATACCCCATAGTGCTCAGAGCCATGGAAATATGCGATATCCCATAGTGCTCAGAGCCATGGAAATATGCGATAGGCGACTAAAGTAGAAATGTGGAAAGATGCAACAGAAGACTGAAGGTTCCGTTACCTAAAACCACGACTAAAAGACGTTGCTCATCTCTCACCTAATTTTGTAACAAGCTTATCACTGTGGTGGACTTATGCACTGAACTGGTGCATAACACACTTGATTGTAATTACTTAAGAATGAAGTTTATTTCAGATGATGTGGATAGTCTTATCATTACTGTCGAATGTACGAGGGAAATTCAATAAGTAAAGCAACACTTTTTTTCTCCTCGAATTTCGGTTGAAAAAATGTGAAATTCCTTGTGGGACAATGTGGAATATTCTCGCTATACTTTCATGAAGTTCCGATAGGCTCTATATGTAGCCTTCAAAATGGCTGCAGTTATGGAGGTAGCCAGCCGCTGTGGCCGAGCGGTTCTAGATGCTTCCGTCTGGACCGCGCGACCGCTACGGTCGCAGGATCGAATCCTGCCTCGGGCATGGATGTGTGTGATGTCCTTAGGTTAGTAAGGTTTAATTAGTTCTAAGTTCTAGGGGAATAATGACCTCCGACGTTAAGTCCCATGGTGCTCAGAGCCATCTGAACCATTCGTAATGGAGGTGCATTCCAAGTAGAGATCTGTCACTGGCTTTCTTGTGGCGGGGAAACCAGGGCATCCCAGATATTCATAGGCACTTGCAGAATGTCTACCGAGACGCCGCAGTGAACATAAGCACGGTGAGTCGTTGGGCGAGACCCTTGTCATCATCGCAGCAAGGTCTCGCAAATCTGTCCGATGTCCCACTTACCGACCGGCTGCAGACAGCTGATACTCCAGTGTTGTTGGAACGTGCGGACATGCTCATTCGAGTTGATCGACGGACCACAATCCAACATCTCGCCGGACAAATGAACATATCTGTTGGCAGTGCTGACACACTCATCCACCAGTTGGGGCAAAAAGTTGTGTGCCCACTGAGCTCCTCGCCGAAGACCATAATGAACCACGAAGGACCACCAGTGTGGAGTTGCTTGCGCAATGCGAGGCTGATCGTGACGATTTTTTTTTTGTCGAATACCGTCACAGGTGATGAGAATGGGTTCATCATTTCCAACCGGACAAATAATAGCAAGCCACGGAATGGCGCGACACTACCTTTTCTTCGAAGAAAACGTTCAGCGCCGCACCTTAACCGGTAAAGTTATGGAGAAGGTCTTCAGCGACTCTGAAAGGTTTATTCTGTTTGATGTGTTGCCTCATGGTGCAACGTGTGCGTGTGGTTTGGGATCTTATGGGCGCCAAACGGTGAGGTTATCAGCCCCCTGACATAGATTAAAACAAACAAATGTGGATAAGAACGAAAACTGTTGCACACCCATGCACACGAAACGAGCACACAATCACTCTATCGCACAGGCACTCTCACATGCACTAAAACCAATGAGGAGGCAAGATAGCCAATCAAGAAATTAAAACACAGGGAAAACAAAACACAAAAGAGCTAAAAGAACAGCACAGGGGAATGTGACTGGCTGACCACTTACAAAAAAAAAAAAAAAAAAAAAAAAAAAGAAAATGGGTGAGCCAGCCACGCTGTTGACACATTGAAAACACCTCCCCAAAATCTTGTTAAAAACGTGGAACAGTTCACAAGACTCTGAAGTGATAGTGCTACCCTCAGGAAACTCAAGAAGTGACTTCATCGTATTCGTCGCCACAAATATGCCAACGAAATTCTCCATGACAGCGCGAAGCTTCACTCAAGTCTACGCACCCAAAAGGAGCTGACAAAACAGGATTGGATTGTTTTTCCTCATCCACTCTACAGCCCGGATCTCGCACTTACCGGCTTCCATCTGCTTGGCCGAATGAAGTATTCAATCCGAGGGAAGCAGTGCATGGATGATGGGGATGTTATAATTGCAGCAAGACGTTGGCTTCAACGTCGACCAGTAGAGTGGTACCGTGCAGGCATACGGACCCTCCCAGTAAGGTGGCGTAAGGCGGTCGTATTCAACGGAAATTGTGTTGAAAAATAGGGTGTTGTAGCGAAAAGGGTGGTGAATAATTTGGTGTATTGAATCCTGAGTAAAACTAACGTGGTTTCAGAAAAGAATGTGTCGTATTACTTATCGAACTCCTCTTGCATAATAATATGTGAAATCTGGTTTCGCAGAACGGAGCGGATGAGGTTGTGGAATGGGGCCAAGGTCAGTTACTGTTAGTTACACAAGAACACACACAACTTTATCCCTCAGACCAATGCACAGTTTTCACTTTAAAACAACTTTATCCCTCAGACCAATGCACAGTTTTCACTTTAAAACAACAAAGATCAATTCACGTCTGAGGGCCCAAGAATAAGTTTAAATGATTGCTTTTAAAACACCAGGATTTACAGTAACGGCTGAAGCCCTTACTTCAGTAAAATTACAATATCTTCTCGGCTAAATGCCGAAATAATATCTCAGATCAGCTAAGGAAATTCTATAAAAGCCAAGCATTTACAAATTCCAGCAAAAGGCCATATTAAGGAAAACTCAAGTTAATTCTTTGGCTGAAAGCCCAATTTAAAAAAAATTCTTTACATAATAGAGACTTTAAAGATCAGCTTTTACACAGTACAACAGAAAAAAATCTCAAAAAAAAAAGAAGTATCTTGCCGGCTGAAGGCCCAAGCAATTACACAAGACTAATTAAAGGCAACCTTATGGTAAACATTTACAGAACATGGCTGAAGGCCGTTTCAAGAACACAAAATAATTAAAGAGAAAGCTCATAGACAAAGATTTACGTAATAAAGCCATAGATTCTGAAACAAACGCGCATGAAGGCCTAAATACAGGGCAACAAGAATTTTAAATGAAACACGGCTGAAGGCCTAATCTTAAAGTTGTTATGAAGTCCTGCTGAAGGCCATATACTAAACATAAAACATACAATATTAATACACGGCTGAAGGCCTGACACATTACCTTTGACAAAATAAAATGACAAACACATACAGTGGTGCTCAAAAGTGTTCCAAGGGTCGGCCTTGGGAGGAAACTAACCACAGTTTAGGTGAGACAGACAGCCAATCGTAACACTAAACAATCGGGTTGCAGAACGACCTACGGACGGCTGACGAACCAACCAACCACCTAATAAGTTCCCTTCCACCTGACCAACAGCACGACAACCAAAGGTACGAGCGAAGGCGAGGATCTCAGCAGGATTATGTCCTGATAATTGGTGTATAAACAGAGATAAGCTACAATAAACACTCAAAGAGAAAAGAGAACAACACCAAGCTGTCGAACTACGCCATGATGGACAGCATGAACACGTCGAGGAAAATACACTGTCACAAAACTACGCTAACGGCCAGGCAGGTAACCGGAACTTTAACGGCCACAAGGCAGAAGATACCGCTGGTGCACTTCACTAATAAATTATAATCATTTCAAAGGTTCATATATGGAGATGGCTGAAAAATTTTGCCGACTCCAACACACCATCACGTTGCTGCTTACGGGGACAGTGCAGGATGGAACAACCAGCAGTCAACGAAGACATGTCACAACGGTTGAGCTTTCATGACAGGTTCACTGATTACTCAACTCCAATATGCAGGTGCGATGGGCGACGAACGTAGCAGTTCTCGCAGCCAGCGCCACGCAACTCCGTCCGCGGGTGCACGCTGCCAGCGGCCCCAGCCTGACCACACGCCGCAGGGACATCCTCGCTGCTCCGCCACAACTGACCAACTGCCACAAACACCATGACACGTAAATATAACTGCCACACCAAAGAAGTTACATCAGTAGTACTATCAATAGACGCTGCTGCTGCCACTGACGGGGGCAAATGAGCAACTCGTTCAGATAATAACTGAGAGAGGAATAAGACGCCACTCGGTAGTGACAAAGTGCCCAGAAGGAAACACGGCATTAACGCGAGCCGACCAATAATTTGGATGCTAACTGAAAATCCCTGCTGTCGGATACGAACACTTAGTGGGAGGTTAGAGTAGCACTGGGAGATATAATTTCAGATTTACAAATGAGTGTTCTGTGTCTTCCAAGTAATCCTACCGAGCTAGGTGACGCAGTGGTTTAGCACAGTTGACTCAACTTCGGGAGGAAGACGGTTCAAATCCACGTCAGACCATTCTGATTCAGGTTTTCCGTGATTTCCCTAAATCGCTTGCTGGAAATATCGGGATAGTTCCTCTGAAAGGGGAAGTCCGAAGTTTTCCCCCATCGTTTCCTAGTTAAGAAAATGGTTCAAATGGCTCTGAGCAGTATGGGACTTAACATCTATGGTCATCAGTCCCCTAGAACTTAGAACTACTTAAACCTAACTAACCCAAGGACATCACACAACTCCCAGTCATCACGAGGCAGATCCTAGGTAAGAGTTTGTGCTCCGTCTCTAATGACATTTTTGTCGATGGGACGTTTAACACTATTGTCTCCGTCCTCCTCCAAGTAATTCTTCCAAATTCTGCAGACAAATGTGACTGTCACTTGCGGGCATCGAGGTAACTTCCGAGCACACAACGGTAAAACTGTAGAAAAACAAATGTCAATAATCACACGATAACCTTCAAAGCATGTAACATGGGGTTTTGCAGAATCAATCCACAGATCAACACAGTAATGTACTTTTGGAATAGCGACATGCAACTTGGTGCTTTTTATTGTGGTGACTTCCCCTTTCCTCTCGGACATAGGATGAAAATACTTGACGCCGCTCTGACTATTTGTAAGGATGGTCGGATGGTGCCGTGGAAACTGCACATTCTTTCGAAGGGGCTGCTGTTCGTCATCGTCAGTTGCACTTGGAAATAAGAGCAGCAGCCTTAATGAAATATTATGCAGTTTCCATGACACTATCGGACATAAGTCCCTAGAATCTTTCAAGGAGCTATTCCGCCAGGAAAACCTCAAATAGCGCTCAATGATTCATACAGTGTAGGCTTTCACGGCCGGTACTGACATCATTTCAAACTTCTGGGATGATAGGCCGCAGTAATTAATGCTTAAAATTTTTTTTCAAGGAGCATTACAGGAATCTTTCATCGACTACGTCGTCACCAAAGACGTCAGTAAGAAATGTTGTAACCTAGAGTTCTCTGCGGAGGTCCGTATTCCAACTAAACGTCTGGAGACCCTGCAAGACGCCAATGCTTTTCTGGCAAGGATTACATTTATCGACTCCCTACCGTTACTGGCCGGAAGCAATACCAGAACAGAAATCAAAGAAAAGAACGTGGCAAACTGTTGTACATATCGGGTGGCAATTACTGAACAATATGAAAAATTCGTAAATTACTTACAAACTGCGGTGTGCACACACTTTTTTCAATACATAAACGCTACTACAGAAATTCGGATTTAGTTTACGATATGTTCGATGTGCCTGACATCATTGGAGATGATGTGGCGCTGACGAATAGTAAAATTCTGAATGACCCGATGATGTGTCGGAACATCGATGCCATCGAAGACCTGAATGGCTGTATTCAACTCAGCAATGGTTTTGGGTTATTGCTGTACAGCTAGTCTTCAGTATGGAATTGCATGTGTTCAGATCGGGAAAATATGGCGGCCAATCGAGGCCCATGCCAGTGGCCCCTGGGTACCCCAGAGACACAATGTGGTCCCCAGAGTGCTCCTCCAAGACATCAAACACTTTTCTGTTTCGATGGGGTCGAGCTCCGCCTTGCGTGAATCACGTCTTGTCGAAATCAAGTCACTTTGGATAACGGGGATGCAGTCATCTTCCAAAATATTCACCGGGCCATCAAGGAATATCGTACCGATTATTCCGTGACTGGACGTTTCACGTCACACAGTCATCCGTTGAGGGTGAAGAGACTTCTCGATCGCGAAATGCGGATTATCAGTCCCCCAAATGAACCAATTTTCTTATTCACGAACCCATCCAAATGAAAGTGAGCTTCGCCGCTAAACCTAGCCATACATGCGCGTACTGTTTCCAGCATTCCCTGTGGTCAACCTTGCAGTTTGAATGTCCTAAAGCAAAGCGTGCAGTGCGTGTATTTTCTGTATTGCATTATTTACAAAGTTGGCCCTCAATTTTATAGAATATCGCCTTATATCTACAATTATCGGAAGGCTGCCTTCTTGCCCGGCGACTTATTGAACATCAGAAACGACAACATATTTCATCTTGCCTGTTACTAAATTTAGTCACATGGAGTGTTACAGAGTTTATTTAATACACATGCGCAATTTAGGCCTTCGCGCCATTTTCAGTTGATAATTCAAGTACCTTGCGTCAATATACACTCCTGGAAATGGAAAAAAGAACACATTGACACCGGTGTGTCAGACCCACCATACTTGCTCCGGACACTGCGAGAGGGCTGTACAAGCAATGATCACACGCACGGCACAGCGGACACACCAGGAACCGCGGTGTTGGCCGTCGAATGGCGCTAGCTGCGCAGCATTTGTGCACCGCCGCCGTCAGTGTCAGCCAGTTTGCTGTGGCATACGGAGCTCCATCGCAGTCTTTAACACTGGTAGCATGCCGCGACAGCGTGGACGTGAACCGTATGTGCAGTTGACGGACTTTGAGCGAGGGCGTATAGTGGGCATGCGGGAGGCCAGGTGGACGTACCGCCGAATTGCTCAACACGTGGGGCGTGAGGTCTCCACAGTACATCGATGTTGACGCCAGTGGTCGGCGGAAGGTGCACGTGCCCGTCGACCTGGGACCGGACCGCAGCGACGCACGGATGCACGCCAAGACCGTAGGATCCTACGCAGTGCCGTAGGGGACCGCACCGCCACTTCCCAGCAAATTAGGGACACTGTTGCTCCTGGGGTATCGGCGAGGACCATTCGCAACTGTCTCCATGAAGCTGGGCTACGGTCCCGCACACCGTTAGGCCGTCTTCCGCTCACGCCCCAACATCGTGCAGCCCGCCTCCAGTGGTGTCGCGACAGGCGTGAATGGAGGGACGAATGGAGACGTGTCGTCTTCAGCGATGAGAGTCGCTTCTGCCTTGGTGCCAATGATGGTCGTATGCGTGTTTGGCGCCGTGCAGGTGAGCGCCACAATCAGGACTGCATACGACCGAGGCACACAGGGCCAACACCCGGCATCATGGTGTGGGGAGCGATCTCCTACACTGGCCGTACACCACTGGTGATCGTCGAGGGGACACTGAATAGTGCACGGTACATCGAAACCGTCATCGAACCCATCATTCTACCATTCCTAGACCGGCAAGGGAACTTGCTGTTCCAACAGGACAATGCACGTCCGCATGTATCCCGTGCCACCCAACGTGCTCTAGAAGGTGTAAGTCAACTACCCTGGCCAGCAAGATCTCCGGATCTGTCCCCCATTGAGCATGTTTGGGACTGGATGAAGCGTCGTCTCACGCGGTCTGCACGTCCAGCACGAACGCTGGTCCAACTGAGGCGCCAGGTGGAAATGGCATGGCAAGCCGTTCCACAGGACTACATCCAGCATCTCTACAATCGTCTCCATGGGAGAATAGCAGCCTGCATTGCTGCGAAAGGTGGATATACACTGTACTAGTGCCGACATTGTGCATGCTCTGTTGCCTGTGTCTATGTGCCTGTGGTTCTGTCAGTGTGATCATGTGATGTATCTGACCCCAGGAATGTGTCAATAAAGTTTCCCCTTCCTGGGACAATGAATTCACGGTGTTCTTATTTCAATTTCCAGGAGTGTATATTTATTATTGATAAGCATAATCAGCTGTTTCACTTTACTTGCTTGGTTTAGTGACGGCTCCAGGTCATGAAAACTGACAATGGCCGGAAGATGGGTGTGCTGACGCTAGCGTCCTTTCATATAGCATCCAATAACGGCGTTGGCGGACAATGTCGATAGGTCAGCCAGGCTTGTGGACAGATTTTATGTTTACGTAGGCTATATATGGTTTGGGTAGGAGCACCATATCCATTTAGGAGTAAAGAATACGGATTGACGCGTTTCGTGGTGAGTTGTTGTTGTCATAACTGCATAACTACTGTAACTTATAACTATTTAACTATGTTTGTTGTAGGTAGGCCTTGATCTTCCTTAACAGCTTTTAACCTCACAAAAATTAGGTCTATTACAAATTTACTATCCCTTGACGCCTGAGAATGAGTCTGTCAATACAGTATTCTAGTCAAGATGAGGCATAAAGCGCTTCTCTCCCCATTCGATTCGTTACTTCCTCATGGGTGATCTTACCGATCCACCCAATCTTTGGCATTCTTCTATAGCACTACGCACCAAAAGCTTATCTTCTATTCGGTGTAGTGTTTATCGTTGCCCTTTTCGCTACATTTGCTTTAGAATATGCGCGGACTTTCCCATGTTTGAAGATGAGAAGATCGGGGTGCACACGGCTGTATGCATACTTTTGTATAAACACTGAGGTACACTATCGCACATCGACCGACCCGCTAAGGCATCTGGTCTTAATCTAATACAAAATTTCTATGATATACAAAACATCAGTGTGAGTGGCTTGAGCTGGGTATGGTGCATGAGAAGAAACACACCGAAATGAGCCCGTTATCAAAGCTATGGGCAGTGTTAAGCGGTGTTAGCATGATGTCTGCTCGGTGAGACTACTATTTTGTCCCGCCGGCTTACTAACGAAATTCGTGGAATACTTTTATTTGTGTGTTACAAATGTCTTAGATCAAGAGGCAACCCGGACTGTGTATCCCTACTGCAGCGGTTCCCAAGCTTACTTTATTACCCCTAAGTCCTGCGTGCAGTCAGATATTAGACAGTACACCCCCTCAATCCCACCTACTTCTCCAATTCTTGCGCAGAACAAAACGTTAGAACAAAATGAATTTTCTTTGAACCCTTATATATTTAAAATGCTGAAAGGTAAATGATACTGAGTCATTTATTAAGCCGCAGACTAAGGAGTCGCCGGCCGGGGTGGCCGAGCGGTTCTAGACGCTACAGTCTGGAACCGCGCGACCGCTACGGTCGCAGGTTCGCATTCTGCGTCGGGCATGGATGTGTGTGATGTCCTTAGGTTAGTTAGGTTTAAGTAGTTCTAAGTTCTAGGGGACTGATGAACTTATAAATTAAGTCCCATAGTGCTCAGAGCCATTTGACTAACGAGTCAGACAATTGTCACTGCCTATGTTTAACAACACTTTTCACATTTGAGTGGTTCTTAGTCAATGTACATCATAAATCATGCTGCAAATCCCTTCAGTGCCTTGTTTGTATTTCCATCGCCATCGTAGTCAAAAATCTACTTTCACATCTCTAAATCGTAAACGCCACACTTCTTTTCGATGTGCTGACTTTCGGTAGGTGTGTGTGTGTGTTTTAGAATGCATAATGAAGCAATTTTCCAAGTGTCGCGAGTGCTACCTTGTTTCCCTCGCACTACTACCTTCCCTAGCGACACGTGCTTCTCCTGAACCCTGAACCCTCACTGGAAAGCTACCAAGTTAAAATAAGTGCACTATACCACACACATCAAAAAAAATTTTGTATTACCCCGGTTTCCAGAACTCTTGAAGACAGACGTTGACTGTGGATATTGTATCAGAGACACAGTCCCTTTTACTGTTCAGAGATGTCAGTAAACCCGCACAAAGATGTAAACAACAATGCATGAGCAGCGCCTACTAGACGGAGGGGGGCCGACAGCCGATCAGTTCTCGACATTCCACCAGGAAGGAGGGACAAGGCTCGTGTTGTCTGTAGTTCAACCATGCCTAGACGTCAATACAGCGGTTTGATCGCGTCTGCATTGTTACGTTGTGCCAGGAAGGACTCGCAACAAGGGTAGGGTCCAGGCGTCTCGGAGTGAACAAAAGCGATGTCGTTCGACATACAGAGAGACAGGAACTGTCGATGGCATACCTCGCTCAGGCCGGCCAAAAGCTACTACTGCAGTGTATGACCGTTACCAATGGATTACGGCTCGGAGGAACCCTGACAGCAATGCTGCCATGTTGAATAATGCTTTTCCTGCAGCCACAGGGCGCCGTGTTACGACTCAAACTGTGCGCGACAGTCTGCATAATGCGCAACCTCACTCCCGACGTTCATGGCGAGGGCCATCTTTGCAACCACGACAGTACGCAGCGCGATACAGATGGGCCCAACAACATGCCGAATGGACCGCTCAGGATTGGCATCATGTTCTCTTCACCGATGAGTGTCGCTTATGCCTGCAACCAGACAATTATCGGAGACGTGTTTGGAGGCAACCCGGTCAGGCTGAACGCCTTAGACACACTGACCAGGGAGTGCAGCAAGGTGGAGGTTCCCTGTTGTTTTGGGGTGGCATTATGCGGGGCCGACGTACGCCTCTGATGGTCACGGAGGGCACCGTAACGGCTGTACGATACGTGAATGCCATCCTCCGACCGACAGCGCAACCATATCGTCAGCATAATGGCAAGGCATTCGTCTTCATGGACGACAATTCGCGCCCCAATCGTTCACGTCTTCTGAAAGACTTCCTTCAGGATAACGACTTCGCTCGACTTGAGTGGCCTGCATGTTCTCCAGACATGAAACCTATCGAACATGCCTGGGATAGATTGAAAAGGGCTGTTTATGGACCACGTGACCCACCAACCACTCTGAGGGATCTACGCCGAATCGCCATTGAGGAGTGGGACAATCTGGACGAACAGTCGCTTCATGAACTTGTGCATAGTTTGCCACGACGAATAAAGGCCTCTATCGATGCCAGAAGACGTGATACTGGATATTAGAGGTACCGATGCGTACAGCAGTCTTGACCACCACCTCTGAACGTCTCGCTGTATGGTGGTACAACATGCAATGTGTGGTTTTCATGAGCAAAGGGCTGAAATGATATTAGTGTTGATCTCTATTTCAATTTCCGAGGTGAGGCAAAACTTTTTTTGATGTGTATATTTGTAATTCACTTGATCGTTCGGCTCCTTACTTCTGAACTGACAGAAACTGTAAGACTTCGTCCTGTTAATACTTTGTGCCTAATAGTATTAATAATAATAATAATAACAATAATAGTATTGTTTAATTATATTTAGTTGCTGGTGTGTGCTGGTGTGCAATTAGTTCATTTATCTGTTTTGAAGTCAGTAATGAAGCAACTTGTGGACTACAAATAAAACTACTTTGCGTCACTCACTTGTTTACTTTGCCAAGACACTTCTTGACGTTTCACGTCACCAACTTCAGGTGGACAATTGTTTATTTTTATGAAGCTGGTGTTGTTGAGTAGTACAGACGTGTTTTCACAGTAGCAGACCAAGGGCACTGTAGGTTATGCTGCGTCCTTTGCTATCGAAAAAAATAGTTTGTTTAGAAATCATCGTTATCATTAGCAAAAGATGAAACGTAACCTACACAGCCCTTTGTCTGCTACTGTGAAAAGACATCTGTTCTCTTCACAAAAACCAGCTTTGTAAATAAACAATTCTCCATCTGAAGAATGGCGTGAACCACTGAAACTCGGAGTGGCAAAATAAACAAGCGAATGTCGCAGAAACCCTTTTATTGTGTTTATCAATAGTCGCAGCCCTCATAATGCTAACTACCCCTTACGGACGACATATTCCGTTTCTGGTCCAATGTAGGAAGTATCTACAACCTGGAGAGAAGACCTTTTTTACGAGAGATTTAGCGTTTGTTACGTGTGTGCCTGGTTTTTGCCGTCATGCATGTAGGGTACAAAGCACGAATTACGTGTGTAGTGGGCGGAGTATGTGAGGAACCTGTAACCTCCACGGCATAGTGTCACGCAATGCTGCTAGTAACTGAGAAAAAAAAGTTTGATAACTTACACAGGATGTTCAGAAATTCCCGTTACAGACTTCTAGGACTTGTAGAGGAGAATGAGTACATAATATTATCAGCAGGAAACGTATCGCTTCCGTAAGCTGTTTCAAAACGTACTGGAAGAGGTGTACTGCATCCGTTGAAGAGAAATCGTCAACGAGAAGCAATTTTTTTGGTTGTTAATGAGTGGAATTGTAAAACAATGTACTGGGTCACGCCTAACCTATTACTTGTAAATGTGGTCACATTACCTACATGGTTCCGAATGGTTATAGCACAGAAACGTTACGTTTCCGGTTTCCTGATAAGGATGCCAGTTCAAAATATTATCTACTCGCTCCCTTATACAAGTCCTATAAGTCTCTAACGCGAATTTCCGACCACCCTATATATTTATTCATATAATTACACCCATGAACGAAAACATTATGACCATCTGTTTAACAGTATGTTGTTGCACATTTCAAACACAGTACAACATAAATTCTGCTTGGCATGGATTCTATAAGACCTTTTCAGGGTTCCAGAAGTACGTGGCACCAGATGGCTAGGTACAGGTCAAGAAACTGCTACAAATTACGGAATGGTGGTTTATGGGCATGCAGCTGGCGCCCAATATGTGTTCCAGTGGGTACATGTGTGGCACAAAAACTGGCCAAGACATCAGCGTGACTTCACTATAATGCCTCTCAAACCATTGTAGCACAATTCTGACCTTGCAACACCAAGGATGTCGTTGACGTACAGGTGACGTCAAGCATGAAGCGGTGCAGGCGGTCCGCAGTAAAGTTTATGTAGTCCCCTGGTGACATGTTGCCTTCGATTACCACCACAGGTCCCATGAAAGCCCAACTCAATGCACCACACAGCATAATTCTGCCCTCACCGGTCTGAATCTGTGTCGCGGTGCATGTTTCGTGCAACCATTTGACTGGATGATGGTGCATAAGGACCCAACCATCGACCTCGTCTAACGAGAAATGCGGTTCATCAGACAGGCGACCCGTTTCTATTGATCCACAGCGAAAACCCACAGATGCTAAGCCCTCTGTAATCATAACTGACGATGTCGAATGTGCTCCGAAACACTAGCATCTGCACCATCATTGTACTGTGTCGTCTGATCACACATCGCTACCTCTCCCAGATTACACAGCGGTGGATCCTCCGTCCCTTACGTTTTGTTTTGAGACGTGTTCGTCCAACACCGTACGGCCTACTCGTTATTTCACCATCCTTCAACCATTTTCCATAGGTTCTCACGACAGTAGTACGCCAACAGGCGACCAGCTTGGCCGTTTCAGAGGGTTTCTTTTCCAGCCGCAGGGCCATCACAACGTGCCTTTTGTGAACACCGGTTATATCACTACGACTACTCATTCGGTTTTCTTCCGCTAGCATTCTTTCCTTACTGCGTCACGCGTTCCCAACACCACCATGACGCACTCGACGTCGCAGTGGACAGTGCTCATAATGTCTTAATTATCAGCGCATATCGTAACCAGTATTACTTACAAAATTGTGATAATAGTAATAACCTTTTAAAAGTAATTTGGCTTCATGGTTGAAGCACCATCAGATGTTGTTGTTGTGGTCTTCAGTCCTGAGACTGGTTTGATGTAGCTCTCCATGCTACTCTGTCCTGACCAAGACTCTTCATCTCCTAGTACCCACCGCAACCTATATCCTTCTGAATCTGCTTAGTGTATTCATCTCTTTGGTCTCCCTCTACGATTTTTACCCTCCACGCTGCTTTCCAATGCTAAATTTGTGATCCCTTGATGCCTCATAACATGATCCACCAACCGATCCCTTCTTATAGTCAAGTTGTGCCACAATCTTCTCTTCTCCCCAATCCTATTCAATACTTCCTCATTAGTTATGTGATCTACCCATCTAACCTTCAGCATTCTTCTGTAGCACCACATTTCGAAAGCTTCTATTCTCTTCTTGTCCAAAGTATTCATCGTCCATATTTCACTTCCATACATGGCCACACTCCACACAAATACTTTCAGAATCGACTTCCTGACACTTGTATCTATACTCGATGTTAACAAACGTCTCTTCTTCGGAAACGCTTTCCTTGCCATTGCCAGTCCACATTTTATATCCTCTCTACTTCGTCTCTCATCAGTTATTTTGCTCCCCAAATAGGAAAACTTCTTTACTACTTTAAGTGTCTCATTTCCTAATCTAATTCCCTCAGCATCACCCGAGTTAATTCGACTACATTCCATTATCCTCGTTTTGCTTTTGTTGATGTTCATCTTATATCCTCCTTTCAAGACACTATCCATTCCGTTCAACTGCTCTTCCAAGTCCTTTGCTGTCTCTGACAGAATTACAATGTCGTCGGCGAACCTCAAAGTTTTGTTTTCTTCTCCATGGATTTTAATACCTACTCCGAATTTTTCTTTTACTTCCTTCACTGCTTGCTCAATATACAGATTGAATAACATCGGGGATAGGCTACAGCCCTGTCTCACTCCCTTCCCAACCACTGCTTCCTCTTCATGCTCCTCGATTCTCATAACTGCCATCTGGTTTCTGTACAAATTGTAAATAGCCATTCGCTCCCTGCATTTTACCCCTGCCACCTTCAGAATTTGAAAGAGATCAGATATTTTCAGTTTTTATGCCTAATGCGATTTCATTTTACCGCTCAGCGGATAGTTGCCCCCATGTTGGGAACCAGTGCCTTTGAGTGTGCTGTATGTACCCAGAGGATAAGTAACTCGCCGCACCTCCGGAGAACAGTGCTCGAGGCAGCTGGGCGCCTCGCCGGGGCTTAGCCTAAAACACGGGGCACTCTACTCTCCTCGAGGGAGCGGCGGCGGTTAGGGTGCCCCTCTCGGCAGAGACTGGCAGCGCGGGGGCGCCAAGATTAGAGCGCGCGGCGCGAGGCGAGGCGAGGCGCCGTAATCGGATTACGGGGGCGCCGCGGCCCCACCTCTGCCGCGGCCGACACTGTATTAGCACGCAGTGATTTCGCGCCGACCGCCCGCCGCTCCATTTGTTAAGGAGAAAGCGGGCGCACAGTGGCACAGGTGCGAGCGACGTGCTGCCCGCCTCCCTCTACCCAGCACACACCGTGCACCGGCAGGGGCCGTGAGGAGCGCGCGATATCGGCAGGTTAAGCACACCCCTGTTACTGGTCGCACGGAAATATAAACGTCGATTCGTAACTTGTCTGAACGAACGGTGCGCAACGGATCGCGATGGAACACGATGATGACGTCGAGATTTCTATTGAAGGAAATTTTGGCGTTCTCTTTGGTGCGGGGTGGGAGGGGAACGGGATGCTGACACCGGGAATTAAACTCTTTTTCGCGATGCTTATTCATGTGATCGTAGTGGACTGCGTGCTTTCTTGTATTTCGCTTCGTTTTCTCGACACACTGAAAATACTGTATGCCACGAGTGGCCTACCGGTACCATCCAACCGCCGAGTATGACCACTAGAATATTATTTTTCATCATTGTTCTCACACAACTGATACCAGATATCGTTGTTGTTGTTGTGGTCTTCAGTCCTGAGACTGGTTTGATGCAGCTCTCCGTGCTACCCTATCCTGTGCAAGCTTCTTCATCTCCAAGTACTTACTGCAACCTAATTCCTTCTGAATCTGCTTAGTGTATTCATCTCTTGGTCTCCCTCTACGATTTTTACCCTACACGCTGCCCTCCAATACTAAATTGGTGATCCCTTGATGCCTCAGAACTTGTCCTGCCAACCGGTCCCTTCTTCTTGTCAAGTGGTGCCACAAACTCCTCTTCTCCCCTGTTCTATTCAATACCTCCTCATTAGTTACGTGATCTACCCATCTAATCTTCAACATTCTTCTGTAGCACCACATTTCGAAAGCTTCTATTCTCTTCTTGTCCAAACTATTTATCGTCCATGTTTCACTTCCATACATGGCTACACTTCATACAAATACTTTCAGAATCGACTTCCTGGCACTTAAATCTATACTCGATGTTAACAAATTTCTCTTTTTCAGAAACGCTTTCCTTACCATTGCCAGTCCACATTTTATATCTTCTCTACTTCGACCATCATCAGTTAATTTGCTCCTTTACTACTTTAAGTGTCTCATTTCCTAATCTAATTCCCTCAGCATCACCTGACTTTATTCGACTACATTCCATTATCCTCGTTTTGCTTTTATTAACGTTCATCTTATATCCTCCTTTCAAGACACTGTCCGTCCCGTTCAACTGCTCTTCCAAGTCCTTTGCTGTCTCTGACAGAATTACAATGTCTTCTCCATGGATTTTAATACCTACTCCGAATTTTTCTTTTGTTTCCTCTACTGCTTGCTCAATATACAGATTGAATAACATCGGGGAGAGGCTACAACCATGTCTCACTCCCTTCCCAACCACTGCTTCCCTTTCATGCCCCTCGACTCTTATAACTGCCATCTGCTTTCTGTACAAATTGTAAATAGCATTTCGCTCCCTGTATTTTACCCCTGCCACCTTCAGAATTTGAAAGAGAGTATTCCAGTCAACATTGTCAAAAAGCTTTCTTTAAGTCTACAAATGCTAAAAACGTAAGTTTGCCTTTCCTTAATCTTACTTCTAAGATAAGTCGTAGGGTCAGTATTGCCTCACGTGTTCCAATATTTCTACGGAATCCAAACTGATCTTCCCCGAGGTCGGCTTTTAACAACAACGACGCTGTACTATTGTACATATAAGTAATTTTTTTCCATCTGATTTTTCGATAAATTAGTGTAATTGATGTTCTGATTTCATTTCTTTTTTGTTTCATGTCATTGTGTTAAGAAAACTGTAAACAAGTTTCAATGTTAATACTAATGTTTATGTCAAATGTCAAGCAGTATTGTAATAGAATTGAAATGTAACAAATGTTGAAACTGTTGCAAGATGTTTAAAATTGTAACTGCGTCTGGTCCATACGCAGGCAATGTGTTAGGATATGTATAATGTAAAACCTCGGGTGAATACCCTGCTGTAAGGGAGAGGTAAAAGGTGGATGGCAGGCGAGCGCGGGAAAATGCACGCGGGCACTGCACGGCACAACGGGCTCAGCAGTAGTAGTTGGAGTTGGGCATTGGTCTGAGCAACACGTTCTGGAGCGAGGAGGCACTCCTGGAAGACGTAGGCACTTCTGGAGGACGTAGTTTCATTGAGCCTCGGGTATGCCGTTCCAACGCCAACACAGCAAGGCAAAATTCCATAGGCACTAAATGGAAAAGTATTGCGCCGCTAAGAAGAATTAAAGTGCCGATACGTCAAGAGCCATAGCTGGGGTTGTATGTGTGCTCTGTGCCTCGCCATCTCGCCGCCCGCCGACCGCCGCATCGTTACAAACAGGTTGAAACTTTTAGTACTGTATTCGTATGGACCAGAGAGTGAACTATTCAATAACAACTTAAATTTTACCAGAACTTTCCTATCATTGAATTATCCTCACAACTAACCTATATAGGGTCCTTTCCAAATGTTGTGCAATCCAAGTGTCCCGAAATGAAAAATTAAATTTTGTGTTAATAATAATTACTTGGAGACCTAACTATGTTAGAATGGTGTTTAAAGAACTGTTTTGTTAATGAACCAGTAAATGAATAATGAAGGTCTAACGAAGTTGAATGATAACTTTAATATTGATATAGTAATGAAGTTTAATTATTTCGAGGCAGATATAAGGGTATTTAAATGAGCAGTAAATAAGATAAAAAGAGTAGTAACTCATATACTGGAAATCTTGAACGCATGATAATTTCAGTAATCAATTTTTTAATATAGTAATCATAACAGTTTTAGGGTCCCCCCCCCCTCCCCCTTTTTATTCATTTGAATTCTGAAGTGTTCCACATTGGTTTGAATAGCAAAAGTTAAAGTCAATATATAAGTCAAAATTTATCAGTGTTTTATCTTTATCAAAATTGACATTTTGTGTGTGGCTCGAAAGTGCTATTTCTAGGGTAACCTATGCCCGATTTTAATCAGATCAATAGACAGTACGAAGTTTTGTAGTATACATTATAGTGTAGTGTTATGTATTCATGGTTTTTCCATATGAGTACAGAAAGTGAAACTATCAGTTCAATAGATTTTCTGGTTCTAAAATTTACTATATTATGCAGTGTTACTACGTGTTGTTTTGCATGAATATACACCAACTTGTACAGGGAAGAAACTCAGTTAATGCCTAATTAGGCTGGCGACCGTATTATTAACAAATTGGTAGCATCTTCTGTGTTGCTCTTTGTCCGTCCTGACGTGTAGTTGCATTTCGGACTTGCTTGACGTATCATTGTTATTACAGAGTGGGTGTAAGTCTGATTTGCCACCATTCAGGTACACGCGGTCAGTATCTATACAAAAATTCTATCTCGTAAGGTAAACCCCACTCACTTACCATAGTACAGGCTTTAATAGTATTGTGTGCCCCACGCGCACGTTACAGGCTTCTACCAGTTTTTCCATTCGTCTGTAAAGAATTCGTGTTAGTATTTGCAGCTGTGACTTATTAAACTGATAGTTCTGTAATTTTCACATCTGTCAACACCTGCTCTCTTTGGGATTGGAATTATTATATTCTTCTTGAAGTCTGAGGGTATTTCGCCTGTCTCATACATCTTGCTCACCAGATGGTAGAGATTTTCAGGAGTGTCTCTCCCAAGGCCGTCAGTAGTTCTAATGGAATGTTGTCTACTCCCGGGGTCTTGTTTCGACTCAGGTCTTTCAGTGCTCTGTCAAACTCTTCACGCAGTATCATATCTCCCATTTCATCTTCATCTACATTCTCTTCCATTTCAATAATATTGTTCTCAAGTACATCGCCCTTGTGTAGACCCTCTATATACTCCTTCCACCTTTCTGCTTTCCCTTCTTTGCTTAGAACTGGGTTTCCATCTGAGATCTTGATATTGATACAAGTGGTTCTCTTTTGTCCAAAGGTTTCTTTAATTTCCTGTAGGCAGTATCTATCTTACCCCTAGCGAGATAAACCTCTACATCCTTACATTTGTCCTCTAGCCATCCCTGCTTAGCCATTTTGCACTCCCTGTCGATCTCATTTTTGAGACGTTTGTATTCGTTTTTGCCTGCTTCATTTATTGCATTTTTATATTTTCTCCTTTCATCAATAAAATTCATTATTTCTTCTGTTACCCAAGGATTTCTGGTAGCTTTCTCTATCGAGAGAGAAAAAAATTTCAGCTTTTGCAATACCCGCACAGAGAAAAATATCTAGCGAGTTGGCGCAGTGTTTAGAACACTGGAGTCGCATTCGGGAGGACGACGGTTCAAACCATTGTCCGGTCATCTTGATCTAGGTTTTCGCTTGAATACCGGGATGGTTTCTGTGAAAGGGCACGGCGGAATTCCTTCTCCATCCTTCCCTTATCCGATGGGACCGATGACCGCGCTGTTGGGCTCCCTACCCATAATCAACCAACCAACTAACCAACAGAGAAAAATCCTACACCGTGTATAAATAGCAGCATAAATTTATGGTGCAGTTTCCATTGAGTAACCTTTCTCTTCAACGCTGAAAAGGACAGCTCAGTTTGATATGTCAAAAGTAGAAAAGAAAGAAAGAAAGGAATAGCGGATAAGGTAAAAACTTTCTGTACAGGGTGGTCAGACATTCTGAAAAGATTGTACGGGTGTTGCGGAGGAAGTTGTGATGGGAAATAATTGTTAATAAAAGAATTTGACACATTTCACCGTTTTCCAGTTAACTAGCGCTGAAGTTAGCCAACCAGGCTGTTTGCGACAATATTCAAGTGGTCCAAAAGAGACGGGCGACAAGGCTCCGCAGGTGCTAGATGGTATAAATACCGAGGAAAACATCAGACAACGCCCGAAGGCCAATGCTTTGAATGCGTGGGAGTTGTGGGGGGTACGGGCAGACACCGTTTCTCTAACATAAGCCCTTTTTTACCTTTAAAATCTTATAACTTTATTAACTTTAATTTAAAATAGTGAATGAATATTCGTTAACATGAACAAGATGCTCAATATAATTTGTTAATGAAAGTTCCTGAAGGGTTATTTTAACAGATCAAAGGGCAGCTCTCAGAATCAGTTTACAAATCTTAAAACTCAAAATCACTTCCTTAATGAAAGATTAAATAAGATTGTAACGCCACATGGCAATACCAAAATTTTCGTAGATATGACCTGTGATCTCTAAAGGCAATAAAATATTGATCACAAAATTTTTAATTAAAACAACTTAATTGCAATAAAATCTGCTTACTGTCAACGTAGACTCAGCGCCGTAGCCTCCTTCCTTTTAGACACTTTACACCGTAAACATCCTCACATATGATGCATACTACAACCAACGAATTATGACAAATAATTAAGCGTAGATGTTATAATTATCCAAGTATGTAAAACTTTTTCTTTCTAAATCAGAAACCAGAAATCAATTCTTAAGCTCAGTGGTTACATCCGTTAAAAATATACAATAGATATCTTTTAATTTCGTCGTGATCATGCGCTCCTTCATGTTAACGTGCGGCACGGGACAGATTTTCCACGATGTACAAAACGTTAACAGGGCGCAACCAACATACACAACTTGCATA
Organism: Schistocerca piceifrons; assembly: GCF_021461385.2. NCBI lineage: Eukaryota > Metazoa > Arthropoda > Insecta > Orthoptera > Acrididae > Schistocerca > Schistocerca piceifrons. The sequence goes on from NC_060139.1 coordinate 997,862,405, forward strand.
CTAGGATTATACGTCAACGTGGATGCGTCTCGCAAATCTTTAAACGGGTGAGGGAGTAGATGCGGTACTACTAAACAATTCGACTATACCGCACCTAGCAGTATGGTGGGCTAGGTAAGAGACAAACCAACAACTGTTGCAAGGCAACCTCAGGAGGGCAGCAACAAAATATTTGGGACTTTAAACCCTTGGGAGGGCCACACGAAACCATCGAATGACGTCCCAAGCTAAATTATGAAAATACTATCGGTGATTTCGCCACGAGAGGTAGAACCGTAAAATACCATAAGAACTGAACTGCAATTAACACGATTTATAAGCGTCCGACTGAAAAGTTCCACAGTCAATCTTTCCATTGAAGACGTAAAAGTACCTCCCAAGTTCACTCTTGGACACTACCGGAGTGTCAAATTACTCGTTATAACTGTAGACAACAGAATTTAACACGTTGGGGGCCGACTTAGGTCCCTCACTTGGATCCACCTTCGATCCAAAACAGTCATTTACTTTAAAGCAGCTAAATACAGGGTGTTTCAAAATGAACATACCGGTTTTAAGGCGTTGTAGCATTTATCATGTTCAACTTACAATTGTAAATAATATGTTCAACTTACAATTGTAAATAATACACCAAATGAAAGAGCAACTCAAATAGTTTTATTTGTATACCTGTGCGCAGAGGGAAGAGAATGGAATGACAAAAAGTGACTGAAAAACGTGTTGAACGAGTGCGAGTCTTTCACGCTTAGCCCCAAGAAAGCGGTTCTAGGCGCTTCAGTTCGGAACCGCGCGACTGCTACGGTGGCAGGTTCGAATCCTGCCTCGGGCATGGATGTGTGTGATTAGATTAGTTAGGTTTATCTAGTTCTAAGTTCTAGGGGACTGATAACCTCAGGTGTTAAGTCCCATAGTGCTCAGAGCCATTTGAACCATTTGCCAAATATCCCCGCGGAATGTTTATGGGCCTTTCTTTTTCGGTGAACAACTGTAACTGATGTTTCTTATCTTGATGTGCTACAGCCATGGCCTGTGCCTCAATTGGAAGAAGCTGAACAACACATCTTTATTTCAGTGCTAGATGGTGGGCCGCCTCAGTACGCGACTGGTTAAACGACGTTGTATCCGACCGCTGGATTGGCCGCAAGGGGCCGGTTGACACAGCATTTTATGCATGGCCTCCACGTTCACACACGATCTGACGCGATCATGTGTATGTGCCTCCGATGCCAGCTGATCTATCCGACTTTGGAAACAGTGGCAACAGTTACTCCTGACTCATTGATCAAGGTTTCGGAACAACTCGCCTATCGATTCGATGCGTGATCGGTGTTCACGCTGAATAACTGTACGAAAAACTGTTTGTGTATCTCTTTCATTTGGTGTATTATTTATAATTGTAAGGTGAACGTAATATGTGCTACAAAGCCTTAAAAAACTGTATATTCATTTTGAAACACCCTGTAGATGACAATGCCGGTACCAACGCTCTCCTCCCAAGCAGCGCTGTAACTGGAGATGCAGTACCGAAGCAAAGCTTACAGCACTCACGAGTCTGATATATGCGCCACCAATGTGCACCTTTTAAAGTTCTTATGTTCACGTGATACGCAAAACCTGCAGTAATTCTTCGTCGGAATCCAAGGGCAGAACCAAGAAATCACTTTCCTGCCCTCGAATGACCACACGATGATCGCCTTCGGGACAACATCGGCCCTCCACGCTAGGATCCTCGAGCCCACGGCGTTCCGTCCCCAACCGACTGCTTCAAAAATAATAATAATAATAATAATAATAATAATAATAATAATTTAAATAGCGAGCCTTACCAGCTCAACGGGGTCGGCAAACGTATTCTTCGTTTCATTTCTTAAAAACAATACAAAAACTGGACATGTGACGGTAGTACGCATCGGACTCGAGGCACAGGTTGAGCAGTCTCGTGCGCTATCATCTACCCTGTGTGAACAACTGACACTAATTGCTTCTGATGCAACGGCCTCATTGGCTAACTTCGATACTAATTAATTCGGAAACGGTGTGATACATCTAATTATTTTATTAACAACTATCTGAGGTATACGGCGTTGATCGGGTCACAGTATAGGCCATGGGAGAGGGCATGAGTACCATTCTAGTAACGAGATGCATTCAGACGTATATCTCTTTAAGGATATTACGAAAGCAGTTATCCTGTTACTAAGGTAGTGCGGTCGTGGTGAGTGCCACTGGCTGCGTGTGATGAATAACAATCCGCGAATTATGGAGCAATAAATATTCTTAGGTAAAGCTAGAAATATATCATTACATACCTTTAAGTACATCTGAAAATATTTTAATGTTTCATTCATGATGCATTTTAATACTCATAAGGTCCCCAACGTCCTTTATTCGTACTGTGGCGGATGGCAGTGGGTGGTTGGCAGATATCTAAACATAATGACCAAGATGGAAAACCTAGTTCTCTCAGCAAAAGTTGTATTCTGTATGACTTTTCAACTTTACGGCAGTAGTGAATATACTTGCTTATACATTCCTCACTCTGTTCCCTGTATACTGACATTAACATTGCACTAACAAGGGAACCTCCCCATCGCACCCCCCTCAGATTTAGTTATAAGTTGGCACAATGGATAGGCCTTGATAAACTGAACACAGATCAATTGAGAAAACAGGAAGAAGTTGTGTGGAACTGTGAAAAAACGAGCAAAATATGCAAACTGAGTAGTCAATGGGCCACATAAGCAACATAATGGACTATGTGAGATTAGGAGCACCGTGGTCACGTGGTAGCCTGAGCAGCTGGAGAAAGAGAGGTCCTAGGTTCAAGTCTTCCCTCGAGTGAAAATTTTACTTTCTTCATTTTTGCATAGTTATTATCTGTCCGTTCGTTCATTGACGTCTCTATTCACTGTAATAAGTTTAGTGTCTGTGTTTTGCGACCGCATCGCAAAACGGTGCGATTAGTAGACGGAAGGACGTGCCTCTCCAATGGGAACAGAAAACATTTGTCGCAAGGTCATAGGTCAACCGATTCCTCCACAGGAAAACACATCTGATATATTCTATACGACTCTGGTGACGGCATGTGCGTCACGTGACAGGAATATGTTGTCGACCCACCTAACTTGTACACTTAGCGAATGGGTAAAAAGATTCTTCTACCTTGCCCGATTTAGGTTTTCTTGTGGATGTGATAATCACTCCCAAAAAAGTGATGTAAACATAAGAGTTTGTCACATCAACTGAAAATAAAAAATTAAACTTTTCACTCGATGGAAGATTTGAAGCTAGGACCTTTCGTTCCGCAGCTGCTCACGTTACCACGAGACCACGGCGCTCCTGCGTTCCTATCCTCCTTAATTTTGCCTATCTTCCCTTGAACTACTCAGTTTGTATATTTTGCTTATTTTTTCACAGTTCCACACAACTTCTTCCTGTTTTCTCAATTGATCTGTGTTCAGTTTTTCAAGGCCTATCCACTGTGCCAACTTATAACTAAATCTGAGGGGGGTGCGATGGGGAGGTTCCCTTGTAAGCAGACAGACTGAACCGCGGGTAACATCATGGGGCCAATGCTAGTTTGGATACATTGTCTTAACATAATGGTATTTAAATGAAGCTAGAAAGGAATGGAAGTTGCTTTATTTCATTAGGTATTTACTTTTCATTGCATATACATAAGCGTAATATCATGTTTTCACAATATTTCCTTCGGCACTAATTTATAATTTCGTTGTTCGGACTGTAACGCGACAAATGTGTAGGAGATCAAACTTGGGAGCACGCTACATACAATTGTCCTGCCTATTACTGCTAGTACTCCGTTTATAACGTTCTAATAGAAAGCAACTCTCATAAGAGCATGAGAAATGTGTTAAGGAAAGCATTGTATTTACCATCTATGTTACTGGCACTATAAACATCCGGCTACTCTTGTTCCATGATAAGGTTTAAAAAACTCTCTATTGCTGTTGGATTAACTTTCCTACATAGTTTGTAATTATATGTGATATTTGTTTGAGTACAAGCCTTTTAATGTTAATATTTGTGAATCATGGTCTGAAAGGTGATTCACCCTTTTACTAACAGAATGCCCATCTAGTAATGAAAAATGAATAAAAATATTGTGTATAGCTGTGGTACTGTTCCCCTGCACACTAATTGGAAAAAACCCAGTCTGCATCAGATTATATGAATTTAGGAGATGTACCAACATCCTTTTTCTTGCACCATCTATACAAAATTTATATTGAAGTCACCACATAAAACTAATTTCTGGTATTTCCTATAAAGTGAATCAAGAACTCTCTCTAGCTTGAGCAGAAATGCTCTGAAATCAGAGATATGGGACCTATAAACAACAATTAGATGTTTAGTTTCACTAAATTCAACCGCCCCTGCACAACATTCAAATATGTGTTCAGTGCAGTGTCATGATACGTCTATGGACTTAAATGGAATACTGTTTTTTGCGTACATAGCCACTCCCCCACCCTGCAAGGAACTCCTTGAGAAACTGCCAGCTAATCTGTATCTTGGTAAAGTAAGTTTCTGAATTGTCAAATTATTTAAGTGGTGCTCCAACATACCAATAATTTCAGAGTCAACATCTCTAAGCAGTTCACTAACTTTAATACCTCTTATATTTTGATAAAATACGCTAATTCCTTTTCTACTTGGAAAAATGACGTCCTCCGAAGGTCAGCCCTTAGTTAGATTGACTTCCTTTAAGCAGGTAGACCTATCAGCTGACTTCAATCTAAAAAAGGTGCAGCTCTAACACCAACTACTACAAGAATTTTTTGATGAGCGATCCCACCACCACCCACTACGCTGCCACCTACAGCCTTTGCTAGCCTCCCCTTCCCATACCTATTGAGGTGCGGCCCATGCCTAGTGAAACCCGCTCTACTGATAGACCCAATTGACACCACTGAAATGTGACCCATGCCCTCTTACATCAGCGCTCTCACAGCCCCATGTTAACGCGCCTAACAGCAGCATTAACATGAGGCCGATAATGACGCTGAAACAGTTGCACGAAATGCACATTTGTGCCACCAGTTTGATTAGTTATCTTTGCCTAGGTGGTGACCTACATCATATTCCCCGTCCCTATCAAGACTGTTCCCTGCTCCACCCACTATCACTACTTGATCCTCCTCCGTCAAATTTCTACGTGACTCCCCTATGCTGTCAGTCACCTGAGCCAGCCCTGCATGAGGCTGCACAATGATGGTGACCTGGTACTCACTCTCCATCACTTCCTGCAACTGCTGGCCCACACCTCTACCATGCGAACTACCTAACAACATAACCTTCTTCCTTCTGTTAGACTTTGTAACTGACCTAGGCCTCCTAAGAGCTGAGGAGTGCTGTATGTTCCCTACATCCACAGCTCCAAGAGACTGTTCTCCAATCAACTCTGACAGTTGGTCAAATCTATTGCATATGCGCGAAGTATATCTGAATACCTCCTTCTCTTCCGAGCTGCCTTCTTGCTAACTGTCAGTTCCCATTCCTCACCACCCTTCACCCTCCTCAATCTATCTACTTCCTCCTTTGCGCGTTGTAACTACACCTTAAGGGTACAGATCTTACCCTCCTACCACTCTGTCAACTTATTTCTACTACAGATTCTGCATTCCCAGGAGAGGGTCTCGCTAGAATGCCCACTGGCTTCCCCACTGCACCCCCCTCCCTCCAATGAAAATACTTTGAACAAATCCCAGACCGTAACTCACTACTCACAAACCTACGACAGAGCCCACACTTCTCACTCATGGTAAGATTTTATAGTTACTGAGAAAAAGTACCTAAGTTCAGTTACGCCAGTAGAACTATTTATAGAACTAACAATAGCGGCCTCGAAATTCTCTGTATACTAAGAAATCAACTACTTTTATTAATACTACTACACCACAGCTACTATCAATACTAACAAAACTTCACAAAATTGTTAGCTGAAACCAAAAATTCAAGCGGCCACTGGAACGCTCAACGAAGTTAAAACACTGAATGAAAATTTTACTGAAATATTTCACTAGAAACAATAAGACACGTCAGCTGTAAACTAAAGCACGAAATTTACTAAAGGACTTGAACGGACAGAAAACTCTAAAAAACACAGCGACCGCACGTTTCAAAAGTTTATTAAACCGTTATTTCGCCACAAACAGGACGAAACACCGCTGAAAACTAATAAATTTAACAACTGTATAACAGAGCACAAACAACTTTCTCAGTAATTAGCTTTATAACCGCTACAGCTGTAACTGCACGCCGCAAAATCTAAACACACTACTGAGGCGTCAGGCTTGGACGAACTACGTAAGCACAGTCACGAATAACAGACCAATCGAGTCAATAACACAGGAAGGAAAACTGAAATTAATGAAAATCCACTAATAAGTTACTCTTACAGCAAATATTATCTCAAATAAGCTGTTTTATATGTAACTGAAGACTAAAAGTTTATAAAATATTGACCAGCAATTTCTACAGCAGTCCAGCACACGTGACGTCACACCAGGTGATCTGCGTTACATATAATGTGCCGTCGTTGAATTTCTCACTGTAGAGAAAGAAATTGTGGGGAATATTCACAAACGCTTGGGCAAGGTCTATGGAGAATCTGCTGTCGTGAGTAGTGCAGTTAGTTGCTGGGAACGGAGTGTGAGGTTCGGCGGAGCTCCACGATTTACAGCGGTCGGGGAGACCATCCACGGCTGTCACACCTGACATGTTGCAGCGAGCTCATGTTGTCATTCGCGAGGACAGACCCATTACGACTCGGAAGTTCACGCTGCATCTGTCAATTAGCAAAGGAAGTTCACACCGTGAAGCACTAACTCCGCCACAAGGACAAGGATTGGTACCGACAGGGCATACATGCAATTGTTTCGCGCTGGTGGAAGGCCAAAGAACGAGATGGAGATCACGTGGAAAAAGAGGGTGTGCAGATAAAACACCATTGTCTCGTGTGTGTAATTCTCATTGCGATCAACAAGGAATTGCTGAAGAAAAAAAATTCGGTGTATTACTTTCTGGGCAACCCCCGTATTAGGAAAAGGTACATTACATCTAGCAATACTTGGTTCAAAGAGGTGACACAGAAAATTTTACAGAAATGCTAAGGTGTGCAGTGAAATTTCAGTTTTGCGTCATACCTCCCATCCCACTGTCCCAGCCCACAGCACCTGCCTGTTCACACACCAGAGGGGACGTATGGCGGCGTGCGATCTGCAGCAGTGCCAACCTGGGTCTATCTGCGTCGGCCCCACAGAGTGGAAGGCAGTCTGTTGTATTGAAAGCGAACCGACAACAGCTGCTGGAGTCCAGCGCCGCTGGGAAGCAGCTGACAACCCTTTGGCGTTTCGCTGGGGCCAAGGCAATGGCGCGACGACCAACGTTCTCTCAGTCGGCGGTCTCGAAATTTTTTGGTAATTTGTGGTAAGGTCTTATGGGACCAAACTACTGAGGTCATCGGTCCCTAAGCTCCAACTTTAACTAACTTAGGCTAAGGACGGCACACACACACACCCATGCCATGCCCGAGGGAGGACTCGGCGGTCTGGGTCTGGATGCTCAAGTCAACAACAGTCCACCACAGACCAAAGCAAGCAACCAGGGCAGCGAGGCAGAGGGAGATAGTTTACAAAGTGAGCGCCATAGAACGGGACAGCATGTTTGAAGAGTCGCTACCTGTACGTGGACAAAACCCAATGCGAGAGTGGACGGTGTTTTTATTCCTGGGGTCCAAACGGAGGCAGCAGCGTACAGTCACAGAAAGGAACTGTAGAGAAATTAGCTACTGAATAATTGAGCAAAGCAACCCATGTTGTGCTTTGGTGACAGAAATCTATTGGTGGGCGGCTGTCAGGTTTGATAAACTTGAATTATTGTTCAGCAGATGTGGCGAAGTCAACTAGTGGCTGTGGTAGTGTACTCAGTCACGGTGAAACCGTTACAAGTTGGAAAGTGAGATTTCTGTATCACACGGTTGAACCATGGTACATCACAGCTACTGGAAATGTTTCATTAGGGGGAAGGTAAGGGTCAGCACAAGAGCTGTGGTGTGGAAGGGGAACCAAGGAAACCGCAACAGCAACATCACTCTCAGTTAAAATTTTTAACAGAAAATTTATTTGACAATTGGCAAGCGTAATTTGATGGTGGCATGTTTTTATGATAATGCAATCTTAAGAAACTTTTTTTCAGTTCTCACTCAGCTTGAACCATCTCAGATTCATTTAAAATGATGATCTCCCATAAAAAAAAGAAGTTTCTTAAAAACATAGAACCATAAACAACTTTTACAAATGCCAACAGAACAGTATTTTAAGTAAGATCTTTGCTTTACACATTTAGCCATTATTAAGGCAAGCAACATCTTGAACTACTAACAACTCTCTGAGTTCACGTCAACACTTGAAGCTAGCAAATATTGACGTTAAGTAAATGACTGATTAAATTTATAACATCAAGAATGCCAACACTAGTAAGACCGTTAGTAATTTCATTCCAGAAACAATCATCATCACTGCACAACTGGCTAAAATCGTAAAACCCACATTGAGTAACTGTCTAGTAATAATTTACAGAGATTAAAACGTGATTAAATGAATTTCGTGCGCTCATGTAAGAAAATACTGCTAGCCATGCACTTAAACACGGTTCAATTGCCAAGTCGCAAGCAAATTAAGCAAGGCAGTTTAACAAACATTTGAACATAATAAATTCAACACTTTCAAAACTTTAAACATGGCTGAAGCAGCAGTGTTGAAAATCTTCACGGTAAATGAAAACAACCAAACGGTTGCAGGATAAAGATTTATTGAAACTTCAACACTATTTTTATGTACATAGGTCACTCCATAACAATTCGTGGCCAAGGCGTCCACCCGTTCTCCTTTGTCACAGCAATATTAATACTGTTACTGCATCATGCAGTTTCCTTCCTCCATCATCTGATCGGCCCAGACCATTTGGACCGCCATGAACAACTTGAATTGTTTGACCAAGACAATAGAGGGAAAGGCGACCAATTACAGGACCCTAGGTCTTGTGTACTGAAACAGATTGCGTTTATAACATTACTAACGTGCAACAGTTGGTCACAACGAAAGCTTATATTTATTGAAGAGGCATTTGGTATATGAGCAATGACACAAGGTTAAAATCCGTTATCTGACAATAATGAAACCAGAATGTAGTAAATTACTGCCAATCTGCGCTAATAAGGTTCAACGTATGTAAATACAGCAACCACGACACGGGAAAGCAGCGTTTACAGTTGTAAATGCTAATAGAGTAGATCATGTAATTCAGCCGGCCAAACTATACGACAGAGTCACATGGAAACGTATGTTTTAGCCTACTACACTTGTGAGACCTTTAGCCGGCCGGTGTGGCCGTGCGGTTCTAGGCGCTTCAGTCTGGAACCGCGTGACCGCTACGGTCGCAGGTTCGAATCCTTCCTCGGGCATGGATGTGTGTGACGTCCTTAGGTTACTTGGGTTTAAGTAGTTCTAAGTTCTAGGGGACTGATGACCACAGATGTTAAGTCCCATTGTGCTCAGAGCCATTTGATTTGTGAGACCTTCAACCAGCACACGCAGTTCCAAGCATTGAGCTCGATCCACGAGATCCAACTCGCTACATTACAATCAGTCGTTACACTCAGTTTTGTCCCATGAGCAGCAAGACTCATCGTTTTCAATCTCCGGAATTGGTCCCATAGGGCAACATACACCGTGGTATCAATAGACACGAGGCCACCACTTCACAGTTCCACGAAAAACTTCAACGAAGGACAATCGTAGCCGACCAAGGCAGGAGCAGCCGACTGACTCCGGGCCGATCCCATACCCCTTTCAACTTCCTCTTGCGACCGGCCTTCGCACACATCTCCTCGTTAGAGCCGCGACCCCGACGTCTCGCAGCTGGTTCCTCTGCTCGACTTCTGGAAATTCTCTCAAAGATCTTCTTGCCGAATCTTAGAGACCCTCGCATTGAACGCCATGACATAATGAAAATTTGATCTATTTTGATTCAATTTAAGGCTTTAATAGTGGCAACTATTTATTTACAGCTCGTACAAAACCCATTCGTGTTTCAAAGTTTTACTGGCCTTCAAAGTAGTTACCAGCTTGTGTATTACCCGCTGCCGGCGATGTGGAGGTCGTAGGATACTCTTAGCAGTGCCAGTTGTGTTGACAGTTCGAGCGGCGCGGTCTATTGCCGACGAATTTGTAACAGTCCTGAAGCGAATGCCGTGAAGTGTTTCCTTCAGTGTAGAAATAGAGTTGAACTTACGAGGGCTTAAGTCAGGGGAGTGCAGTAGGTGGTATAGCACCACCCCGACGAGGGCGCCCGAACAGTGCGTATTCTCCATCGAAAGTACTTGCCAACGGTAGACGGTCGAACACCTAGATTCATCGCTTGGACGGGGATGCCCCTTACCGACGTTACTGTACGCATTAGCGTTAGGACATTTGTTTTGCGGTCGGCGACACCGCCTCACGGGACGATCTCTTGATGGCAGCGTGTTTAGTTGTACTGCGTATGCAGATGATCTGACGTTAATGCTTCGTGACGAACACGACGTCATCAGAGCCATGGATTGGTTAGCCACTTATGGTGAAGCTTCGGGAAGCCATATGAATGTACATAAATCGGTGGCACTGAATACTGGCACTGGAGTGACACGTGCAAGTTTCACCCCCCTGTGCAATAAAACCGGCTGTATTGAACTTTATTTCACGGAAGACATCTCAGGGACGACGATCCTTAATTATCGCTGCTCTTTGCAAAATATTCGTGCTGGACTTGTAGACCATCGTCTCCATGCTTTGGACTTTCATCAGCGCACCGAATTTATTAGTGTCTCTCAGCTATCAAGCATTTCGCATGTAGCGCAAACGTTGCCGATTCCTAAAAACGTAGCGTGGAGCCTCACGGCGGCATTCGGTTCATTTGTCAGTGCTGGAGTATTTATTGTTCAATAAGACTCCCTCACTCTTTCTAAAGAAGGCTGCGCACTAGGCCTTGTCAGTGTTCATGATCGAGCAGTATCGCTAAACATTGGTATGCATCTCATGCTTTGGTGACGGTGCCCGACCAGCCTCATGAGCTTACTGATGGACGCTGCAGCACTATCTTCCCTTGACCCTCTGGTGGCGCTTGTTGGGATTCGGGTGCCATTTCCCTACTTTGGGAGGTTGAGTATAGCAACCTACGGGACCCTCTCCCTGCCCTTCACTTGCAACGGCCATCTGTCGCCGGTCGCCAAATGTCGTTGCACTGTCATATCCAACTATGCACTGGAAGGTAGTACAGCGCACTGTCAGCGTTTAACGCTAGATTCAGTCGCAAGTTCGACCCGATACGTGACGGTGAACAAAAAACAGATTACTCGAGAGAGACTCCATAGGATCCATCTTGTCGATTCACCTTTTGTGTGAACTGCAACGTTCAGGATACAGGCGAACACCGGGTAAAGAAGATGGGACGGCGGCGTCCGTGGATTATCGACGCCGACGATACATGTGTGTGTTCCAGAAGTGTTACTTTGTGTTCTTTTTTCTTTTTCACACAAGTAGTACGTATCCCCTCTTCTTCTAAAATCTTGGCGACAGAGACAAGAAACAAGCACAACCGCTCATGAGAAGCTGTAAATCAAGAGTTCGAATCGCGGCTCGAGACAGGTTCTCAATTTGTTCCATCAATGCCCTGTGCATCTGGGGTCACAAATGTCTTCCCTTTCTCCATTCTCTGCTTCATATAACTCTGCAAGAACGCAAACTAAGAAAAAACAAATATTCCTCCGTTTAACTTTATTTATGAAACATTTATAACGGAAATCTTATGGAAATGTACCCATCCTCTTGCAATTTTTTTGTGGAGCCGCAGCGGAAATTCTTGATTAGAGTAGTTATCATTCGCATTGCACATGTCTGTTAAAGTATCGAGGAGAGTAGAGAACCTGATGGCAGCGAGTAACGCTCATCAAGGCAAAATCGGCCAATTTTTTAGTCGGGTAGCAGCACCGATTCAGCGAGATACTCATTTCACTTATTCTCCTGGACCCAACCTTAGACAAGTCTGACTATTTTCCTCCGTATTTTCCGTAACAAAAAAGCCCTCTAAAGTAATAGAAGTAGAAAATCCTCTCCCTAACCAGTAGCCTCTAAATCGAGACAAATTCTTGTATTTGTACGTCCAGTACTGTTAATATATAATTTTCGGGGTGCTGCACACATCAGGGGTCCTCTGATTGGCTATGGTTCTCTTTGAGGTACCTTCTTCTTCAACAACTACGACCGTGAAGACCAGCAGAAAATTAGTACTGATCATATAAATCGTCTGCAGAAGAATCTTCGTTTTGATCTATCAGACAAGAAGACAGGAATATGCGCAAACATAGATCTCGAGAGTCCACCCTCCTACTTGCTCTGAAGGTGAGCTGAATAATGCCGCCACCCGTCCCACCCACCACCCGCTTCCCGACGCGCTTTCGTTGTGAGGATGAGGCGATATTAATAATCAACTGCTTCTCTAGAAGAAAGACTTTCTGCGTTTCTGTGTCATAATTTGGTACTCCTAACTTATATTGAAGAAAACGATACTTACCATTTTATTTCTTATGGGATCAGGCAGGGGACCTAAAAAATCAGTATGAATCGCGTAGAATATAGTGTGCCCTTCACCCTTCACCCTTCAAATGTAACAGAGAACCCACAGAACACAATTTCTATAGCCACCGAACTTATATAGGGGAAAGCCTATCTTCAGCAAAATCTGTTGAAAAAGACCCATCATATTGTACAAAAGCACGCGAAAACCTGTATAACACACCCTAAACAAAAACGAATATTAACACGTTCTGCAAGTTTACTAGATCTGTACCGAGCGAGGTGCCGCAGTGGTTATCACACTTGACTCGCATTCGGGAGGACGACGGTTCAATCCCACGTCCGGCCATCCTGATACAGGTTTTCCGTGATTTCCCTAAATCGCTCCAGGCAAATTCCGGGATGGTTCCTGTGAAAGGACACGGCCGACTTCCTGCCCTGTCCTTCCCTAATCCGATGAGACCGATTACCTCGCTGTTTGGTCTCTTCCCCCAAACAACGCAACGCAACGCAACTAGATCTGTAATGTATGACAATAGCCGGTCGGAGTGGCCGAGCGCTTCTAGGCGCTGCAGTCTGGAACCGCGCGACCGTTGCGGCCGCAGGTTCGAATCCTGCCTCGGGCATGGATGTGTGTGATGTCCTTAGGTTAGTTAGGTTTAAGTAGTTCTAAGTTCTAGGGGACTGATGACCTCAGCAGTTAAGTCCCATAGTGCTCAGAGCCATTTTTTTGTATCACAATGCATATGCGATCTAGTACGAAAAATACCACCGCTTAAAATAACAGGAAGACGTAAAACGCTTTTATCAATCTCTACGTCTCGAAAAAATTGATTAATTTAAGTAGTACAGTTTAAGATATTAAGTAATTTATGTACCAGAATTCAAACCAAATATACACTCCTGGAAATTGAAATAAGAACACCGTGAATTCATTGTCCCTGGAAGGGGAAACTTTATTGACACATTCCTGGGGTCAGATACATCACATGATCACACTGACAGAACCACAGGCACATAGACACAGGTAACAGAGCATGCACAATGTCGGCACTAGTACAGTGTATATCCACCTTTCGCAGCAATGCAGGCTGCTATTCTCCCATGGAGACGATCGTAGAGATGCTGGATGTAGTCCTGTGGAACGGCTTGCCATGCCATTTCCACCTGGCGCCTCAGTTGGACCAGCGTTCGTGCTGGACGTGCAGACCGCGTGAGACGACGCTTCATCCAGTCCCAAACGTGCTCAATGGGGGACAGATCCGGAGATCTTGCTGGCCAGGGTAGTTGACTTACACCTTCTAGAGCACGTTGGGTGGCACGGGATACATGCGGACGTGCATTGTCCTGTTGGAACAGCAAGTTCCCTTGCCGGTCTAGGAATGGTAGAACGATGGGTTCGATGACGGTTTGGATGTACCGTGCACTATTCAGTGTCCCCTCGACGATCACCAGTGGTGTACGGCCAGTGTAGGAGATCGCTCCCCACACCATGATGCCGGGTGTTGGCCCTGTGTGCCTCGGTCGTATGCAGTCCTGATTGTGGCGCTCACCTGCACGGCGCCAAACACGCATACGACCATCATTGGCACCAAGGCAGAAGCGACTCTCATCGCTGAAGACGACACGTCTCCATTCGTCCCTCCATTCACGCCTGTCGCGACACCACTGGAGGCGGGCTGCACGACGTTGGGGCGTGAGCGGAAGACGGCCTAACGGTGTGCGGGACCGTAGCCCAGCTTCATGGAGACGGTTGCGAATGGTCCTCGCCGTTACCCCAGGAGCAACAGTGTCCCTAATTTCCTGGGAAGTGGCGGTGCGGTCCCCTACGGCACTGCGTAGGATCCTACGGTCTTGGCGTGCATCCGTGCGTCGCTGCGGTCCGGTCCCAGGTCGACGGGCACGTGCACCTTCCGCCGACCACTGGCGACAACATCGATGTACTGTGGAGACCTCTCGCCCCACATGTTGAGCAATTCGGCGGTACGTCCACCCGGCCTCCCACATGCCCACTATACGCCCTCGCTCAAAGTCCGTCAACTGCACATACGGTTCACGTCCACGCTGTCGCGGCATGCTACCAGTGTTAAAGACTGCGATGGAGCTCCGTATGCCATGGCAAACTGGCTGACACTGACGGCGGCGGTGCACAAATGCTGCGCAGCTAGCGCCATTCGACGGCCAACACCGCGGTTCCTGGTGTGTCCGCTGTGCCGTGCGTGTGATCATTGCTTGTACAGCCCTCTCGCAGTGTCCGGAGCAAGTATGGTGGGTCTGACACACCGGTGTCAATGTGTTCTTTTTTCCATTTCCAGAAGTGTAGGAGTTACGCAATGCGTAAGATCGATGTCATTGATAAGAATTCATTTACCTCAACAATGTTCGGAAATACGATGTGCCGTTGTACTCGATAAGCGTTAATTACCAAACATATGATTGAACTCATTTGATGGTTCAAATGGTTCTGAGCACTATGGGACTTGACTACTAAGGTCATCAGTACCCTAGAACTTAGAACTACTTAAACCTAACTAATCTAAGGACATCACACACATCCAAGCTCGAGGCAGGATTCGAACCTGCGATCTTAGCGGTCGCGCGGCTCCAGACTGTAGCGCCTAGAACCGCTCGGCCATCCCGGCCGGCGAACTCATTTGAAAATGAGTTGCCTTCCGTTAAACTGA
This sequence comes from Schistocerca piceifrons, assembly GCF_021461385.2. NCBI lineage: Eukaryota > Metazoa > Arthropoda > Insecta > Orthoptera > Acrididae > Schistocerca > Schistocerca piceifrons. The sequence goes on from NC_060139.1 coordinate 997,877,724, forward strand.
CATAAGTAACATCAAAGCACGCTTTTAATGTCAAAACCAAATTTTGCTTGAAGAGCAGTAATATGACACTAATTGTCGCATAATTGACAACGTGATGTATTTGAATGACATATCAGTTAGCAATCGTTATGATGCAGCTGTACGAAGGAAAACGGTATCGTAACGTATAATATCTGAAGACTTACCAAACAGCAACGGCCATATACATAATCGAAGGGAGTATAAATCCTAATCTTACCTATTCACACATTAGTTAATAATAATTACTGTTCAGTTGTTATGTACGCTGTGAGTTAATGACAGCTCGTTATTGCCACAGAAACAAGATAAGGATTTTACAGCTTCTAGCTTGTTCAATATTCTCTCATTATGCATAGGTTATTCAATCTCAGTAAATTGTAAAATTAGTAAATAAGCATTTTTGGAAGGTGATTGCCATCAGCCGTTAAGTAATGTACAAAATGCGCATTTCAACCATCAGATTTTTAATTTTGAACCCACATTCCCTCGGTTTCGGTCTTGGACCATGTTCACGGATGAAAGGTTAAAACGCTTTAAGCCACCACAATGCATTAGTCATTACTTAAAATGTTTATAGCATGCCATGAATGTAAATATATGACACAGGACTTAAAAAAAAAGTCCGAATACTAAATGTATACAGAGCAGTACTGCGCAAGAGGGAACATATCTCAGTCTGTAATAGGAACCCCTTTTATTTCGCCCCACCTCAGCCACAATGTTTATTGATGCTGCTCGCATCAAGAAATGAACGAGTGAACAACGCGTTCCGGGAGGTCCTCTTACGAGAAACCTACAACATTACTGAAACTGAAGGGATCGGGTGCGGAAGTGGTTTTGAGCTGAACCCAGTGGAAGAAATATCAAATAAAGTTTATTCAGATCTAGTGTGCAACATGGGCTCAAACGGGAAACAGACAATTAAAAAAAACACATAACGGTTAATAAACGAATTCCTTACTGAGTGAAAAATGTAATATAATGTGTAATAGAGCCGCTTAAGAAATATTCACAATTAAATACATTTACTTTAAAACTACAAGTTAAATATACACTGAAGAGCCAAAGAAACTGGTACAACTGCATAATATCATGTAGGGTCCCGGCAAGCTCTCAGAAGTGCCGCAACACGACAACATGAATTCTACAGGCTCTCCATAAATCCGTAAGAGTACTAGGGGTGGACACTTCATCTGAACAGCACGTTGCAAGGCATCCCATTTGTGCTCAATATTGTTCATGTCTGGTGTCTGGGGAGTTTGGCAGCCAGCGGAAGTGTTTAAACTCAGAAGAGTGTTCCTGGAGCCACTCTACAGCTATTCTGGACATGTGGGGTGTCGCATTATCCTGCTGGAATTTCCCAAGTCCGTACAATGGACATGAATGGATCCAGATGACCAGACAGGATGCATTTGTATGTATCACTTGTCACAGTCACATTTAGACGTATCATGGATCCCATATAACTCCAACTGCACACGCACCACACCATTACAGAGCATCCACCAGCTTGAACAGTCCCCCCGCTGCCATGCAGGGTCCGTGGATTCATGATGTTCTCTACATACCTGTACACGTCCATCCACTCGATACAATTTGAAACGAGGCTCGTCCGACCAGGCAACATGTTTCCAGTCATCAACAATCAGTATTGACGGACCCAGACGAAGTGTAAAGCTTTGTGTCTTGCAGACATCAAAGATACACGAGTGGGCTTTTGGCTCCCGAACGCCCATATCGATGATGTTTCGTTGATTGTTTCGCACGCTGAAACTTGTTGATGGCCCAGCACTGAAATCTGCAGAAATCTGCGGAAGGGCTGCACTTCCGTCACGTTGAACGATCCTCTGCAGTCGTCGTTAGCCCCGTTCTTGCAGGTTCTTTTTCCGGCCGCAGCGATGTCGACGATTTGATGCTTTACCGGATTCTTGATATTCACGGTACTCTCGTGAAATGGTCGTACGAGAAAATCCCCATACCATCGCTACCCCGGAGATGCTGTGCCCCATCGCTCGTGCGCCGACTATAACACCACTTTCGAACTCACTTAAATCTTGGTAACCTGCCATTATAGCAGCAGTAACCGATCTAACAACCGCTCCATACATTTGTCTTATGTAAGCGTTGCCGACCGCAGCGCCGTATTCTGCCTGTTTACGTATCTCTGTATTTGAATATGCATACCTTTACCAGTTTCCTTGGCGCTTCAATGTAGCATATTCAAAATTATTAAAGGTGCTGTCTTATATCCTAAGGCAACTTCACTGACACACAGTAGAATGTATGTGACCAACTGGCCAAGATGAGACCTTAAGCATTTCTGAATATACACTCCTGGAAATGGAAAAAAGAACACATTGACACCGGTGTGTCAGACCCACCATACTTGCTCCGGACACTGCGAGAGGGCTGTACAAGCAATGATCACACGCACGGCACAGCGGACACACCAGGAACCGCGGTGTTGGCCGTCGAATGGCGCTAGCTGCACAGCATTTGTGCACCGCCGCCGTCAGTGTCAGCCAGTTTGCCGTGGCATACGGAGCTCCATCGCAGTCTTTAACACTGGTAGCATGCCGCGACAGCGTGGACGTGAACCGTATGTGCAGTTGACGGACTTTGAGCGAGGGCGTATAGTGGGCATGTGGGAGGCCGGGTGGACGTACCGCCGAATTGCTCAACACGTGGGGCGTGAGGTCTCCACAGTACATCGATGTTGTCGCCAGTGGTCGGCGGAAGGTGCACGTGCCCGTCGACCTGGGACCGGACCGCAGCGACGCACGGATGCACGCCAAGACCGTAGGATCCTACGCAGTGCCGTAGGGGACCGCACCGCCACTTACCAGCAAATAAGGGACACTGTTGCTCCTGGGGTATCGGCGAGGACCATTCGCAACCGTCTCCATGAAGCTGGGCTACGGTCCCGCACACCGTTAGGCCGTCTTCCGCTCACGCCCCAACATCGTGCAGCCCGCCTCCAGTGGTGTCGCGACAGGCGTGAATGGAGGGACGAATGGAGACGTGTCGTCTTCAGCGATGAGAGTCGCTTCTGCCTTGGTGCCAATGATGGTCGTATGCGTGTTTGGCGCCGTGCAGGTGAGCGCCACAATCAGGACTGCATACGACCGAGGCACACAGGGCCAACACCCGGCATAATGGTGTGGGGAGCGATCTCCTACACTGGCCGTACACCACTGGTGATCGTCGAGGGGACACTGAATAGTGCACGGTACATCCAAACCGTCATCGAACCCATCGTTCTACCATTCCTAGACCGGCAAGGGAACTTGCTGTTCCAACAGGACAATGCACGTCCGCATGTATCCCGTGCCACCCAACGTGCTCTAGAAGGTGTAAGTCAACTACCCTGGCCAGCAAGATCTCCGGATCTGTCCCCCATTGAGCATGTTTGGGACTGGATGAAGCGTCGTCCAACTGAGGCGCCAGGTGGAAATGGCATGGCAAGCCGTTCCACAGGACTACATCCAGCATCTCTACGATCGTCTCCATGTGAGAATAGCAGCCTGCATTGCTGCGAAAGGTGGATATACACTGTACTAGTGCCGACATTGTGCATGCTCTGTTGCCTGTGTCTATGTGCCTGTGGTTCTGTCAGTGTGATCATGTGATGTATCTGACCCCAGGAATGTGTCAATAAAGTTTCCCCTTCCTGGGACAATGAATTCACGGTGTTCTTATTTCAATTTCCAGGAGTGTATATGATAAATGGAACTTGAAATGTAACACCTGTCCAGAAATTTTAATTCAGAAAACAGAAACAAGATAGTTTAATTTTTATGCCACAATTATTATTTTTTCCCCTTTTACACGAAAGTGAGATTATGAATGTTGCTTGAATTAGACATACGACCGCAGTGTCTAGACCTATGAACAATAATTCAATAGTTGTTTCATACCTTCTGAGCATGGAACAGTTTCGCGCTAATACAAACCGTGTTTGTTGAGGTCAATACGTTAGACTGATTTGCCAGTAACGACTCAGTAGGCTCGATTAAACATCATACAACACAATTACGAAACCAGCTGGGTCTGAATCACGGAATCTTATAATAACTTGCATAGTGTAAACTGTAAAAAAATCCTTCGACAAGTAACACAGAGGTGCGAACCAAAATACATATAAATTAACCGCTATTGCAGAGCTTGAACTGAATAAAAGCTGGACTGACAATGCTTGCAAGTATTACAGCAACAAGAGCAGTAATAATAAACCATACAATATTGGCGCTTATCGCCAGTCGAGAACGTGGGCGAAACGAGACAGTAAGGTCGTGTAGCAGTCACCACTTAACGGACAACGTCAACAAAACTTCAAGGCCACACAAGTAGAACAAAAAATGGCTCTGAGCACTATGGGACTTAACATCTATGGTCATCAGTCCCCTAGAACTTAGGACTACTTAAACCTAACTAACCTAAGGACAGCACACAACACCCAGTCATCACGAGGCAGAGAAAATCCCTGACCCCGCCGGGAATCGAACCAAGTAGAACAGCGAAGTTGAACCAAGGTACTGCTCACCATTACAGTCCGCTATTCTTCAGTGAAGTCGTTCCAGTATAGGCTTTCTAACGAAGTTCTGGCCAGCACCGTATTACAGAACAGAAATCACTGGTTAAGCCGGGCCGCTGTTGACAGACACACAGCCGCTTTCTCACGGCCACAGGCCCACTGGCGATAACAGTAAGCCGCGGATAGCCCATGTCTCTACACTGCACTCGCTCATCTTCGCCCAGGCGAATTTCTCCTGAAAGTTTTGTTTTTATTTTTGTAGTAGCATGGGGTACAGCCTCACCGGTGTAAGGATAAATTTTTTCTATTTTACAATATCATTGCGATGACACCATTAGAGTGCACGGAAAATTTGTGGCGGTAGGACTTGAAGTCGCGCATTACTCTCCGACTCCTACTGAAATGCCTATGCTATTCCTTAAATACGCGTTCCTCTGAGGGCATCGCCGTGTAGGAGCTAGGAATTTCGTTCCGACAGAAGTGCCAAAGGAGCATAATCCAAATTAAAGAACAGGTCGCAAGGATTGCTGTTGCATGGCGCACTCACAGAAAGGCTAAACATTGCGCTTGAACCTGTCTGGAACAGCTCTCAAGCCTTCATACAACAAACTTTTTATACCCAATAAATTAGACGAAGTTAAAATACTGGCTTTGCTTTAGTTCATTCCCTACCTAATTAGACGTGGAGAACCATTGTGGACCTCTTCGTACCTTTCGGGCAAGTCACAGGGAAATGGGATTGGGACAGCTGAGCGCTTATTTAGAAATTTCCTCTGCACCAATTCTAGTTCGTTGGGATCTGGATGAAATGAGCCGAGGTCTGCTAAGGCCCAAGATCTCAAATAACATCACTTGCGCGTTACTGAAAGGTATGAAAAGTATAGAGAAAAAAATACGATCTAACCGTAAACATGCGCGCACTGTCCTAGTAGCATACCAAAAGCAACGCCAATACCTCGGTACTAATCAAAATTTGGAAAGATCTGCCTTGGATATCAGGAAATTACAGAGATGGCAGCCTTTCCGGTGACTTAAGTCCATGGGATCTCCGAAAATCTGATCGGGATTATGAGTGCGTGCGTATTTGTGGTGAGATTGTTCGGTTTTCAGACTTTTGAGATGCCCGCCCGTTATAGAGATCGAGTCATTTTATCCGAAACAAATAAACGGGAAGTACAATTCAGGGTTCGCACTTGGGAAGAAGGTAGACCAGGTCTCCCGGTGAGGTGAGTAAAAGGCAATTAAAACAATTTTCAAAAGGGTAACGCAGCAGTAAGACAAATAATGGACAAGGAAACACGAATGCGGGTGAACTGCTGTCGACAACACAGTGGATGCATTAACGTGGCCATGACTTACCAGATTGGTAAATGTAGCCTATGTAAGTCTACTAAGTTCCCAGATGAACAACATATACAGGGTGTTTGGGGAGGAAAGGCCAATATTTTAAACAGTGATAGTATAAGTAACTCTGAACAAAAAATGTTATATGAACGTAGGTCCGCAAATGCTTCGTTGAGAACGTATGGGTATTGAAAGGAACTTTAATTCTGTAAAATTGATGCCCACAACGTGAACGTGTACGAAATACAACTGGAACTTTTATTGCAAACAATGCACGGGTACAAGCCATGTTTACGCCATTCAACCTACCACTTATTATGGTCATGTGATCTACGTAGTACAGTCACCCGTTTTTTGCGCAGTTGTGCAATGTGAGCCGCATTGTGTAGTGTACCGGCGACGGATCGGTTAGCTGTGTAGTGTATGGCGTAAGTGTAATCGTAAAAGCGCTGCTAACAATGCCACACATCTACAGTAATGGGGAATACGCAGATTTGGTTTATGTTTATGGCTTCTGTGACGGTAGTGCTACCGCTGCAAGAGAAGAATACCACAGGCGCTTTCCGAAGGGGCTATTGCCTGATCGCAGGGTGTTTACCAAAGTGTTTATCACTTTCCGTGTAACAGACTCTCTTCCAAGTAGATATTTTTCTTCCGAACGTGCACGTCAACAAATTTTTACAAGAACAGGAAGAAATTATCGAAAGTGTTGAGTGAAGTAAGAGTGCGAGCGTACGAAGAATGTCCTTGCGTGTGAATGTCCCGCAGACACGTGTATCGGAAACATTACATGCGGAAAAATTGTATCTATTTCACATACAGCGTGGCTAAACTCTCCACGTTGCACAATGACTTCAATTCTGCCACTGGGCAATTGAGAATAGTCATTTGCTTCCATACATACTATTCACTGACTAAGCCCAGTTTTCACGACATGGAATAAACAACATACGCAATAATCATCGATGGTCACTGGAAAATCCAAACGCTTCAGTGGATAGCAAGTTCCAAGTTCGTTTTGTTTTGCCATAAAGGTTTTGTGGGGCATGATTGGTAACCTTTTGATAGGTCAATTTATTATCAATCACCGATTGACGGGAGAGAGGTACCTGCATTTTTTGGAAAATTCGTTTGTGGGACTATTGGAAGACGTTCCTTTAGCCAAGCGAACTGGAATGTACTTTCAACCTGACGGTGCCCTTTCACACGTTGCCTTGCGTGTGAGGGACCATTTCAACCGCACATACCCTAATCGCTGGATTGTCCGTGGCTGTGCTATTAACTGGCCTCCAGGATCACCTGACCTTACACCTCTAGATTTGTGTTTATGGGGTTGGATGAAACCAAAGTGAAGGTAAATACATGAGATGAACTGCTTCCTCTCATCATGGACGCTGTTGAATGGCTAGGAACCAACCACAGACAATTGAAGGAGCATCACAACATGTTGACGTTCATGGTGGGATATTCGAACCTGTTCTGTGAACTGTACAACATCTGTACGATAACTGCTTCGACGCATCATGGACGCTGCTGAATTGACTAGGAACCAATCACAGGCAATTGAACAAGCAACACAACATGTTGACGTTCGTGGTGGGATATTCGAACCTGTTCTGTGAATTGTACAACATCTGTACTATATGTGTTAAATCCGCTTAAATCCGTCTTTTTCAACAGAATACATGTAACAAGCATGTTATAATGCATTATGTACTAAATGCAAAGTAAATAAACATTATGTAAAAATGTGTAACATAACTGCACTTCTCTGTGACATTGTTACGATCCAGTTGTATTGCGTATAAGTTCACGTTGTGCACATCATTTTTGCAGAATTAAAGTTCCTTTCAATACCCATACCCCTCTAACGAAGCATTTGCTGACCTATGTTCATATAATATTTCTTTGTTCAGAATTACTTATACTATCACTGTGTAAAATATTAACCTTTCTTCCCCGAAAACCCTTTACAGTAAACTGTATTCATATCGAGGAAGAAATTTCTGGAAACAGCGTTGTATGGTAGCATGAAGTGTGGAAAAATCACAAACGAAGAAAATTGAAGCATTTGAGATGTGTTGCTGCAGAAGAGTATTGAAAATTAGGTGGACTGATAAGGTATGCAACGAGGAGGTTCTCCGCAGAATCGGCGAGGAAAGGTGTACATGGAAAACATTGACAAGAAGAAGGTACGGGACGATAGGACATCTGTTAAGACATTAGGAAATAACATCTATTGTATTAGACGGAGCTCTAGAGGATAAGTACTGTAGAGAAAGAGAGAGAATGGAACACATTCAAACGTTGGTGTAGATTAAGAGCTTGTCACAGGACAGGATTATGTGGCGGATGGCATCAAACCAGTCAGAATATTGATGACCTAATTTAAAAAAAAAATATTCTTGCTGTTATTCTCTTCTAGTCCTACTCTACCTGCACTTTAATTGATTTATTTTCAGAACAGATATAAAGCAGTACGACCGGCTTGTCGCGGCCAGCCAAACATATGCAACACCAATGAAATGTAAAGCTCGTCACACATTTCATGTAGCCCATAAACACACATTTATAAGCTCGCAAAAGGAGCAAGAAATTAGTCGAGCACTTGGTGGTCGCCATTATTAGACTCCGTGATGCAGTCATAGTGAGGAATTTGTTACTGTGGTCTCAGAAAATAAGGCTTAACGGCAGTAAGTAATGCTCCGGTAATTTTTTCCATTTACATGCACAGAGTCTGTGAACCCGTCTGAAGCACGGCGTGGAAGTAGGAAGTGCCCCCCGAAGGGATAAAGCCGTGAAATCTATCCCAACCCTCTCTGTCTCCCCTGCTGGCCTGCCCTGATTAAGATTGATCCCCCCCGCGGTGCGTCCGTCTCAATGAAGTCATCATGGAAGGGTGGACGGCGGGGTGGGAACAGACGTGCCGCCTTTTGTCAGCAACCCGTTTTAATATGTCTGAGAGCGTGCGGCGGGTGGGCGGCGATCGTGCCGAAATATGCCCATCAGGAGCGGCTTGTGGTGTTTAATCCGGGCGTTAGCTGCGTACCTCTCTTGTGAGGAGACTTCACCTAAGAGCTCGGGTGGAAGAGAATGATGCTAACGATCCGTATGTTACTCTCTTTGCCAGTTTACCAGCGTCAATGCGAGTAGAAAATGCACGTTGTACGTTGTCTTGCTCTCTGTACACTTGTAAATATAATTAGATCTAGCTTTTGCAATTTACATAATCAGCTAGGTGTTTCTATTCGAGCCAAACACATAGTACACAAAGCAAATTTAGATCATCAACGATCTGTAACAGCCGCGCGGGATTAGCCGAGCGGTCTAAGGCACTGCAGTCATGGAATGTGCGGCTGGTCCCGGCGGAGGTTCCCGGCGGAGGTTCGAGTCCTCCCTCGGACATGGGTGTGTGTGTTTGTCCTTGGGATGATTTAGGTTAAGTAGTGTGTAAGCTTAGGGACTGATGATCTTAGCAGTTAAGCCCCATAAGATTTCACACACATTTGAACATTTTTGAACGATCTGTAACAGTTAAGTATGTACAGCGACGAAGACGAAGTTGTTAAAACTTTACTCAACATGTAGCAGCGTTCACGTGTAGTCATCCTTAGGAATAAATTATTTATTGATTTTTGGAGCAGTAGTTCGACAACAACATGCATTACAGAGAAAATTACAGAATCCAGGCAGTAATGGTACAGCCATGCTAATGTACAGCAGATGACTACGTCTAGAAGAAAGTGTGACCCAACTCTACAGGTTAGAGAGAAAGAGGCAGGCATTTGGCCATCTGGCTGACAAACGACCTGAGAGTAATCGAACAGGGTTCGTTACAATGAAACAAATCGCGTGTTATGTTTAGAAAAGCTGAGTGTGTAACTGGATTCTGTGATGAGGAGCCAAGTGTATTAGATTGCAGTGATCGTTGGAAGGTTTCACATCGTTTCGACCGGGAGTTCTGGCATAATGACGGCTGCTAAATCATTCTTCAACGAAGCACGAGCCATTCCTCGTGATATACTGTGTGTATGAATTATAGCTTTGAAGTTCACAAATGACAACAGCGTGTTGCTTAACAACTTGCAAGGTGGTCGTTTCACCATCAAAAAACCATACGCAATACTTAATATACCGCCAACATTTTTTACATCACATGACACGAACATAGGCTATAAACAGTAACCGAACGAGAGACGGAACCACACTGACGGAAAAAAATCGCAATACCAAGCTGGAGTTGTGCTTCATAAACGACGGTTGGTAGACGTGTTTCTTTATCTGAAAGATGACATATGTTCAGATTTCGCACCAGTCGCACAAGAGTGGCACTAGTAGCGCCACTATAAGGATGCAAATCAGGTTTGCTCTTTAAACGCTGTAACTGTCGCGAGCGTTAATTGCCGTTGCGACTGGACGTGGCGAGTTGCTGTTGGTGAAGAATGCCTTTAATGCGAATATCAACACCTCATTGAGTTTGAACGTTGCCGCGTAATTGGGCTGCGAGAAGATGCGTGTACCTCCTGCGATATTGCAGGAAGACATGGCAGGAATGTAGCCATTGCACATGATTGCCCTCAGAGGTGGGTACGGTAATGTACGGTCGCATCAAGGCCGTGCTACGGACAGCCACGTGGCACTACCGAAAGGGAAGACCACTCTGTTCAGCGTATGCCTCTGGAGCATCGTAACGCATCTGCACCAGCAGTGAGAGAACGAAACGTTACAAATCGTTTACGTCAAGCACAGCTCCGAGCCATTCACCCTGTAGCATGCAATCCACCGACCACAAACCACCGCCAAAAGTGACTTCATTGGTGTCAATCGAGAGCTCATTGGAGGCTAGGGTGAAGGTATGTTGCGTTTTCTGACCAATGCTGGTTGTGTCTCGGTGATAGTAATGGCCGAGTATTGGTTAGAACGAAGCCAGATGAGGGCCTGCAACCAGCCTGTCTGCGTGCTAGACACACTGGACTTAACACTTCGATTTGTGGTCTGGGGTGCGATTCCTTATGACAGCAGGAGCACCCTCTTAGTTATCGTATGCACCTTTACTGCAAATTTGTACGTCAGTCTGGTGATTCTACCCGTTGTGCCGCCATTCCTGAACAGTATTGCAGGAAATGATTACCAACAGGATAACGCTCGCCCACATACAGCTGTTGTAACCCAACACGCTCTGCAGAGTGTCGAAATGTTACCTTGCCCTGTTGATCACCAACTGTCTGCAATAAAGCACATATAGGACATCATAGGACAACAATTCCGGCGTCCTCCACAGACAGCATTAACCGTACCTGTATCGACCGACCAAGTGCAACAGGCAGGAAACTACATCCCACGAACTTAATCGGACACCTGTATAACACAGTGTACGCATCTTCCTGGCAGATTAAAACTGTGTGCCCGACCAAGACTCGAACTCGGGACCTTTGCCTTTCGTGGGCAAGTGCTCTACCATCTGAGCTACCGAAGCACGACTAAAGCTGTGAGTACCAGGCGTGAGTCGTGCTTCGGTAGCTCAGATGGTAGAGTACTTGCCCGCGAAAGGCAAAGGTCCCGAGTTCGAGTCTTGGTTGGGCTCACAGTTTTAATCTGCCAGGAAGTTTCATATCAGCGCACACTCCGCTGCAGAGTGAAAATCTCATTCTGGTGACAGTGTATGCATGTTTGCATGCTTGCATTCAACATTATGGCAGTTACACCGGTTATTAATGTACCAGAATTTCACATTTGCATTGGTTTATTTCGGGCTGTGATTTTGCACTGTTAATCACTTAAAAATGTTACCTATAGAAAAGCATTCCCAAAATTTCATTTCTCTACATAATTATTATTTATTGTTGCAATTTTTTCCGTAACTGTATATTCGGGTCAGTTTTGTATGACTATAAGACGCGTCACGGATCCATACACGCAATGGTTCTCACTACAGACCGGAATACACATCGTACCTTTGAGATACGATTCACAGTATTAGATATCCTATCTCTCACTCGACGCCAACTGTTGATCCCAAGGGTGTACTAGTAGAAGTGTTGATGTCGTCTGCACATATCATATTCGTGAAGTCATCTCACTTCTTACACTTTTCCCGTCTTGCCAGATAACAAAACTATGCCACGACTGGCTCATCAGGGGATGAAGGTCATTATAGGCACCTGTATAACAGTGGCAGCTCATTACCGAAACAGCATATCTATTTTACACAAACGCTATTCCAGAACCCGGAACTCAGAACCCAGAACCGGAACCCGTTACCAATTGCAGCCTAGGAGCAACAAAAATTCGGGTTTCATTATTTCGCCTGATTTTTGACCGAATTTAAAACTTTAAAGCTGACAAGGGGAGGGCCTCAGACACGGCCAACCGATTCGGCTCAAATTTGGCAGGTCGCTTGTGTACGACCTAAAACGAAGGAATCTAAGATATTTTGGGTCAACACCCTCGCAATTTTGAGAAAATCACTCCTAAAAGTTATGACGAGCAATCGACTCAAAATTGGAGGGATCGATAGATAATTGTAAATAGAGCATTTTTCATCATCAGGTATGGGGTCCGCAAACGCAAAATTTTGTAGAAATCGAGGAAAGAAACTTTTACAACTGGCGCTTCCGTACTCACACGGTAAACGCCTTTCGCCGACAGGATAGGGATAGGAAGGTTAATAAGGTTATTAGCCCTCCTATCCCCATTAACTGCGATATGGAAAAATACAAACGAAAAGAACAACATCCGCTAGGTTTCTTCGAAATTCGAAACCGGGTTCCCCAAGTCCCAGCCAGTTACCTTGGCCGTTGCGCTATCGGTGCTGTCGGCGAAAAGCGTTTAGCATGTGGGTACAGAAGCGGCAGTTGTAAAAGTTTCTTACCTTGATTTCTGGAAAGTATGCATTTTCGGACCCTGTACCTGATGATGAAAAATGCTCTATTCACAATTATCTGGCCGGCCGAAGTGGCCGTGCGGTTAAAGGCGCTGCAGTCTGGAACCGCAAGAACGCTACGGTCGCAGGTTCGAATCCTGCCTCGGGCATGGATGTTTGTGATGTCCTTAGGTTAGTTAGGTTTAACTAGTTCTAAGTTCTAGGGGACTAATGACCTCAGCAATTGAGTCCCATAGTGCTCAGAGCCATTTGAACCATTTGAACCACAATTATCTATCGATCCCGCCAATTTCGAGTCGATTGCTCGTCATAACCTTTAGGGGCGATTTTTTCGAAGTTGCGGGGATGTTGACCCAAAATATCTTAGATTTCTTCGTTTTAGGTTGTACACAAGCGACCTGCCAAATTTGAGGTGAATCGGTTGGCCGTGTCTGAGGCCTTCCCTTTGTGAGTCATATCGCCTCATTGAGGGTTATTATCTTCTCGTTTGCTAGTTTCATAGGTCTCAGGGCACCAAAATGTCACTGCACGATGTTACTCTCTTAGCTAGTACCATGCGGCTGTTTATCAATATGATAATACACTACACTTGCCACTTGCTGATTATCCCGCCACGAACACCCTACTGCTACTGTCTCCTACAGGATGACTGCAGGATTGCCTCGTGAGGTTCGTTAGCGCTGCTACGTTTGTCACTGACAGTTTTTTCCAGTAGGTAAATTCAAACACATGTAGGACTGGGACACAGCAAGGCGTGTGAACCAGTCTCACTATTCCTTAGCAGTACAGAAACAGAGAAAATACTTTGTTCCAGATGACCATCACGGAAATCCATGTTCATCTAGTACATAATAAAATGAATAAAATAAAAGTTAAGCATCTAAAATTGTCTAGAAAAGTTTTTGTGAGTACTATTTGGAAGAGAATGACCAAATCTCGGCAACAGTAAGCGTCATAGGGACAGTGAATTGGTAATCACAATTCTTCAAATGGTTCAAATGGCTCTGAGCACTATGGGACTTAACTTCTTAGGTCATCAGTCCCCTAGAACTTAGAACTACTTAAACCTAACTAACCTAACGACATCACACACATCCATGCCCGAGGCAGGATTCGAACCTGCGACCGAAGCGGTCGCGCGGTTCCAGACTGTAGCGCATAAAACCGAGTGGCCACTCCGGCCGGACAAAATTCTTCACCACTGTCTGGACGTATATGAAACTAGCACAAATGAAAGAATCGCCAATAATTCCTATTAATCTCACTAGTTGCTTGCTTGCGTTTTCCACTTTATAGCTCTGGAAAATGTAAATATCGCCTTCTTCTACATAGTGTCCTTTTATATTTGACCGAAAAAATGCGAGAGTCTGATATCTGATCTAGACGCATAGAATTAATTTCAATTGGAGTTCATAATCAGCAGGCTACACTATACTGAACTTTAATGTAAATAATACAATAAAGAAATCTACAACATCCCCAGTGCTAATTTTAACACTTTCTTTGGCCTAATGCAAAATTATAACTCTCCCAATCCCATTAATCTATTGTTATGTTTACTGATTTATGATCCATGGGACTTGATTTGTGCCATTCAACTTAGAAACTCCCTACCTCTCTCTCTTTCCCTCCTCTTCCCCCATCCCTCTGGAAACGGGGCACTTTTTCTCACCCATCCCTATTTCAATTCTGAGTCACTTTTTCCTCTCATGGGAAATCCTAAAGGCCCCCCATCCTCACCCCCTCATTCCACCTCACCCCCAATTGGAAACGGATGGGAAAAAGACTCAGTCTGTGCTGAGCTGTTTATGTAGAAGAATCTCATGACACGAAATCCAAATGAATGTCAATTGACATAATAATATATTGTTCAGGTTAGTGTGCATATTTTTTACTTACTCAGTAAATGAAGTAATGACTGTAAATATTAAGTAATGGAATGGAGTGAGATATATTAGCTGTTGTTTTGGGTCGCCCACATGTATGTCAACTGCTGAGCGCAACGGGGCACTAGGCAGAGTGCTGAGCATGCACATCTGTATGACACAGAGCTCAGGCCACTACGAAGGTTCTAGTTCTGTATGCTGCCATCAGCATTCCAATTGCCTCCCATCCCAAAATCGCTCAGTCTGTATTCAGCTGTCAGATAGAAAGGATCTCACTACAGAGCACTCATGTGATAATAAAAAAAAGTGAGAGGTATTATGGCACAGTAAACATTTTGCTGGCTGTTTTAGCTCAGTTCAGAACTATGTTATTGCAGTGTCTCAGTATGCAGTGTCCTTCTGGGAAGATGCTGTCATAATGTGTTCAGTTGAAAAGATGGCAGTATTGGAGAGAGAGGAGTTTAATGATTGTATTACCTGTAAGTATACAGCTGAGGACTTCATCCCTAGCCTCCTACACGATGAATGGAAGAGGTGATAATGGATAAGCATGGAGTGAATTCTTTTCAGTAAATAATGGCGATATAGCAAGATAAGCTGAAGATTCATTTCCAAGTGCATATAGTCTACTCCTAGTGCTGGAGCAGATTGAGGTTTTTGGAATGGCTTGCCAGTCCGCAGTGCAGGAGACCACTTTGTCATATTCCACCATCCCAGATCGAATGAACCAGTGGTCTTCACCTTGTTGCATGGGCCTCGACTGAGCTAGTTCACAAAACTGCCAAAGAGTGCGCCTGAAACAATTCCTTTTTCGCCTACCTCCTCCCGTGGGAACCGATAGGAATACAGCATTCACACCTTCCCCCAACTGAAAGATGGTGGGAGCCAATAGGCATGCAGTGACATTACAACCACTTGTGTGATTATGACATCAGGGCGTACAAGACATATGTGTTGTCAGACGCACTCATCAGTGGAAGAACCATAAAGCATTTACAGCAGCCAGGATCCTCACCTGTCTCCATCCCCAAAAAAAAGTGCAGGAGTAAAGAAGTGAACAAGTAAGTACATGTGGTCACCTCCATGTCTTTGTTCAACTCCTTATCTTTGTTCAACTCCATGCCTTTGTTCAACTCCATGTCTGTGCTTGGGGATTCTTATTGTTTGCTCTTCTTTGTTTGGCGACCTCCAGCATGTCTGGACTGGCAGCAGACACCACCAACATGTGTGGACTTTCAGCAGCCAGCACCGACTTGTTGGGACCTACAGTGATCTCCGGCCTGTCAGGACCAGCAGCATGTAGCGTACCAATTGGAGCAAGACAGTGAGCTGCTCTTATCAATCCTATCATTGATAAAGACACCTAGCCCATTCCCAATCTCACAACAAGTGTCCAGTGAGCCCTACACCACACGGTGTAGGTCAATACTGGTCTCTGACATATGCACCATCCCAGAATATTCCACCATTACTGCAAGGACAGAGTGCTGATGTGGTGGATGAGATTCGTCAAGTGCTCTACTGCTTTCCACTTCAGCTTAAAATTTAACTGCTAGCTGTTCAAAGCGATTAAATATTTCTATAGAAGCATCAGTGGACAGTAACTGGAATATTGTGTGTAATGTCCCCACAGCAAATACCCTCTACCACGCACCAATTAATCATTTTCAATCATACCATCCACATTCATTCACTTTGTAAAAGTTATCTGATCTGATTTTCTCGTAATATATGCGGCGACAGCTCGTCGACGCCAAAGTATTTTCTAGTGCGTTTATTCTTTGAAATAACAGAGATGCATATGTGCATTCTCCATGGTTGTTAGAGTGGTAACTAGGACAGCTTCTGGAGTATCTGTTGAGGGATTGACGTGTTTCTGAGAGATACATATTCTGCTTTTCTTCTCGCTAAAGCGAGCCAATGAACATTTGTGCCGCTAGCGGTTTGTTTGAAGAGAAAGAGACTGTAAAAGGAAAATAATTAAGGCGTGGAATCACCGGAGATCTGGACATGTAATGGAGATGGATTTAATACACAATTTCCTTCATAAATAAGGTTTGTGACTTTTTTGTTCTGGAGTGAATGAACGAATGAGTTTTTTCTGAATCATTTGATGATCACGTTGGCCCTGTAATTAGTGGGGAAGTTTCAGCTGTGTCGAAGAGAGCCTACAATCACTGAGTCTGTGTTAAATCGTCCAGAAAGGCTTCGTACACATCTGGAATTCGCAATCTTTCGTAAAAGGAACAAATTGGCCAAACGATTGATTCTCCCGACTGACTGCAGTGTTTAACAGTAATAATAAATGTAAAGATCTCTTACAGCAAGCCAGCCGCTGATTACCAAGACGAAGGACTCCACCAAAGTTCCTATTTGGCTGATTTCACGTAATGAAATATTATATTAAAAACTGTACATAGATAAAGGAGAGATAGAGAGAGAGCGAATGAAAATAGAGATAATACTAATAATCCTCCATTAGTCTAATTTTTCGCCTGTCTTATCACGGATCAGCCAAGAACTGGGAGGGCCTTACTTTACTGTATAGATTTACGTGTGAAGGTGAAGTGATCTTAAAGGCAACAGATACACGTCTATACAGACAAGACATTACACAGAGATAGCGGCTAGCTGCATTCATCATCTATTCTTAGATAAAGAGACGGCAACTTACTATCCGAACATTAAAATGTTAAATGTTCTAGAGATTGAAAAATGCACCAAGAATGTTAAAATGCAGTTTAGGGAGTTGGAACGGGATGAACTGTGTCATGCAGAACCACACATCAGTCAACAGATAACCTCCAAATGTCCCCAGATATTTACTTTGCTGACCTGACACTGTCTATAACACCATTGCATGACAGCGCGGCACTTATGCTGACATCCGAAGACCGATCCATTTAACCGCAACACTCCACTGTTACAGAATGGTTCAACCTACAGATCCCTTCTGTTGGGAAGACTGGACTTGGAGTTGCCTTATGTTCAGACTGTGAATATAGACATTGTAAACTCTCTCCTTGTGTATAGCGTACGTGCAGACGATTTAGGACACTGCCTCAATACAATGCCAAAGGAAAAGCTAAAGTATT
Source organism: Schistocerca piceifrons (assembly GCF_021461385.2). Classification (NCBI taxonomy): domain Eukaryota; kingdom Metazoa; phylum Arthropoda; class Insecta; order Orthoptera; family Acrididae; genus Schistocerca; species Schistocerca piceifrons. The sequence goes on from NC_060139.1 coordinate 997,895,487, forward strand.
GCCGATCAGTCTGAGAGAAATACACGCTGAATTATGTGTATACATGAAAGCTTGGTTTGTTTAATTCCGTGCAGGTGTCAAGACAAATAAAAAACTAGTCTTTTTATGTAGTGTGTCCTGTATCTATTGAATAAATATGTATATTTCACCATATTTCTTTTATTTTGTTCGTACCTCTTGTAATGATGTTACCGCTAGCAGTATTTTCAATGTAATGCCTAGAATACCACAGCAGCAGCAAGCTCTCTGAATCACCTCATCACTACAGTCAGTGTCTTCAGTCAGTGTTAAACTGAAGAATAATGGATTTTTTCAGGTGTATGTGTACCCTGTAGCTTAGTTTATAAGACATATGTTCTATAGAAGTCCATCGCACACAAAAATACGATGTAGGTGGTATCATGGCAGGGTGGGTGAAATATGAGGACTTTGTTGTAAGTGACTGGTACTATAATGAAGTGGAAGAAGTCAAGAAGACGAAGAAGAAGAATGGGATATTCCTACCTGATAATACATGAGCAACAGTTATAGGTCCATTCAGCTGTGGCAAGCGATGGTCTCAAGTCACCTTAAAACACCTGAATGGAGTCCACATTGAGCAGATATGTGTATTTTCAAAAATGCAGTTTCCACCGAAATACCAGCTACTGCAAAAGATTCTGCAGGGTGTAGAAGGTGTAACATACACGACATTCAGTGTTCATATCTGATAATGTTGTGGAAAAACAGTCTCAAATTCTACAATATTTCTGTTTTGGTGTCCATATGAGTGTTGACGTATTTTATTTCATTTAGACATTTCCAGAATACTGAAACAGCTTGTGCAGGATATTGCAAATCTCATTATAGCTTTCAAACAAGACAACTTGACTTACACATTTACCAGGTACATGTAGGATCTAACATGTCATTGAATGATTTTGTAAATATTTGCGCAGATTGATGGAATCATACACAGTACAGGTTTCTTGTTATTGGTAAATCAAGAAAACTGAAATAAGGTAGATACAGATGAAACTTCCAGGAGTTTCTTTATACATAGCTATGAAAAATTGATGAGCACTTTGTTTACATTGCTCCATGGACAAGTTCACACATATGCGAGGCACGCAGCCCGTGAGGATAGTAATGAATAGACAGGAAATGCGTCTATACTAGATGTAAAATTTCAGCCTCCCGAATGTAAAGTTAAGAAGATAGATGAACATAAAATTAAGGCCCTAGAGACGTATGTCCAGACCCTTCTGAGAGTTATTAACGACTTAGATGCTATGGTTCAAGAACTAGAGATGTACACCTGGATCATTCTTAGAAAGAAAGTAGACAACTGTAAAAGCTGATAAAACTGGGCGAAATGTATACAGGGCGCATCCTGCGAAGGACTGTGCTTAATACATAACAATATGTCCACTAAGTGTAAGGTCATTGTGACACAGATGGCTGTTCAAGAGAAGCAATGACTGCAAAGGTTAGGACATTTGAATCGAGAGTAAACACTGAGAGAAACCTTTAAACCAGTTACTTAACCTCTCAATATACCCTCAGAGAAATTACACTATGATGATGGTATCGCAGATTTCATTGACTGTCACAGCGATGCTAGGACATGACAAGACATTCGATGTCAGTGATGAAAAACGATACGTGTTGGGCGTGTATCTTGTAAGTTGAAAAGAAAGCACAGTAGAGATAGGTGACACGGAATTTCAAGTAAGCACTGGTTTAATCAATCTCAATTCCCTAAATACCACAAAAACTGTAAATTATTCACCGAAAGATCTGGATATGTATGGTGAAATACCGCAATTGACTGGTGTACAAAGGACCATCAGAAACCGGTGCAGTGAGAAGTACAGGATGATTATGAAGCCTATATTAGATGCTCTAGATAGCCCTGGTGATGGTAGTGATATCGAGCATAAAAGAGTCAACTTCACCCCTCTGTAAATAAGCTACGACGGTCACCATGAGCTAATAGATAAATTGTGACTGTTTCAAGTATCAGCTGCTGCTAGTAATACTGCTTATTCGAATGAGGTTGTATCAATAATGTTCAAGCTTAGAGAGAGAGAGGTATTATGAAATAAGTATGGAGGCAGTATTTTGAGACTGCACAAAGTAGCGTGCAAAACACACCCTCATGATTAATGGTTTGGATGACTTTTGGCAGGCTCATCTTGTAGATACACAAATAATAGATTTAAACGTATATTAATCTTTGTCTATATACTCAAAATTTGCCTAGGCATTACCTGTTAAAACGAAAATGGTGACACCTGTCGCAGAGGTGCCTTGAGTTTCTGTTGCAAATAGGGACAAATCGATGCCTGGACAATCTCCAAACAGATCAAAGTGGAGAGTTTTACAACAGGTATTTCAGGACCATAATGCAGCAATATGGAATACATCACTACTCAACATGCACCCGTCTGAAGACAAGTATTATGGAACGTTTCAATGGAATAATGAAAGCTAGAATGTGGATCCGTTTCAGTCTTCATCGTTCACACAAATGGATGGGTGTCTTCCAGAAATACACTCCTGGAAATGGAAAAAAGAACACATTGACACCGGTGTGTCAGACCCACCATACTTGCTCCGGACACTGCGAGAGGGCTGTACAAGCAATGATCACACGCACGGCACAGCGGACACACCAGGAACCGCGGTGTTGGCCGTCGAATGGCGCTAGCTGCGCAGCATTTGTGCACCGCCGCCGTCAGTGTCAGCCAGTTTGCCGTGGCATACGGAGCTCCATCGCAGTCTTCAACACTGGTAGCATGCCGCGACAGCGTGGACGTGAACCGTATGTGCAGTTGACGGACTTTGAGCGAGGGCGTATAGTGGGCATGCGGGAGGCCGGGTGGACGTACCGCCGAATTGCTCAACACGTGGGGCGTGAGGTCTCCACAGTACATCGATTTTGTCGCCAGTGGTCGGCGGAAGGTGCACGTGCCCGTCGACCTGGGACCGGACCGCAGCGACGCACGGATGCACGCCTAGACCGTAGGATCCTACGCAGTGCCGTAGGGGACCGCACCGCCACTTCCCAGCAAATTAGGGACACTGTTGCTCCTGGGGTATCGGCGAGGACCATTCGCAACCGTCTCCATGAAGCTGGGCTACAGTCCCGCACACCGTTAGGCCGTCTTCCGCTCACGCCCCAACATCGTGCAGCCCGCCTCCAGTGGTGTCGCGACAGGCGTGAATGGAGGGACGAATGGAGACGTGTCGTCTTCAGCGATGAGAGTCGCTTCTGCCTTGGTGCCAATGATGGTCGTATGCGTGTTTGGCGCCGTGCAGGTGAGCGCCACAATCAGGACTGCATACGACCGAGGCACACAGGGCCAACACCCGGCATCATGATGTGGGGAGCGATCTCCTACACTGGCCGTACACCACTGGTGATCGTCGAGGGGACACTGAATAGTGCACGGTACATCCAAACCGTCATCGAACCCATCGTTCTACCATTCCTAGACCGGCAAGGGAACTTGCTGTTCCAACAGGACAATGCACGTCCGCATGTATCCCGTGCCACCCAACGTGCTCTAGAAGGTGTAAGTCAACTACCCTGGCCAGCAAGATCTCCGGATCTGTCCCCCATTGAGCATGTTTGGGACTGGATGAAGCGTCGTCTCACGCGATCTGCACGTCCAGCACGAACGCTGGTCCAACTGAGGCGCCAGGTGGAAATGGCATGGCAAGCCGTTCCACAGGACTACATCCAGCATCTCTACGATCGTCTCCATGGGAGAATAGCAGCCTGCATTGCTGCGAAAGGTGGATATACACTGTTCTAGTGCCGACATTGTGCATGCTCTGTTGCCTGTGTCTATGTGCCTGTGGTTCTGTCAGTGTGATCATGTGATTTATCTGACCCCAGGAATGTGTCAATAAAGTTTCCCCTTCCTGGGACAATGAATTCACGGTGTTCTTATTTCAATTTCCAGGAGTGTAATTGCACAGTATAGTCGAACCAGACATAGCACAATAAAAACGAGGACAATTTATTTTTGTAATAATGAACTCGTGGACCATGTACCACGTACTATGCACCATCGAGTTCTGAATCCACATAACCAGAAACTTAATGTGGGTGATTTGGTAAATGTCTCAAAACACAAGACAGCATTTGAGAAGCATACCTCTCTAACTGGTCAAGTGAGATAACTGGTCAAGTGAGATATTCACAGCTGAAGTGCAGAGAACAAACGCCACAACTTACATTTTAAAAGATAGCAATGTCACTAACATTTTACAATGCTTTTACGCAGAGGAAATGCAGAAGAGCTCTGAACCACGTGTTTTTCTGATAGAGCATTTCATAAGACGAGGGACAAAAGCACTACTTAAATGGCCTGGTTTTCTTGTAACACAAAACAACTGGACTGACGCTGACGATTTGCTATATGTTGGATGCACAGAGCACAACCTGTACAGTAGCATAACATGCATGAAAGGACACACATAATAGGTGTGGTGGTTTTCTCGACAAGCTATCAACCGAGATGCACATTCCAAGGTATAATTACTGCAGACCTGGTACAAAACCTCAAAAATCTTTGGCTCTTGGTGGCAAAGGGATTAATCTGCTTGACGAGGTGTCTTTGGTAGGCGACATTGTATATAAAATGACGTCATGCTTCAGATTGAATTTTAGCTGGTAAACTCAAGGCAATACATGAAAGAAAGAATATTGGTATAGGGCAGAGCATTGCGGCATTTGCAGTTGATAAAACCATGTGTGGTAAAATTAATTTGGGCGTAGGTGTGAATTCCAAGCATGTTACGAATTCCACAGATGGTGCAGTGAAGAATAAGAAGACAGTGAAGAAGAAGGAGAAGGAGAAGCCAGGGCAGAGGTGTTTAAAAAATTGTATCCTGACAGTGGTGTATGCAGCCTAAAGCTACTACAGACTAAATCACTTTGGGTTCTGTCGATACCCAAAACATCATGTGGAATTATCCCCGTCCTAATTCCTGCCCTCGTAGTTCTCTCAGCAATGGGCTCCCTGACTGGTGCTGCTGCAGCTATTGACAGAATAGTCAAGAACGCAATGAGCTCCCTGGTGCAGCTAGAGGAAGGGTAAAGACACGACCACACGATGAAAGCAGTAGCTATCGGAAAAGGACCATACCTGAAACCAGAACTAGGTCTCTTCATAAGTAAAAAGAAAAGGACTATTAGCTATTCCACTGGATAGACTGCTTGTTGTTGTGGTCTAGTCCTGAGACTGGTTTGATGCAGCTCTCCATGCTACTCTATCCTGTGCAAGCTGCTTCGTCTCCCAGTACCTACCGCAGCCTACATCCTTCTGAATCTATTTAGTGTATTCATCTCTTGGCCTCCCTCTACGATTTTTACCCTCCACGCTGCCCTCCAATACTAAATTGGTGTTCCCTTGATGCCTCAGAATATGTCATACCAACCGATCCCTTCTGCTAGTTAAGTTGTACCACAAACGTCTCTTCTCCCCAATTCTATTCAATACCTCCTCATTAGTTATATCATCTATCCATCTAGTCTTCAGCATTCTTCTGTAGCACCACATTTCGAAATCTTCTATTCTCTCCGTGTCCTAACTATTTATCGTCCATGTTTCACTTCCATACATGCCTACACTCCATACAAATACTTTCAGAAACGACTTCATTACACTTAAATCTATACTCGATGTTAACAAATTTCTCTTCTTCAGAAACGCTTTCCTTGACATTGCCAGTCTACATTTTATATCCTCTCTACTTCGACCATCATCAGCTTTTTTGCTCCCCAAATAGCAAAACTCCTTTACTACTTTAAGTGTCTCATTTCCTAACCTAATTCCCTCAGCATCACCCGAGTTAACTCGACTACATTCCATTGTCCTTTTGTTGATGTTCATCTTATATCCTCCTTTCAAGACACTGTCTATTCCGTTCAACTGCTCTTCCAAATCCCTTGCTGTCTCTGACAGAATTACAATGTCATCGGCGAACCTTAGAGTTTTTATTTCTTCTCCATTGATCTTAACACACATTCCGAGTTTTTCTTTTGTTTCCCTTAACTGATTGCTCAATATAGGGATTGAATAACATCGGGGAGAGGCTACAACCCTGTCTCATTCCCTTCCCAACCACTGCTTCCCATTCATGTCCCTCAACTCTTGTAACTGCCATCTGTTTTCTGTACAAATTGTAAATAGCGTTTCGCTCCCTGTGTTTTACCCCTGCCACCTTCAGAATTTGAAAGAGAGCATTCCAGTCAACATTGTCAAAAGCTTTCTCTAAGTGCAAATGCTAGAAACGTACGTTTGCCTTTTCTTAATCTAGCTTCTAAGATAAGCCGTAGGGTCAGTATTGCCTCACGTGTGCCAACATTTCTATAGAATCCAAACTGATCTTCCCCGAGGTCGGCTTCTACCAGTTTTTCCATTCGTCTGTAAAGAATTCGCGTTAGTATTTTGCAGCTGTGATTTATTAAACTGATAGTTCGGTAATTTTCACATCTATCAACACCTGCTTTCTTTGGGATTGGAATTATTATATTCTTATTGAAGTCTGAGGGTATTTCGCTTGTCTCATACATTTTGCTCACCAGATGGTAGAGTTTTGTCCGGACTGGCTCTACCAAGGCTGTCAGTAGTTCTGATTGAATGTTGTCTACTCCCGGGGCCTTGTTTCGGCTTAGGTCTTTCAGTGCTCTGTCAAATTCTTCACGCAGTGTCATATCTCCCATTTCATCTTCATCTACATCCTCTTCCATTTCCATAATATTGCCCTCAAGTACATCGCCCTTCTATAGACCCTCTATATACTCCTTCCACCTTCCTGCTTTCCCTTCTTTGCTTAGAACTGTGTTCCCATCTGAGCTCTTGATATTCATACAAGTGGTTCTCTTTTCTCCAAAGGTGTCTTTAATTTTCCTGTAGGCAGTATGTAGCTTACCCATAGTGAGATAAAGCTCTACATCCTTACATTTGTCCTCTAGCCATCCCTGCTTAGCCATTTTGCATTTTTGAGACGTTTGTATTCCTTTTTGCCTGCTTTACATTTACTGCATTTTTATATTTTCTCCTTTCATCAATTAAATTCAGTATTTCATTCGTGTCAATAGTTCCCTTATGCTCTCCCTGAAACTCTGTACAACCTCTGGTTTAGTCAGTTTATCAGGTCCCATCTCCTTAAATTGCCACCTTTTTGCAGTTTCGTCAATTTTAATCTACAGTTCATAACCAATAGATTGTGGTCAGAGTCCACATCTGCCCCTGGAAATGTCTTACAATTTAAAACCTGGTTCCTAAACCTGTGTCTCACGATAATATAATCTATCTGATACCTTATAGTATCTCCAGGCTTCTTCCATGTATACAACCTTCTTTCATGATTCTTGAACCAACTGTTAGCTATGATTAAGTTATGCTCTGTGCTAAATTCTACCAGACGGCTTCCTCTTTCAATTCTGACCCCAATCCATATTCACCCACTATGTTTTCTTCTCTTCCTTTTCCTACTATCGGATTCCAGTCACCCCTGAGTATTAAATTTTCGTCTCCCTTCACTATCTGAATAATTTCTTTTATCTCATCATACATGTCTTCAATTTCTTCGTCATTAGCAGAGCTAGTTGGCATATAAAATTGTACTACTGTAGTAGGCATGGGCTTCGTGTCTATCTTGGCCACAATAATGCGTTCACTATGCTGTTTGTAGTAGCTTACCGCACTCCTATATTTTTTATTCATTATTAAACCTACTCCTGCATTACCCCTATTTGATTCTGTATTTATTACCTTGTATTCACCTGACCAAAAGTCTTGTTCCTCCTGCCACCGAACTTCGCTAATTCCCACTATATCTAACTTTAACCTATCCTTTTCCCTTTTTAAATTTTCTAACCTGCCTGCCCGATTAAGGGATCTGACTTTCCACGCTCCTATCCGTAGAACGCCAGTTTTTTTTCTCCTGATAACGACGTCCTCTTGAGTAGTCCCCGCCCGGAGATCCGAATGGGGGACTATTTTACCTCTGGAATATTTTACTCAAGAGGACGCCATCATCATTTAACCATACAGTAAAGCTGCATGCCCTCGGGAAAAATTACGGCTGTACTTTCCCCTTGGTTCCAGTCGTTCGCAGTACCAGCACAGCAAGGCCGTTTTGGTTAATGTTACAAGGCCAGATCAGTCAATTGTCCAGACTGTTGCCCCTGCAACTACTGAAAAGGCTGCTGCCTCTCTTCAGGAACATACGTTTGTCTGGCCTCTCAACAGAAACCCCTCCGTTGTGGTTGCTTCTACTATACTGATATCTGTATCGCTGAGGCACGCAAGCCTCCCCACCAACGGCAAGGTCTGTAGTTCACGGGGGGAGGGGGGGGGGAAGAATAATGTATCTCTGCTTATTCCCCGGTGCTGTGGAATGAGTGGTCCTTGCGGAACTAGTTGCTCTGGACACAGAGGCAAATCGGCGTGCACATCACGCAAACAATGTGGAATGTGATTTCTGCTTCCACAACATGCCCACATGAGAATCAGCCGCCATATTTTCCGTTTCTCCATCGAACCCCTTGTATTCTTCTTCAGGTATCCATCGTAACTCGCCAGTCGGCATTGCCTGTTGCGTGACGTGGCTGTGTAGATTACTAACGTTAGAGTCCTTGATGTAGTTCGAATCAAGGGACACGCTGGACCTCTCATATGTGGGTTATTGGCATTGGGGTATCCATGAACACAATAACAAAGTCCCCCACGGATCCCTCGCTCAAAGAAAAGAAGCATGTCAGCATCGATTAATAGTTCGACGCTGTGCTTCGCTTTCTTGAGCATAGCACCTAAAGACAACCCACGTGCTGTGTAATAAAAGGTGGGATCCAGAGAACATGTGGTCATGCGTAGGCCCCGAAATTTCTGGAAAGCACCTGCCTGCATGCACATGTCTGCGTCTATGTAAAGCTGTGTATTCTCTCCCACAGCGGAGATGCTGAATTCCCAATAGACATTCACAGTATGTTCATACTCTGCATCTTACGGCATCTGCTGTAAGGTTGCTGGAGAATGCAGTTACGTTGGGTAGCTCGGTTCCGTTGAGTTTTACCATTCTCTTCAGATACTCGTATGGGAAAGTCCCTCTCCTCGTTACGAACTGAAACTTCTCCTGCTCGGGAAATTCAACCCAACTGATAGGCAAAACCTTCTGAAGCAGAGTTTAAACAGATTTCTGGAGTGGTGCCTGCACAAAATGTTGCTGGTCAAGGAAGGGGAGCGTAATTCTTAGCATAATTTGTGTGGATCATGACGTATATGTCTCAACACTCTAACGCAGGACACTGACCTGATCCATCTCCATACCGAAATTCGCCAAGGGACTTCCCCGTATAATGATAGTGCTCCCTAAAAGGAGTTTTCGTCTTTCTGTCAAACAGTAGCTCACAAATATGGCATCCACTTTATTGTACAAATTTTCATTCTCCTTCGATTTGATCATGGGAACATTATCGCTGTAAAGTTCATCAACAAGCCACGAAACTTTTTTCAAGCGTAGTGAGAAGCCAAACCACAGGATTATCCCATCGCTCAAGAAACAAATCATAGGACTATGCCACTTGGTATTCTGCCGCGTATGGTACGTGTTTTTCTGCAAAGGTAGTATATGAGGCTCTAGGGTACCTTCAAAGCGGGTTCCAGGAGCGAAGAGGCACTCCTCAAGTCAGAATACACTACAAACTGACATCACTCGTGATGGTGAGGATTCCTAAACGTTACGAATTCCTTTGCCCCAGTAGCCGTAGTATTACGTACTAGGTCCTTGGAAGTACAATCTACTAGGAGCTTTGGTAACAACTTATCTGAGGAAAAGGCATTCAGACACATCTACTACGTGATTACTCTGCTATTCACAAGAAAGTCCCTGGTAGAGGGTTCAATGAACCACCTTCAAGCTGTCTCTCTACCACTCCACTCTCGAACGGCGCGCGGGGAAAACCAGCATTTAAATGTTGTGTGCGAACCCCGCTTTCTCTCATTTTATCATGATGTTCGTTTCTCACTATCGGAGGAGAAAACTGGTGACTGAAATTCCATGAAAAGTTCCCGCCGCAACGAAAGACGCCTTAGTTTTAACGACTGCCACTCCAATTCACGTATCATGTCTGTGGCACTATATCCCCTATTTCGCGATAGTACAAAACGAGCCGTCCTTTGAAATTTTTCGATGTCACCCGTGAGTCCCACCTGATGCGGATCCCAGACCGTACAGCAATACTCCAGGATAGGACGGACAAGCGTGGTGTAAGCAGTCTCTTTAGTAGCTCTGTTGCACTTTCTAAGTGTTCTGCCAATGAATCGCAGTCTTTGGTTTTCCCTACTCACAACATTATCTATGTGATCGTTCCAATTTAGGTTATTTTTAATTGTAATTGTAAGTAATTAGATGAATTTACAGCTCTCGCGTAGTAGAAATTTAGCGCATTTATTTTACTACTCATGTGAGAAAGTTCACACGTTTCTCTATTCATGATAAATTGTCACTTTTAGCACCTTACAGATATCTTATCTAAATCGTTTTGCAATTCGTTTTGGTTATCTGATGACTTAACAAGACGGTAAATGACAGCATCATCTGCAAACAGTCTAAGAGGCCTACTCAGATTGTCTCCTATGTCGTTAATGTAAATCAGGAAAAATAGTGGGCCTATAATACTTCCTTGGGGAACGCCGGATATTACTTCTGCTTTACTCGATGACTTTTCATCTATTACTACGAATTGTGATCTTTCTGACAGGAAATCGCGAATCCAGTCGCACAACTGAGGCGATATTTCATAGGCATGTAGTTTTGTTAGAAGATGCTTGTGAGGAAATGTGTCAAAAGCCTTCTGGAAATCTAAAAACATGGAATCAATTTGACATTCCCTGTCGATAGCACTCATTAGTTCTGAGTATAAAGAGGTAGTTGTGTTTCACAAGAACGATATTTTCTGAATCCGTGCTATGAGTCAATAAATCGTTTTCTTCGAGGTACTTCATAATGCTCGAACACAGTTTACGTTCCAAAATCCTAGGGCAAATCGACGTTGGTGATATGGGCCTGTAATTCTGCGGATTACTCCTATTTCCCTTTTTGGGTATTGGTGTGACCTTAGTGATTTTCCAGTCTTTAGGTACGGATCTTTCTATGAATGAGCGGTTGTATATAATTGATAAATTTGGAGCTGTCACATCAGAATACTCAGAAAGGAACCTGACTGTTATACAATCTGGACCGGAGGCCTTGCCTTTACTAAGTGATTTAAAGTGCTTTGCCACATCGAGGATATTTACTTCTATGTTTCTCATCTTGGCAGTTGTTCTTGATTGGAATTCAGGAATATCTACTTCGTCTCCTTTGGCGAAAGATTTTCTGAAAACCGTGTTTAATAACTCTGCTTTAGTGGCCCTGTCAACAGTGACTTCACTGTTGTTATCGCCCATGAAGGCATTGATTGCGCCTTGCCACTGGTGTGCTTTATGTATGATCAGAATCTCTTTGGGTTTTCTGTCAGATTCCGAGACAGGGTTTCGTTGAGGAAATTATCAAAAGCATCTCGCGCTGAAGCAGGCGCTGTATTTCGAACCTCTGCAAAACTTTGTCAATCTTGAGGATTTTGCGTTCTTTTACATTTGGTGTGCCCTTTTTCATTGCTTCTGCAACTGCGATGTGACCTGTTTTGTGTACCATGGGAGATGAGTACAATCACTTATTAATTTATGAGGTGTATATCTTTTAATTGCAGTCGATACTATCTCATTGAAATCATTCCGCATCTCTTCTATGCTTACATGATCAGATCGGAAAGAGGGGAGACTACCTCTTAAGCAAATATTCTGTTTACGGCCGTGTATACTCTGTTCGGATGAAAGAAGTCGGAACTTGTCCCTGTTCCAACCATAATGGTGTCTGCCTCCATCAGAGAATAGCGGCCACATGCATGATACGCTCACCAGAAAATTTTGAGAAATGAAGGGATCCGACGACTGTATGTTTGTCTTGGTTGCTCAGTTCATCTGCCTTTCTCCAGGCCATTAACATGCTCCTCAAATTTAGGTATGTTATGGATTTGGACAGGGAACTCGATACCATCAAATCTATAACATTTATAAATTTCAATGTATCTAGTGTACTGAGATGTGCGCAGTGGATACTTTGTGTAATTTTTTTCACGAGCCAGGATTGACCATGCAAAACAAGCCTGGGCGGTTTTATTTTCGACACTAATTCATGCTTTCGTATCAGCTATATGTTCCGGAAGCTTGATAAAGCTTGACCCTCCGTGATTTACTGGATCATAGGCATGTGTACGGATGTCAAGGTGTAGTATCCAGCTGAATGCATTAGCTGTCTCTCTAACTTCCATCCCGGAAAACCGGTCGAGTACCCCATCCCCCCAGCGCCACGCCAACACCACCATTGCCTTGTTTTAGATGATGCGATCGTTCGATGCACAGCACAGCGTTGCATTTGATGGCGGGATACTGCGGATCATTTACAACCTTGAGGACCTCCGTTTCGAGAACAGGGAGGCATGCTTTCAAAAACTCTACAGGGTCGTATTAATCATGATACATAGCCAACTACACTCCTGGAAATTGAAATAAGAACACCGTGAATTCATTGTCCCAGGAAGGGGAAACTTTATTGACACATTCCTGGGGTCAGATACATCACATGATCACACTGACAGAACCACAGGCACATAGACACAGGCAACAGAGCATGCACAATGTCGGCACTAGTACAGTGTATATCCACCATTCGCAGCAATGCAGGCTGCTATTCTCCCATGGAGACGATCGTAGAGATGCTGGATGTAGTCCTGTGGAACGGCTTGCCATGCCATTTCCACCTGGCGCCTCAGTTGGACCAGCGTTCGTGCTGGACGTGCAGACCGCGTGAGACGACGCTTCATCCAGTCCCAAACATGCTCAATGGGGGACAGATCCGGAGATCTTGCTGGCCAGGGTAGTTGACTTACACCTTCTAGAGCACGTTGGGTGGCACGGGATACATGCGGACGTGCATTGTCCTGTTGGAACAGCAAGTTCCCTTGCCGGTCTAGGAATGGTAGAACGATGGGTTCGATGACGGTTTGGATGTACCGTGCACTATTCAGTGTCCCCTCGACGATCACCAGTGGTGTACGGCCAGTGTAGGAGATCGCTCCGCACACCATGATGCCGGGTGTTGGCCCTGTGTGCCTCGGTAGTATGCAGTCCTGATTGTGGCGCTCACCTGCACGGCGCCAAACACGCATACGACCATCATTGGCACCAAGGCAGAAGCGACTCTCATCGCTGAAGACGACACGTCTCCATTAGTCCCTCCATTCACGCCCGTCGCGACACCACTGGAGGCGGGCTACACGATGTTGGGGCGTGAGCGGAAGACGACCTAACGGTGTGCGGGACCGTAGCCCAGCCTCATGGAGACGGTTGCGAATGTTCCTCGCCGATACCCCAGGAGCAACAGTGTCCCTAATTTGCTGGGAAGTGGCGGTGCGGTCCCCTACGGCACTGCGTAGGATCCTACGGTCTTGGCGTGCATCCGTGCGTCGCTGCGGTCCGGTCCCAGGTCGACGGGCACGTGCACCTTCCGCCGACCACTGGCGACAACATCGATGTACTGTGGAGACCTCACGCCCCACGTGTTGAGCAATTCGGCGGTACGTCCACCCGGCCTCCCGCATGCCCACTATACGCCCTCGCTCAAAGTCCGTCAACTGCACATACGGTTCACGTCCACGCTGTCGCGGCATGCTACCAGTGTTAAAGACTGCGTTGGAGCTCCGTATGCCACGGCAAACTGGCTGACACTGACGGAGGCGGTGCACAAATGCTGCGCAGCTAGCGCCATTCGACGGCCAACACCGCGGTTCGTGGTGTGTCCGCTGTGCCGTGCGTGTGATCATTGCTTGTACAGCCCTCTCGCAGTGTCCGGAGCAAGTATGGTGGGTCTGACACACCGGTGTCAATGTGTTCTTTTTTCCATTTCCAGGAGTGTATATTTTTGTTGTCATCTAAAGTTGCGGTCATATTTCTTCGGTATCAGATATTGAATTCCTAGCTAATGATTTTTAAAAAGTTTTCATTTGTTTTTTTTAAATTTATTTCATATTATTAGTGCTGTTGTTATAATGACCTTCTGCCTGTTGACTGATTTGATGCAGGTGTCCATCCCATTCCATGCGGTGGAAGCCTCTTCATCTCTGCGTAACTGCTGCAACTTACATCCATTTGATACTGCTCTCTGTAATCAAGATTGGCCTCACTCTACAGCTTTTACCTCCCTATCCCAACCCTTCACCACACTTATATTCATTGACAGATAGACAATTCCATGATGTCTAAGGATGTTTCCCACCAACCGAATCCTTCTCATAGTCAAGCTCTACCATAATTTTTTTTCTCAGTTTTGTGCAGTCATTCCTCGTTAGTTACTGGATCTACCGAATTAATCTTCAGCATCTTCGGTAACACCTTCAATCACACCCTTCTAATCTGCTTTTGTCTGAACTCCTTAGAATCACGTTTCTCTTCAGTACAAGCTTACTCTGCTAACAAATAACTTCAGAAGAAATTTCCTATTACGTAAATTTACATTAGAAGTTAACACATTTAGTTCGTCTATATTCCGTTACCATTCTTGTACTTTTGCTAATGTTCATATTTTTTCAAAACATTGTCCATTCTTCTCATCCTTTCACAATGTTGTTGGGAAACATTAAAGCTCTAACTTCTTCTCCCTGAATGTCAGTTGCCGTTCTAAATTTCTTCTTGGATTCCCTTACAACTTAGCCTACAAACTGGATCATATTGGGAATAGTCTACAAGCCCATCTCACTCCCGTCAAATTGCACCTTCACTTTCAAGTGCAAGTTGTAAATAACTTTTGCTCGCTGCTTCCTTCGGAATTTCAAAGATTACAGTTCTGTCAAAATTGTAAAAAGCGCTCTTTAAACCTATCAGTGCAGTGACTGCACGTTTGCTGTTAATCAAACCGTATTCTAGAATAAGTCGCAGAGTCAGCATTGCCTCGTGTGCTCCTACATTTCTACGGAACTCAATCTGATCTTCCCCAAGTTCGATCTCTACCAGTCTTTCTATTCTTCTGTGAATAATTAGTGTAAATATTTCGCAACGATGACTTGTTACAGTGAAGAATTAATTTTCTTACATTTTCTGACGGAAATTCGTTTACTCCAGTGGCTTTGTTTCCACTCTGGTCTTTCAGCCCCATGTCACTCGCACTATCAGCACCTGCCCCATCTTCAGCTACTTCGTCTTCTTTCTCTAAGAAATTGTGATCAAGTTTGCTTCCCTTATGTAGACGCAATATATATTCTTCCCACACTTCAGCTATCCCTTAGTATTGATCTGAACTGTTGACATTCATACAACAATGTTTTTCTTCAAACACCTCCTATATTTTCCTATTGGTAGCATTTTTCCTTCCCCTAGTTATGTGTACATCTTCAGACTTGCATTTGTGCTTTAGCCATCTCAGTTTAGCTATTTTTCAATTTCTGCCAATCTAAGGTTTAAACATCTGTACTCTATATCATCTGCATCGTTTGCTGCGTTATTGTATTTTCTCTTTTCGTCAGTTATACTCAGTTACCTCCTTAGTTTTGCAGAGATTTCTACTAGGCCTTATCTTTTTATCTGTGTGATCTTCTACTGCTTTCCCTAATTCGTCTTTTTCTTTTTTAGTATTGTAACAACTTTTGACACATTTTGCTTCCAAAATAGCTTTTTACCGGGCTTTACATTTTTTACATAATTCCACATATATTTTTGTGGAATATGTGTAAGGTAGTGACACCTGCAGACTTAACTTCACAATTTTAAATGCACCCTAATTATCTGTGTGAACAATAGCGGCGTCCACATAACCACTCTTCAGCCAAAATGGATAGTTTCGCATTACATTATTATGTATGTTCGACGAAGAAAAACCATTTTTGGTCATATCTGTGGACGATGTCACTTCAGATTGGTAATATAGATCAATAATACTTTTTGTGCGTTAATCAGGTACGAGTTAGAACTGTCTTATGTTTTGTACGTGTATGAAATTAGTACCCTGTCATTATTTTATAGTTTATAGTTTACAAGATGTAAATTGTGGAGCAGTTGTATATGGTTTCCCTTCTCCCGCCAGATTTGAAGATGTTCATTGTGGACGAAAATCAATAGAATGACGAGAATTCTTGATGATGGCAGATTGAAAATAACAAAACAAAGATATAGTGCAGTCTGACGAGTTCCTAGGCTGGAACGATTAATACGGAGTCGCTTTCCTCAGCGGGCGGTGAAATGCACGACGGCAGGGGTGGCAGAACCCTCGCTGCCCTCCCTCTGCCTCCAGTGCCCGTTCCCCAACTGCCTCGCCCCCACCGCCATACTGCGACAGGGCTTAATTAAAGCCGTTTGTTGGCAGCAAATTAGTGCCTTCCGCGCCTAGACGGGTGCCCAGAAAGACCGCTTATAAACAGTAGCGGCGCGCCACGCGGTCCGCTGTGACGGACTGGAACGGAATCCCGGGCGACGTTTTGTTCCGGGATAATTACCTCCCCACTGCCGCAGCGCAACCTCTAACCGTCCCACGGCCGGCTATCTACTGGACCAGACATTTTAGTCCATATTTCAAAGTGCCCTTTCAGGTTAACAGATTTCTCAAACGGAAGATAACTTCAGTCGGGAAAGTAGCTTCTGGCATATCCCAAGGGGTGTTAAAGGACCAATACATTTCACAGTATTCAAGACGTTCAAAATAGAGTGTCACATATTACTGTAGGAGGTAGTATCAGTAAAACAAGAGGTACAGTTTCTATAATGTATTTTCGGAAACCAATAGCTGTTGAAATATGAGTTAATTTGTCCTCATATTTCCATCTGTCTATCATGTACGAGGGCTTGCTGAGAAGTAATGCCTCCGAAATTATTACGTGAAAACTCTTAAAGCTTTTAAATAAAACCAACTTCATTAACATTGTACATTTATATTCTTTATGCCTACATAGTTGTATTTGCAGTCGTCTGGCGCTAGAGGGCTCCGAATTGTAGGGTGTAACTCGGCGATGCGTGAAAAACAAACATCGTGCTGTAACCGAGTTTCGAATTCGAATGGTTCGTCTACACGTGGAGTATCATCTCCTGCAGCATGACAGAGTAGAGTTAAACCCTAAGCATGCTTCATCTGTTTTGTTAACCGTCATTAGAGACATAGTGCTTCCTTTAGCTTTCCAAATAACTAGCCTTGTAGCTAAACTGTCCTGCCTAAACGACGAAAATAGGCGATTAAGACTTGAAGTACAGAGACCATCGAATCAGGTGAAAGACTGACAAATACCAAAAGAGAAGGCTAAGAAATTAGAGGACGAAAATAGAGAACTCAATGTTGCAAACAAAGACTTGCAACAACAAATTAGAGAATTAACTAATAAGGTCACACAAAAAGCATAAACACAAGCACAGACACTGACATATGATGGCCGGCCGCTGTGGCGGACCGGTTCTAGGCGCTTCAGTCAGGAACTGCGCTGCTGCTACGGTCGCAGGTTCGAATGCTGCCTAAGGCATGGATGTGTGTGATGTTCTTAGGTTGGATAGGTTTACGTAGTTCTAAGTCTAGGGGACTGGTAACCTCAGATGTTAAGTCCCACAGGGCTTAGAGCCATTTAATTTCAACTAACAATAGATGCCGCCTTAACAATAGAGCTCAAAACCAAAGAGCCTCGAAGGAAAGAACAGGCTAAAACAAAACAGGCCACAACCCTATATATCAAATCGACGGCAATTCAAGACGCCAAAGCTGTCCGACAGACTATCACCAAGAACATAAATCCCAGGAAAGAGAATGTACATATCAAGTCAATCAGAACCACCCAGACTGCAGTTACAGTAGAAACGGATAGACAGGAGGACTCTCGAAAAATAATAGAAAAGACTAAAGACCTGCACACCCTTGTCTGTGAAGGACCGCGAAAACGCAAGCCACTCGTGGAAGTATATCATGTGCCAGACACACTTACCGACGAGGAGTTTCTAGAAAGCCTTTACGAGCAGAATCTAAGCGGCGACACCACGAAAGAAGACTTCGAGAGAGAAATCAAAAGAAGGTTTAAAACAGCGCCTAAGGGGAGGGATTTCAGTCACCAGATACTGGAGGCCAGCCCACATCTGTACAGAGTCCTTATACGAAGACATAGAGTCTACATACTTCGAATCACTCTCTGTGAAGGATTATACAGTAATAAACCAGTGCCGGCCGAAGTGGCCGTGCGGTTAAATGCGCTGCAGTCTGGAACCGCAAGACCGCTACGGTCGCAGGTTCGAATCCTGCCTCGGGCATGGATGTTTGTGATGTCCTTAGGTTAGTTAGGTTTAACTAGTTCTAAGTTCTAGGGGGCTAATGACCTCAGCGGTTGAGTCCCATAGTGCTCAGAGCCATTTGAACCATAAACCAGTGTTTTAAGTGTTGTGACCTAGGACATACGACTAAAACCTTCAGAAAGGCCGACATTACGTGTGCCAAGTGCAGCAACCAAGGACACAAGCGCACTGAGTGCACGTCCGAAGTTTGCGTCTGCGTCAACAGCATGTACAGAGGCCGTGTCTGCAACAAAATAAAGCAGGTGATTGTCAGTCCTATAAAGAATTGACTGACCTACTCTTGGACGGTATAGACTATGGCAGCTCAAATCAGCACACACACAAGAAACACGAACAATCAAAGCCAATCAGCCCAAACACATAAATACAGGTCACCGTCAACATTACAAAGAAGCTACCAAAGAGCAATTTCCTGAAGAAGACAAATGAATCTTCTGCCGGAGAATTACTACGATATTGAACTCATCGCGCCCCTGACACTCTCAACAACGTTACAGGATAGCTGTATTAATACGATAGAATATAGAGATGACATGACAATCTGTGGCTCCATCCACTACGAGGTGGCAAAGCTAATTAAAAGACAATTACACCACTGGATAAACTTACAAATAACATTAACGCAGAGGATAGATGAGTTGGAAGACGAGCTTACATATATTGTGCACAAGAAAATGTACAAAAGAAACCCACATACTCGTTCACAATTTCTCCCAGCCGAAGTACAGCACATCACACACACACACAAGCCAAACACAAACCAAAATGATCATCACATGTAAATGTGAACAGTACGTCAAACCAGTCAAATTGATCTTGGGAGGCACTCTTCAACCCGGGCAAAAGGAACAAAGAATAGATAGATACATAGAGCCTGAATTAATAGACTCCGAAATAATCAGGCCACAAATCAATACAAAACTCAGACTACACGACCCAGACTTATAAAAGTATACAAATTGGATGAGGACAGATCTGAGGGAGACACATGTTACATATGCAACGATGTCAACGTGCGTCTAGAAAGAACCTGCACTCCAAACATCAACAAACACAATATAACACGTACAGTCAGTCCCACACAAATCACCACCATCACCGACACCACACCAGCAAGCACCACCAACATCAGTGAAAACCGTATGAAGGCAAAAAGTATTGGAGAAACGTGTGACAAAATGAAGTGTAACCGCGTGACATCCCAAAGACATCTCAAATTGTCTCCCAATCAGCGGCCAGCACCAAGCCCCAATCCATCTAGTAACACCACAGAGAGCAGCACCAATAGGAATACACCTAATTATGATAATTTAGAATTTAACTTACTTTTCAGAAGGCTAGAGAAAAAGGAGATACTGCAGACATCTCAGCGGATGCTACTTAGATTGTGCCATCCAAAGGGAGATTCAGTTTTCCAGTAACTGAAATTTTGGAAATTTGTGGTAAGGTCTTACGGGACCAAACTGCTGAGGTCATAGGTCCATAAGCTTACACATACTAACTTACACTAAGGACAACACACACAACACACACACCCATGTCCGAGGGAGGACTCGAACCTCCGACGGGGGGAGCCGCGCGAACCGTGACGAGGCGCCCTATACCGCTCGGTTACCCCGCACCGGTGCCAGTAACTGGGGAGACAGACAGAATCATCCGAAGGACAGAAAATATTCCTACATCAGCAGAGTCACTGCTCGACCTCATGCTCCAGGTCTGCCTGCGCAGGTCAGAATCATGCAACTTGGACAAAATATATGTAGACTGTGTAAGAGCACACGGACGAACATATTTCGATTATTCACACACAGGCAGTAAATGTTTAGTACACGTAAAACCTCCAGAACACATAGACAAAAAATGAATATATTACAACGTAATACAATAAAAAGTACGACAGTCATCGCGGAAATCCGTAAAATAGCACAAGACTTGCAGGCAGACATTACGTGCCTTTAAGAACATTATAACAGAAATGGGCAACTAATATTTCTACCAAAACATGCTACCACAATAACAGACAGCAATGAGTGTAACGTTGCAATAGTAATTATAAATAGAACTTACAACATAATTAAGGTAGCACAATTATGACGTCAACACTTAGTTACTATAGAGATAACTATTGGGATCGTCACATGGGTTACTGCATCCATGTATGCCCAGTACAGCCATCAAATACAGTCGCACGCAGACTACACCAGTGACCCAGTAATGTTTGCCAGAGGCAAAAATTTAGTGATAAGTTCCAGATCGACCCTCTGGAACTCAGACAGAACAAATGACAGAGGACGCATAATCACCGACCTAATACAAGAAACACAACTACATATAATGAACACGGAAGGACATATACCAACTATGCAGGGTTCGATGGTACGAGCAGTGATATCGACTTTACGCTAGCAAATAATGCAGCAATGGCATACGTAACATACACGACTACATAACCACAATGTCATAACATACTGACTAACTCACTCTCCGAACGCTACGACCAAATCACACACCCTATACAACACGCGTAGACAACAACGGGAGCTATTTATAAAAACACAAACAGAGCAAAATACATGGGGTGAAGGGGGGGGGGGGCGGGAACCATACAAAATACTGACAGAGAAGATAAAAACCCCTCTAGTTCAGGGAACGCTAAGGTAGGATGACGGCACGATGTTAAGGGGGTGGAGGATACAGCGGAGTTTCTGCTATATAAACTGCTCCCTGACGACGTTATCATAGAGACACACAATATCATACAACACTAGGGGAAAACGTACACACACCATACAACACTGCCACTGTCACCTGTCCTTTTGCGGAAGAAGAGGTTGCGCTAGCAATCTCAGAGCTCAAAAACAAGAAAGCACCGGGACCAGATGGTATCCACTGGGAAACACTGAAAAAACTAGCAGGACAGATCACTCCGTTCGTAAGAACGTTACTGAACGATGCCAAACGGCTGCGCAGCGTACCTACAGTATGGAAACCTCCAAAGCAGTCATTATTAGGAAATCAGCTGACAGGGACCCTGCAGGCCAATATGCCTAATGCACAGCCTAGCAAAGAATCAGGAGAAGCTACTGTGTAAGCGCCTGCAAACACACAGAGCTTTTAGGGGTATGAGCCAAGACCAATTCGGTTTCAGAACTGGAAGACAAACAGATGATGCCCTCAAACAGGTCCTACACAGAGTTAGTACTACAAAACAGAAATACGCCATGGCAATAATTGACAATGTCGGAGCATTCGATAAACTCTGGTAGCCCACACTGTTTCAGAGTTTAAGACATCTGGAGGTACCACATTCACTGTACAACGGTTTCATAGACTACTGTAAGGACCGAGTAGTCGAATGGCATATGGATAGCTGGAAAGTAATTAAAAGAATTACCAAGGCTGTCCTGAAGGGTCGATCTGCCTCCCCATCTTCTGGGTCATAACAATCAAAACCCTCCTACAACTTACGGATGGGGATGACGGGTCAGACGGGGTTGTCGCCTACGCAGATGACCTATTAGTTGTAGTCACTGCACACAACAGTGCCCAGTTAGAAGAGGAAGCCAGTGGAAGACTACAAACAATTACACAATGGTGTCACAACAATAAACTCAGGATGGCCGAAAACAAAACAACATACACATTACTGAAAGGATCACTCCAATGGAATCCTTCGGTTAAAACTGGGGACACCAACATCAAACGGGCACACGTTATGCGCTATCTTGAGGTACACATAGATGAAAAATTGTATTTCCACGAACACATAAGGTTAACAACAGACAAAGCAGAAAAAATACTACTCAAACTGGTGAGACTAAATTCAAAACCGCACAGATTACCTCTACGGACATACCACTTCGCGCTCTTCGAGTCAGTACTCAGCTTCGTAGCTAACATGTGGGCACATAGACTGAACCTGGTCACCAACAAAGCATCGGTCAGACGAGGGCAGAGAAGTGTCCTACATCGGCTATCAGGAGCTTTCGGCACCACCTCAGCGGATGCTCTGTATGTGGTGCTCGGAATATGCCAAATACAGAGCTGCAAGGTACTGGTTAAAGATGGGGAGACTGGATAAGGTACACAAAATATCTGGTGTGCCGATACAGACGCTAGGTCATCTTAAAAGGTGGGGTTTGGATACATGGCAAGGTGAGTGGAATGTAAGTGATAAGGGAGGTAGACTGCACGACTAGCTCCATGACATAAGTGAGCGGTTGACAATGAAACATATCGATCCCAGCCGCGGTTTGGTACATTTCTTAACCGGGCACGGACCTTATCCCACGCACTTAAACCGCGTGAGTCTGAGGCAGACACCTACAAACACATACTGGGAAGAAGGTTCCCCAGAACACACTGTCTTTTTCAGCGGGCAACACGCGAACATTAGAGGTGCACTAAACTTAGACTACACAGGTACAAACATAGATATACACACAGCAAGAAGAAACAAAGAACAATGGGCACAATTAAACGTATTGACAAACAGTATTTCAAAAACAACACATGAAGAGTACATGCGGACATGACTTAACAGCCGGCCGCGGTGGTCTAGCGGTTCTAGGCGCTCAGTCCGGAACCGTGCGACTGTTACGGTCGCAGGTTCGAATCCTGCCTCGGGCATGGATGTGTGTGATGTCCTTAGGTTAGTTAGGTTTAAGTAGTTTTAAGTTCTAGGGGACTGATGACCACAGATGTTAAGTCCCATAGTGCTCAGAGCCATTTGAACCATTTGACTTAACAGACACGCCTATGTGCAACGTAACAACAATCTCCAGATGGTGGACAGCGATACCCACAACGACGGCGAAAACAGTGACAATGAGGAGGAACAGAAGGAGGAAGCCGAGATGGGACAGTAAATAAGCATAAGGTGCTGGCAATCCAGCCAAGAAATCACCAAATGCTTTGTACGGATGTGTACCTAAAGTTAATACATAGGATTAGTTATAAACAGGATAAGCAGTACTATTTCTCTTCTAACAACCATTTGCGTGTGCGTGCGTGTGTGTGTGTGTGTGTGTGTGTGTGTGTGTGTGTGACTGGCGCCCAACGGCTCGAAGAAATCATTCCGAGGTATTCACCGTCAGTCACATTCGTTGATGGTACTAACAAATCTCTGCTCTGTCCTGTCATCTTTTTATATTCTTCTTAAAAAACAACAAAATATTTTTTATATTTCAGCCTTAAATTATAGTTATTTTGAGTAGTATTATTCTTTGTAAATGTTGAAGATAAAACAAAAGAAAACTGCAAAAAAGATGAAAACGAAAATTGTAAGATGCACGACCTGTTTTAAAAATCAGGTAACAGGTCTATAATTTGGCAATAAATAGATAAATAAATAAATAGATAAAATAAATGACAGTGGCTGATCATACACCAGCACTTCGACATCTGCAACAATCCGAATGCTTGGAATCACGGTTATCGGTCATCCTCCATACAATCTTGACTTGTCCCCATGCGACTTCGGTCTGCTTCTAAAACTTAAACGCCTTCGACAAAATCAGACATTCTGCAGTGACGATATCAACCAACTGGCCTGTGGTTGGGAGAAATGTGTGTGTCAACAGGGTGTCTACGTTGAGCAATAAATACTTAGACTTGAGGAATAAAGACGTAGAATGTTATTACCATTTGTTTTATTTTAAAGGCCTTAAGTGTTTTCACATAAAAACTCAGAGTCATTACTTCTCGCATCTACCTGCACGTTTGTATCGTGCTCTTGGCAGGCCATCGGAGAAATAGCCACCATGGGCAACGCTACATTTGGTTATCACGCATCCTTACACATCCTTCAGTCCTTTTTCATAGTGAATCACTTGCTCTTTGAAAGACAAAATGTCGTGACGTTAGTAATAGATTCGGACATGACATGTAGCTCGTGCTCGTGTAACTCAGTTGAAAGAGGAGTGTTGCTGGGCTAGTCGGTTTATCCCTGTACTCGTGTTCTGCTATAAAACAAGCCATCAGTGGGACTGATTAACTGAAAAGGTAATCTTCATAATGAGTCTAATCCTCAACGAATTATACGAATTTTTTTCCTTGTTTTCCTCACGGATTCTTTTCATACAGCTAACTTTATAAATATTACAACGAGAGAGGTAGCAAGTAAAATTTTTAAAGCTTTTGGATGCGATCAGATGTGGCGAGGAGAGGACTATGAAAACCTGAAAGAAAATTTAATAAAGAAGCTGTGGAGATGAAAGATTGCTTACGTTTATCAACCGGCCCTTACGGAACTATATACAAATATCTCTTACGGTCATTCGCGTTCTTTAAATTGAGAATAACGTGGTAATCTTCAGTGACGTCCTTTTCTAAACTTTGTATTATTTCTTTTCCGCCGTGCGAGAAAAAGGATTTCATATTACCGGATGTAACTACAGCTTCTAAGACAAAGTAGACAGATACGGCATACAAGAAGAAACAGGCGTGATCGTCAACATTCGACTAACTAAATCAAAGTTTATCATGTGTACTCCAAAAAACTGGGAAGACTGTCAGTGCCTACAACAAAAAGAAAGAAGGTTCTTGTAGTTTATCATTGTTATGCTTCGCAATGGCCTAGAGAAGACGAAAGTGTGGTGTCACCGCCAGACACCACACTTGCTAGGTGGTAGCTTAAATCGGCCGCGGTCCATTTAGTACATGTCGGACCCGCGTGTCGCCACTGTGTAATCGCAGACCTAGCGCCACCACCAAGGCAGGTCTCGTGATACGAGAGAGCACTCGCCCCAGTTGTACGAGAACCTAGCTACCGCCCAGTTGTACGAGAACCTAGCTACCGCCCAGTTGTACGAGAACCTAGCTACCGACCAGATGTACGAAGCCTTTCTCTCTCATTAGCCGAGAGACAGAATAGCCATCAGCTAAGTTAATGGCTACGAACTAGCAAGGCGCATTAGCCATACAGTGATTGAACTTAAAGTCTCCTGTGTATCGTCAAGATCGATGTACCACAATGATATTAAAGTTAAGTATTAAACCTGCTCCGTACTTTTCTTCCTAACATTAATTACGTATCCTGTTCCAGTACTTCACGCCCGTCTGCGTTAGTCTAGCTTGCCTTTTCAGCCATCTCCACTTCACGGTGTCGGCCCAGATACCGACACAACAGAAAGTAATGATCTTTTGTATGATAGGTGACGAAGGCCGAATTTATCTGTTGTTCGAAAGTAAAACGATGTGGTTTCATAATGAGAGTAAATCAGAGAAAATTCAGTGACATAATTGCTCTGCGCTGAGAGCCTCGCAGACGAGACCGACAGTAAATTTCCGTCAATAAATATGAGCGAAGCTGTATAAAATACTTCTCTTTTACTTGGCAAAGAAGCTAGCTTAGTGTGCTGGTGTTTGCAAAGCAGAAACAAAGGAAAAAAGAGCGCGTGTAACTAATGAGCAGTCAGACTGGTCTGGCAGGTAGAAGCAACGTTTCTCTAGCGTAATGGCTTATGATGCAAAGTTTATGGTTCAAATAAAAGCAAAAAATTGAATAAGAAGAATGTTGACTAATGGAATGCCACATAAAGGAACGCTTAGTGATACTTATTAGCGCATTTTACTTGCATTTTTAATGAAAAACACTTGACGTAGTGGTATTTTACAGCAAATGTTTGGACTAATGCAACAGTTCGCTAATTGACCGCTCATAAACATACTGCAGGAATAGGTAAGAAGATCGCCTCAGGAATAATTTCAGTTATAAAGTTCAAAATTTCAAGGAGGGAACGCTGTACGTCCCTGTGGACATCAACTGATGAAATGTGTGTAGGGTCCCGGGAGTTTCTGACGGACAAACTCTGAGATTCCATTGTCGATATTCTGATGGTAACTTTATAACGATACAGCCTTCCCCAAAACTCTAATGTTTGATACCACCTTTTTTTTATATGCATCCGGGTGGCTGTGGGACGAGTCAGTGCTTTCTAAGGCCTTGTATGTGTGTCTTTATATATATCATTCTGTCCAATTTGCTAAATCACTTGATATTCATTGTGAAAGCATAGAGACGGTTCTGGGAGAACGTATATTATCATGATTTTCAGGGAATTGTTGTCATTAACAAACTTATGTACAGGTTCCAACTCAAAAACACAGTTGAGAAGTTGAAGTAACAGATATTTAGTAACAAATGTAAAGAGGTTGTAGAAATGTTGGCATAAGTGGCTAACGCCTCTAATTACCATAATTAGAATTGGATAACGAGTAAACACAGAAAACATCTTTAGCTTGAGAAACAGCCGAAAAGTTATTACCAAGCGATGTTTTTTCATTTGTTATCTATTTTTATGTCCTCCTCTGTAATTAATGTTCTTTGTAATTACATTTCTAATTAACTCTCCAAATGTTTACCTCACACAATTTTCCGATTTTCACAATTTGAGGCCTTATTTGTAACTTTCAAGCATGTAATCGGGTAAAGCAAGAATTATGTACTACCATTGAATGTTAGTAACCAAATCCAAAGTGTAATTAAATACTTAACTAAAATAATACATGAGACATAATTGCAATTAAAGTTCAGATCGATTTTCATATTTAAAACTAGTGACGATACTATAAAAATAATATCAATTAATATTGTATTTTTTACCTTATTCAGCTTTAACATCAGTTTCTTTACGTTTTGTAAATTTTAATTGTAACATTGAAATTGTACATATTTAATAATCGATTATTTTGTAATTTATTGTTAAAATTCTATATAAAGCAAAGCAGTGATGAATATAGCGTCGTTATAGCTTCTGCATGGAATGCCCTGGCACTGTGTTACGCTCTCTGAAACGAAGTACATAATCCAGTAGATGTTTATTACACTGGGCCATCAAATGTTTCCGTTCGAAGGCTGTATAATAGAGAATCGGTACTCCAGTCAGGCAAAGTCGCCGTGAGCACTGAGGCAACCGTCCCACCGACGTACCAGGTTGAAGATATCCGTTTCGTAAAACACCGTTTTCCGCTACGTGAAGAGGTCCGTAACTGACTGTTGCACATCCTCGGCCGACGGGAATCGTCGGCCCTTCAAGACCTTTTCTAAGGGACCGAAGACCTGGATAACCGCATTAGGGAAGATCGGGACTGTAGAGCGGGTGCTCGAGTGTCTCCAACTTGAGTTGGCGTAACGTCTGCGTTACGACCCTTGTGATATGGGGACCTGAGTTATCATGAAGTAGCAGCACGAAACTTTGCGCACCATTCCACAGCAGTGGTTTTATACGAACACACTGCCCCATTCACATTCTTCATTCTCCAGTGGATGTGTGTCGGTGTTGGCCCTTTTGCAACCAAGAAAATAATAACACCACATTGTTCCTGTTTGGATGCATCTGGTAATGAAGTCGCCACAGTTCATGTTTCCGCGTTTACCACCTGAACACTGGACAGAGACGAGTACCACACAGATCCGCCATCTACATGTTGGCTCTTATATACCCACATCGGATTGGTGCTACGTTGTATATACGCTGAGCAACGCCCTAAAATAGAGACTTCTTGATTGCCCGTTGTAGTGGATGGGTGCCAGGAGGTGCCGTTATAAAACTCGTCCGAGCTTTTCAAATGATTTATTTTTTCCACTACAGAGCTTCGTTGACCTCGTTCCACGTCACACGCCCCGCATTGCTGAGGAAGTACCCCCAGCGGCCTGTGCAAACGCAATGCTGTGTCGTGAAAGCCTTGTTCGCCAGCTGTAGAGTTCCAATTACGTCAGGATGGCTGCGCTAGCAGCCGACTCAGCGGCCACCGTCCCCGTTGACTCTGCACTGCTCTGCCGGGAGCCGTAGCCGGCCATGCTGCTGCTTCTTTCTCGGCTGGCATAGCTGGGAATGCAGCGGCAATGACCGCTCCCGTTCTGGCATCTGAACCTGCGGCCCTCGCCTTGTAAGTCTCCGGCGTGTGTGGGGAGCCGAGACGACCGTCCGAGGTAACGACCCGAAGAGAGGCCCGCCCTGGCTGGCTGTGTAGGCCTCAGAGGGTCGAACCAACGACCCGCCGTGGACTGGGACGCTGTCGCCCCATCTGTTGCCGTGTGTCGCCGGTAGTGTGACACGCCCCGCCGTCCAGGAGAGCTGCCACACTTGGATGAATCTCGTTAGAAAACCACACCTATTTACACTCGGCTTCACGGCTCTGTTTCGCTATAGCATCGCTCCGAGTCACAAACGCCCGACACCACAGTTGTGCCAGTGGGCCTCTTCTTCCTATAGCTTGCAACATGCGAACCTCTGCGTTTACGCTTTTCAGCGGTTCGATGGCCCCTGTGGCTTCCATTCCATTTCGCAACTGCTGGTCAGCGTAACTTACTGCAATCCAGCCCACCCTAGGCTGTAACTTGTGCGCTCCGAAATACTGCACCAAATCTAACTTCCCTATCTTTAACTGTGGTGCCGCTACACCGTTATACTATATCAGGTTAGTAGATGTGGTCACATGTAACTCCCATGTTGAGAAGGATATCCCAAGACAGAGAGAACAAATGTACTAAGCAAACAGACACTAGCTCGTCCTATAGACTTGGGTGATTCATTCAGCCTCAGATTTTTTTCGTATTGCATACACATATTTTATGTACTGGTAGGCCTGATAATCTAAAGAATAATACAAACTTTCTTTTCTACTCATGCAAATACCCTGTACAACGGTAAAAACTGGTTCTCAGATTTTTTATTCTGCCATTGCAGTCCAGAGCAGCTTTTAATAAATTAGTTTACGGACAAACGATGTCACTTGTAGAAGAGAGTATCATTAGAATAAAGACACAGCTTAGAGACCTTACTAATAGCATTTTCGTTTCGAGAGGGCGACCATAAACACACCAGCCAAATGTTAGAAGTTACTCATTCCCAGGAGTCGCCACACTAATACAATGTAACACCGTCTTTAGACATGGTAGTACCCTGAAGATGTTAAGGAAGAGTGTTCACAAGTTTTTCCAAGTGACACCATCCATTAATAGTTAGATCCCATAGAGCTACAAAATTGCGCAGATGCTGACTAATACGCTTCATTTCCTTTTTAAAATAGTACCAGACATTTTTATGGCTTTAAAATCCGCTGATTTAACGAACCAGTCAAGGTAGAGAAGAATGCCTGAGTGTTCATCAAACTGGAATGCATACATACGGCCCTGTGAACGTGGCGGTTGTCATCTTGGAAAGTGCGAGTGTCTGTAACACATGCAACATGATGAAGCGGATGAAAGGGCAACAGTCGTACCATATTGTCTACGTTCTTACGGGACATACACAAATTCACATGACCTCATATTAGATCCCACTCGACCTGAAAAATTAATTGCAATCAGAGGAATGATTTGAACATTAAAAGTAAAAGTGACTGTCAGCTTTAACCTAAAACAGATTTCCATGCTAGTGGGAAGTAAGGGAAAATCTTCGGAGGCAGACCGGTCAACACAGGTGGCGAGCTGAACATCACAACAGTCAGGCATTCTGCAGTGCCTTCTGAGAAGGCCAGTGACGGAAACTGATCATTACTACATACACTCCGCTGGGACACCCTAGAGCAGCGCCGTATGGATGGAGAAGAGTTAGGATATCTTGTAGCTACTGACGGCGCAAATTTTTTACAAGGTGGAGTGAGAAGAAATTTTAGTGAGCGGCGCTAATGTCTGCCGAACGTAGAAAGATGAGCACTGGTAATTCGCATATTGCAGGTGGAAAGGGAACCTCGAGCTAGGTCTTTGAGAAGCATGAGATGCCGCCAAACGCGTAACGCTTACGAAAGGATTGTTTACGGAAGTAAAATCTCTGAACATTGTTTCATGTAAACGTTTACCAGACAGGCAAAGAGTACAACAGTGTGGAGGGACTCTGCCTCATTGAACATGGAGAGAGAAAGGACCAGGAAAGAAAGACTTTTTTCTGAGGAGAATAGCAGAATGGATATCATTGGTTAATCGAGTAAAACATAGCCCAGAGAAGGGCACGTGAATTCCCTTAGGTGAACATTAATCAATGAAATCTGTAATATTCAGCTCCCAGCGAATCAGATAAGGCTTATACCAAAGAACGCGGCCAAGTTAACTTGTCAGACGCTGACGCACAGAAATCTTCCCGTAACATCATCTTATAACTTCTACTTCGTAGCTTGAACTGCCGATCTACCATCTACGTCAGCTCCTACCACCAGCTGATCTGATGCATTATGGGGACATTTAGCCAGATGCAAGGACAGCTGGCACTGCCAATGATTGACGCCGTAGTAATTCAGTCACTGACAGCTCAAGCCACTTCAGCGTGTGACGTGCGGAATTTCGAGTCACTCTGAGAAATTGCCTCGTGAAGTTACGAACAGTTTGCCTCCAAACCCTACAACAGGTGTGACGTATTACCTTCATTATTCATAAGTATTACCTTCAGTAATTCTGCACTGACCAGCCAGAACATACTGACCGGCCACTTAATAGCCGGTATGTCTACCTTTGGCATGGTTAACAGCGAATACGCATTCGTGGAATGCGAGCAATGAGGCCTTGGTAAGTCGGCGGAGAGATCTGGCACCACATCTGCACACACAAGTCACCTGCTCCCCGTCAATTCTGGGGAGGGGTGGTCGAGCTATGATGTCACATTCAATTCCATCCCGTACGTGTTCAATCGGGTTCGGATCTGGCGAGTTGGGGACCAGCACCTCAATTACAACTCGCCACTGTGTTCCCCGAACCACTTCATCACACTCCCAGCCTTGTGACATAGCGCATTATCTTCATGAAAAATGCCACTGCTGTCAGAAACATGGTCGTCATGAAGCGGTGTACGTGGTCTACAACGAGCGTACGACACTCCTTGGCCCTCGTGGTGCCTTGCACGAGCTCCAGTGGACCCATGGATGCCCACGTGAATATTCCCAAGAGCATAATGAAGCCGCTGCCAGCTTGTCCCCGTCCCACAGTACAGGTGTGAAGGAGGTGTTACTATGGAAAACGATGGACTCGCGCCCTCCCATCAGCATGATGAAAAAGGTATGGGGGATTCTTCGGACCGTGCGACGCTTTACCATGCCGATGTCATGTTAACACTGGGTCGTCGGCAGCGGAGGGCACCGTTAGGATTATTTAGCGCACTGTGTGTTCAGACACACTTGTACTCAGCCCAGCACTAAAGACTGATGTTAGTTCCTCCACAGTTAGCCGCCTGTCCTGTTTTACCAGTCTGCCCACCCTACGATGTCCGCCACCCGTAATGAGAGATGGCCGCCGAAACCTACGCCAACTGGAAATGATTCAACCTTGAATTCGCCAGGTGTTGAAGACACTCACTCCAGCACTCCTCGAACAACCGACAAGCCATGAAGTTTCCGATATACTTGTGACAAGCCTCCGGACCATCACAATGTGCCATCGATCAAACTCAGATAGATAGCACTTTCCCCATTCTGTACACGGACAGCAAGCTCACTGATAAAACATGAACCGTGCGTGTGTCTGACTAGCAGTCATTTCTCATTACGTGACCGTGCTATCGTCTGGATGGGTTTATATCGGTAATAGGTCGGCTGTTATTATGTTCTGGCTAATAATTGTATCCTGTATGAACCACCATGTACATACGAGATTATTCCCAGTCCGTCACCTACCCTAACCCACACGTAACATTTATCACATCTGTATTGTTCAGGCTGCCATTATCATGTACGAAGCATTAAGTATCTAAAGGTATGATTTGCATTAATTATGAACTGTCTAACTTTTGATATGCAAATAAATATAAGTCTTCAGAATACGCATATCACTCCACTTCCCCCTACCCAGAACATTAACAAAGTAAGCATCCTGGTTCATAATCACGGTAGCCTGAATGAGTAGGACCAATCAGTGTATGAAAAAAACTCCGAAAATTTTGCCTTCGGACAGAACTACACCCTCAGCACACCACGCGGTAAACGCCTTCTTGGTAACAGACGCTTTGCGCTATTTTACAAAAAGGGTCAACTACGTCTTGTCGGACCGCGCTACACCCATGTAATCACTTACTGTCCAGTTTTTGTGTTGTCTAAACCAATGAAGGCATGCAGATGTGCCACTGAGGCCAACACCTTTTTTCACGATACCCAACTGCAAATGTTCATTGAATGCAGTTGTCTTTGCAATGTTAGATCGGAAATTGGTTGAGATGGACTTGTATTAACTGAGAGCAGAATTTAACTCGCAAGTGGTGAGACTTCTCTCCAGTCCCTGTTGCGTGGGCTCTATTTACGAATTTAATATACTCATGCGCCAAAGAAAATGGTATAGCCATGCGTATTCAAATACAGACATATGTGAACAGGCAGAATACGGCACTGGGGGCGGGAACGCCTGTATAAAAAAAATAAGTGTCTGGCGCAGTTGTTAGACTATTGGCCATTAAAATTGCTACACCACGAAGATGACGTGCTACAGACGCGAAATGTAACCGACAGGAAAAAGATGCTGCGATATGCAAATGATTAGCTTTTCAGAGCATTCACACAAGGTTGGCGCCAGTGGCGACACCTACAATGTGCTGACATAAGGACAGTTTCCAACCGATTTCTCAAACACAAACAGCAGTTGACCAGCATTGCCTGGTGAAACGTCGTTGTGATGCCTCGTGTAAGGAGGATAAATGTGTACCATCACGTTTCCGAATTTGAAAAAGGTCGGATTGTAGCCTACAGCGATTGCGGTTTACCGTACCGCGACATTGCTGCTCGAGTCGGTCGAGATCCAATGACTGTTACCAGAATACGGAATCGCTGGGTTCTGGAGGGTAATACGGAACATCGTGCTGGATCCCAACGGCCTCGTGTCACTAGCAGTCAAGATGACAGGCAACTTATCCGCATGGCTGTAACGGATCGTGCAGCCACGTCTCGATCCCTGAGCCAACAGATTGGGACGTTTGCAAGACAACAACCATCTGCACGAACAGTTCGACGACTTTTGGAGCAGCATGGACTATCAGCTCGGATACCATGGCTGCGGTTAACCTTGACGCTGAAACACAGACAGGAGCGCCTGCGATGGTGTACTCAACGACGAACCTGGGTGCACGAATAGCAAAACGTCATTTTTTCGGATGAAGCCGTGTTCTGTGTACAACATCATGATGGTCGCATCCGTATTTGGCAACATCGCGGTGAACTCACATTGGAAGCGTGTATTCGTCATCGCCATACTGGCGTATCACCCGGCGTGATGGTGTGGGGTGGCATTGGTTACACGTGTCGGTCACCTGTTGTTCGCATTGACGGCACTTTAAATAGTGGACGTTACATTTCAGATGTGTTGCGACCCGTGGCTCTACCCTTCATTCGATCCCTGCGAAACCCTACATTTCAACAGGATAATGACGACCGCATGCTGCAGGTCCTGTACGGGCCTTTGTGGATACAGAAAATGCTCGACTACTGCCCTGGCCAACACATTCTGCAGATCTCTCACCAATTGAAAACGTCTGGTCAATGGTGGCCGAGCAACTGGCTCGTCACAATACGCCAGTCACTACTCTTGATGAACTGTGGTATCGTGTTGAAGCTGCATGGGCAGCTGTACCTGTACACGCCATGCAAGCTCTGTTAGACTCAATGCCCAGGCGTATCAAGGCCGTTATTACGGCCAGAGGTGGTTGTTCAGGGTACTGATTTCTCAGGATCTATGCATCTATGCACCGAAATTGCGTGAAAATGTAATCAAATGTCAGTTCTAGTATAATATATTTGTCCAATGAATACCCGTTTATCATATGCATTTCTTCCTGGTGTAGCAATTTTAATGGTCATTAGTATAGATCAGATACTACCGCTATAATGGCAGGTTATCAAGATTTAAGTGAGTTTGAACGTGATGTTATAGTCGACACACGAGCCATGGGACAAAGAATCTGCGAGATAGCGATGAAGTGATGATTTCCACATACTACCATTTTACGAGTGTACCGTGAATATAAGGAATCCGGCAAAACATCTAATTTCCGACATCACTGCGGCCGGAAAGAAATCCTGCAAGAACGGTACCAACGCCGACTGAAGAGAATCGTTTCATCGTGACAGAAGTGCAACCCCTCCTACAAATTGCTGCACATTTCAATGCTGGACCATCAACAAGTGTCAGCGTGCGAACCAATCAACGAAACATCATCGATATGGGCTTTCGCAGCCGGAGGCCTATTCGTGTACCCTTGATGACTTTACGACACTATGCTTTACGTCTCGCCTGGGCTCTGTCAACACAGAGATCGGACTGTTTATGATTGGAAACATGTTGTCTGGTGGGGTGAGTTTCGTTTCAAATTGTATCGAGCAGATGGTGTACAGGTATGAAAACAACCTCGTGAATCCATGGGCCTGCATGTTAGCAGCGGACTGTTCAAGCTGCTGGATGCCTGTAATTGTGTAGCGCGTGTGCAGTTGGAGTGATATGGGACTGCCGATACTCTGACAAGTGGCATATACCCGTAAGTAAGCATCCTGTCTGACCACCTCCATCCATTCATGTCCATTGCGCATTCAGACGGACTTGGGCAATTCCAGCAGGACAATGCGACACTCCGCACGTCCAGAATTGCTACAGAGTGGCTCCAGGAACACTCTTCTGAGTTTAAGCACTTCCAATGGCCACCAAACTGCCCTATTGAGCATACCTGGGAAGCCTTGCAACATGCTGTTCCGAAGAGATCTCCAACCCCTTTGAACTCTTACGGATTTATGGACAGCCCTGCAGGATTCATGGTGTCAGTTCCCTCCAACACTACTTCAGGCATTAGTCGAGTCCATGCCACGTCGTGTTGCGGCACTTCTGCGTGCTCCCTGGTGCCCTACACGATATTAGGTAGGCATACCAATTTCTTTGTCTCTTCAGTGTATATCGAGTGGTTTTAATTGAAGTACAGCTACTCACAGAGGTCCAGTGTGGGCTGTAATTATCGTATGGCAACAAAGCTTGGGAGATACCCTAATGCGTTAATGAATAACCGAACAAAAGTTGAATTCATATGTTTTCCAGCGTAAAGCGGTTCCACATTAAGGTATGACAATTTCTATCAAGGCTCGCTGACATACGATAATAGCAGCCCACACTGGAGCTCCCTGAGTAAGTGTACATTAATTGTAGCCACCCGCTTTCTGCAAGTGGTATACCTTTCCTCCTAGACACGCTGCACTACGAAATCGGCTAACTTCACTCATGTTGTGGTCATGGGCACGTCCAAGTTTGAGCCCCCTTCCTAGCATTCTGTCACGTTACTACCCGTGGTCTAGGGGTCCCTGTAATCCAGCGACCTGGAGGCCGGGTGTAGTGGATAGTCTGAGGATGGGGGTACTGTTTCACAGCATCCTGTGTTGATCTGGCGTCCGCACTGAGGTCGCCATCAATATGGTCGCTTAGGAGGCGTCTTAGGCGACCAGGTTAGCTAAGGCGAGGTGCACCGGGTCAGGCAGGAAACTGAGCAGCCAAAAGTCCCCGTGGCGGTTAGCAGAGGGATAGCGTCAGAGTGGGAGCTGTGTAGCAACAGTGCGGCTCTCGCAGCCGAGCGAAGCAGACGTGCGGTGTGTGCTCTCCGCTGTCAGAGAGGGCCAGCGCGCCTTTTTTACTTTCTTCTGCCGACACTAACGTGACGCCGTAGCGCTACAAAACCATGGCAAACCAATACAGAAGATCAACCTTGAAATTCACATTTCGGAACGGCTTTAGCCGACCAAAGGCGCTCGAAGTCGAACGCTTTTTAAAAGAGGAAGCCAAGATCCCGGCTGCCGACATTGTCGGCATTCACTTTTCGATCGTCAGTAGCACGGTCTATGTAAAGCTCATAAACGAAACTACATGCGACAAGGTGCTTCGTGAGATGAAACAAGATCTCCGCTTCTGCCACGCAGATGGCAATGTTGGCAACGTCGAGGTCGGCCACGCCGCAATGGGACTGCGGACTATACACATATTCGAACATCCATTTGAACTCCTGGAGGCAGAAGTTGTAGCGGCGCTCCGCCCCTACGGCACGGTACACGAACACGTGGCTGAAAAATGGACCCAGTTTAAGACGTATCCAGTACTCAATGGAGTACGCCAAGTCCGCATAGATCTCCAACGACACGTACCATCCTATCTACAGATAGGAGGATGCCGGGCCATAGTTATTTATGACGGCCAGCCGAAGACGTGTTTCGGATGCGGCAAGGAAGGTCCACCTTCGTTCCGAGTGCCTCCAGCGTCGGATCTCACAACTCCCACCGAAGGACGTTGCACCACCAGCGACGAAGACTATTCTACCCGTGACTTACGCGGCGGAGCTCACGACGTTCTCCACACAACAGACACAGCCGACCGTTTCAGCGGTACCGAAATCACTTTCCACGGACAAAAACCTAGATGATCCGCCGACCTGGCCAGTGGTGGAACATAGTACTACGACTCTGGAGCTACCGAACGCGACAGACATTGACGACAGTAAGATGGCAATTGATTCCCTTATTGTACCGACCGAAGCGTTTGTTCCGGCGGAGCGTGAGTCAGTGCCGTCTTCTAACAATGAAGGCCATCTACGGAAACAGCGATCACCGAAACGCCGAAAGTGCCGTCGTCGGACCGTGTCGGGACACAGCGGTTCGCATTCAGCCGGGGAAGAACAACTGACCACTCAAGAAGCCAGCCGCGAAGCTGAGGCTGTTTCCACTGACTCCAACCTTGCAGAACAGTCAGAACAACATGCAGCTTTCGACCATCAGCCCATTGACAGAAACAGTGACCAGCGGGAAGGTACCAGTGCAGGCAGAGAAGTCGCCCGGTCCCTTACTATCAAACATTCCGAGGCTATGGAACATGAACAGACATCCGCGCCCGTTTCGTGGGCCGAGGACGTCGAGACACAAGATCCCGAACCGCCGCCGGATCATCCAACATAAGCAGCACAAGGAGGACCGCTTTCGGCGGGGGGTGACATCACTTCCGATGTTCGCTTCTCTCCAACTTCAACATGGATAACCTCGCCCAAACAACGCGTTGCCAGGCTTACCGCCTGGCGACAATGAATATCAACATGATCAGTTCTCCTGTCAAGATCCAACTTTTGAAAGAAATCATACGAGCCATGGGAGTTGACTTTGCTTTCCTACAAGAAGTGAAAACGACTGCACTCCCGCACTTTTACGGTTACGCCACACATGTGACGCCCGGTTGCCCTGCAGACACTGGAGTGGCAATATTAGTGCGTGAAGGTATTGAAGTTACCGACGTCACGTTTCTTCCCTCCGCGCGAGGAATTGCATTTACGGCACTCAACACCCGATTCATTAATGTTTACGCGCCGTCGGGTACCACAAGACGTCACGACCGCGCCAGATTCTGCTCCACAGATGTCGCTCCCCTTTTCCTTGGACGATACGACCACAGCGTCTTCGCCGGCGATTTTAATTGCGTACTTCACCCCAAGGACCAAATCCCACATTACATGCCTTGTCCGGTACTGGGTGCGGTGATCCAAGAACTTCACTTGTGCGACACATGGGAAAAAGTCCACGGTAACCGCTCTGGCCACACTCATCTTACCAGTCATTCGGCCAGCCGACTTGACCGCATATATGTGTCACAAGATCTCACACAAGGTGTGGTGGACGCCGAACTATGGCTTCAAGCCTATTCCGATCACAGTGCCTATATCTGCACTATACACCTACGCCCCCAAAAAGTCTGGCGCAGCAATGGCTTTTGGAAGCTCAACATAACTCATCTCCAGGACCTGGATTGCCGTCGGCAAGTTGCAGCAACGTGGACTGACTGTGAACGCCGCCACCCACGATACACCTCGACCCTGGAGTGGTGGCTCTTCTGTGCCAAACCAGCAATCCGTAGGACACTTGTGCAATATGGCAAGGACGTGACTGCGTGGCATCGACAGACCCTCGATTTTTACTACGCGGCACTCAGGGACCTCGACGCCTTACCGCCTTCCCCGGAGAGACAACATGACCAAAGCAGAATCAAGGCTCACATACTATCATTGACGAAGCGCCGACTAGAAGGTGCAGTAGTCCGCTCGCGACGGCACGACCGAACTGTTGCAGTGGAAACCACTATGCACCACGTTGTGGCGGATAAGCGCCGACAACGCCAACATTTAATCACACAACTCAGGACACACGACGGTCGCTTATGTACGACCCAAGCAACCATAGTAAAGGCGGTGGAGAATCATTTTCGTCATCTTTACAAGGAAAGAACCGTCGATGACGAGGCCACTACTGAAGTGTTACACCAGGTAACACGTACTATCGACGAGGCTACCGTGAATGCACTAACAGAGGAAATCTCACTCGAAGAAGTCGAAGACGCCGTGGACAAAGGTGCGGCCAATAAGTCTCCTGGACCTGATGGATTGCCCATCGAATTCTACCGGACTTTCCGTGACATCATGATGCCTCGCTGGGTTATAATGTTCCGCGAACTTATGTCTCCAGACTGTGTTGTGCCGCCGGCGTTTGTAGAAGGTCTTCTCATACCGGTAGGACCAGTACCCATTAAGAGATCTCTACGACAGGGTTGTCCCCTTTCTACCTACCTTTATGCAATCGCACTCGAGCCACTCCTAGGGGGCCTTAACCACCGCCTATCTGGCATCACGCTGCGGGACGTCACCTTTCGCTATAGGACATAAGCTGATGACCTGCTACTGCTGGTTCGTTCCAATGACGAAGTTCAAAGCGTACTAATCTGGATTGAGCGATACGGACAGGCCGCAGGCAGTCTTCTGAACATCAACAAGTCGGCGGCGTTGGATATTGGACGTGGTCTCGGACCGGAAGCCCTCGCTCCCCTCCCACCAGTTTCTGATCTGCGATATTTGGGAATCACGTTCAAGAAAGATGTACGTAAAACAGCTGCAGCAAACTACCGACGGTTATTACAGATCATACGCGCAATGGTGCGACAGAACCTGCTCCGGGGCTTGAATCAGTTACAACGTGTTGAATACCTGAACCTCTATGTGGCATCAAAACTCAACCACGTGGCACAGGTCCTCCCACTACCGCTGCAGATAGGTCGCCGGCTTCAGGCGGCCTTCAGTTACTACGTTTCCGCAGGTCATATCTTTAAAGTACGATACGACACTCTTACCCTCCCAGTGCACAAAGGAGGACTGGGATTGGTCAACGTCAGGGCGAGAGCAGCTGCCCTTTACATGAGTAACATGAGGAAACGATGGAAAAGTCAATTTACCTCTCTCACGGGTCGTTTACTACAGGTTCTGATGCCAGTCTCTCACGTCCCGCCGGTGTCGGTGGCGCACGTCGCACCACATCTCTCCCATGTGTCGACCTTCATTCTTGATTACAGCTATGTCAGCTCGAACTTCTCCGCCACACGTCCACCAAAGGCGAAAGATTTTTATACCAACCTTCTGCGGGCTGTTCCCCATAACGTGGTGGAAAACAAGTACCCTACGGTTCAAAAATGGTTCAAATGGTTCTGAGCACTATGGGACTCAACTGCTCAGGTCATTAGTCCCCTAGAACTTAGAACTAGTTAAACCTAACTA
Organism: Schistocerca piceifrons; assembly: GCF_021461385.2. Classification (NCBI taxonomy): domain Eukaryota; kingdom Metazoa; phylum Arthropoda; class Insecta; order Orthoptera; family Acrididae; genus Schistocerca; species Schistocerca piceifrons. The sequence goes on from NC_060139.1 coordinate 997,935,418, forward strand.
ACCTAAGGACATCACAAACATCCATGCCCGAGGCAGGATTCGAACCTGCGACCGTAGCGGTCTTGCGGTTCCAGACTGCGGCGCCTTAACCGCACGGCCACTTCGGCCGGCCCCTACGGTTCACTGGCCAAGAGTGTGGAAAACGATACACCGCAACTTTCTGTCATCCACGGTGCGTTCGAAGTGGTATCAGATCGCCAACAAAAAGTATGCCACACGACAGCGACAACACACTATTGGACTGGCAGACTCCCCTTATTGCCCAGATTGTCACCTTTTGGATACCGATGAACACCGTTTCACTTGCGCATCATCGTCCGGAGTTTGGCGACTAACACAGAAGATATTGGCTTGTTACCTCCGGGTCACACCTGATATGATTGACCCTCAGACCCTACTCTGTCCTGATGAAACTTACTTTCCGGCTGCAAAATATCATGCGCTTACATGGCTCAAAGGACTTACCGTCGCCTACATCTTTAGCGACGGAGAGAAAGAGCAGCTTGATTACTGGTGGTTCCTACAAAATGCTCGCAATGCCCTCGAACGCACACCGAAATACCGTACGCTCTTCGAAAATTATTTACGAAGCGTTTTCGTTAACCCCCCACTCAGCTGGGGAGTGCCAAGCTGCGGTTAATGTTCTGTGCCGCATCACACTCAAGGCTGAACGTTCTGCCTTGTCGGCCATGAGCGAAGGAAGAGACAAGCTGCTGCAAGGATGCTGTTTTGCTGGAGGCACTAGCGAAGCAGAATGCCTCCGTTGCAGATGCCCTTCAAAGGCGCTATTGGAGATATCAGATAACGGTGGCGAGGCTCCAAGTGGAACCAGTTACATTATTGAAGAGCCTTTTAGTTGGAATTACGTCAGTGATTTATATTTTTATTTTTTGATTACTCTTTTATGCCACCGTTGTTGTTGTAACACTTACTTGTAACATTTAGTTACTAGAATTCTCATTTGTACACGTTCCCTAAATGTAAAAAAAAAAAAAAAATTGCCACAGGATAGCCCTAACCTTGATTTCCCATATTTCTCCTGGTATATAGGCAGCTCTCTGGGGTAGTTTTACTCAGGAGCCAACGCCTGAAGTGGATCAGATTTTTTTGTTATAGGATGAAAAGTGGCGGTGGCACTTTCGTGTTTTTTTTAGTTCAATTTTCCTAAGGGGCTTTTTAAGGGAAAAAAAGTGGTCAAAAAAAGAAAAAACAAAAAAAAATAATAATAAAAAAGGGGTAGCGTCTAAAAAAAATAGGAAAAATATATAAAAAAGGGGTAGCGTCTAAAAAAATGGGGGTAAAAAAAGGGGTAGCGTCTTTGATTCATAATCAAAACGTCTTCGGTCCCGGGTTCGATCTTCGCCACTGCCTAAATTTTGATAAATAATCAGCATTGGCGGCCGAAGACTTCCGGCATAAGCAGTCAGCCTCATTCTGCCAACGGCCTTGTCAAAGAGGGCGGAGGAGCGGATAGAGGTTCAGGGCACTCTCTTGTCCTAGGGGTGGGAAATTGCCCCTAAAGGCGGAAGAATCAGCAATGATCAACGACATGAGGATGCAGAAGGCAATGGAAACCACTGCATTAAAGACACATAACGTTTATCCACAGGACATGTATGTGGCCTGCAATTGAAGAAGTGTCATGATGATCTCTCCATTGACAAAAGATTCCGGAATAGTCCCCCATTCGGATCTCCGGGAGGGGACTGCCAAGTGGGAGGTTACCATGAGAGAAAGATTGAATAATCAACGAAAGGATAACGTTCTACGAGTCGGGGCGTAGAATGTCAGAAGCTTGAACGTGGTAGGGAAACCAGAAAATCTGAAAAGGGAAATGCAAAGGCTCAATCTAGATATAGTAGGGGTCAGTGAAGTGAAGTGGAAGGAAGACAAGGATTTCTGGTCAGATGAGTATCGGGTAATATCAACAGCAGCAGAAAATGGTATAACAGGTGTAGGATTCGTAATGAATCGGAAGATAGGGCAGAGGGTGTGTTACTGTGAACAGTTCAGTCACCGGATTGTTCTAATCAGAATCGACAGCAGACCAACACCGACAACGATAGTTCAGGTATACATGCCGGCGTCGCAAGCTGAAGATGAACAGATAGAGAAACTGTATGAGGATACTGAAAGGATAATGCAGTATGTAAAGAGGGACAAAAATCTAATAGTCATGGGCGACTGGAATGCAGTTGTAGGGGAAGGAGTAGAAGAAAAGGTTACAGGAGAATATGGGCTTGGGACAAGGAATGAAAGAGGGGAAAGACTAATTGAGTTCTGTTACAAGTTTCAGCAAGTAATAGCGAATACCCTGTTCAAGAATCACAAAAGGGGGAGGTATACTTGGAAAAGGTCGGGAGATACGGGAAGATTTCAATTAGATTACATCATGGTCAGACAGAGATTCCGAAATAAGATACTGGATTGTAAGGCGTACTCAGGAGCAGATATAGACTCAGATCACAATATAGTAGTGATGAAGAGTAGGTTGAAGTTCAAGACATTAGTCAGGAAGAATCAATACGCAAAGAAGTGGGATACTGGAGTACTAAGGAATGACGAGATACGTTTGAAGTTCTTTAACGCTATAGATACAGCAATAAGGAATAGCGCAGTAGGCAGTACAGTTGAAGAGGAATGGACATCTCTAAAAAGGGCCATCACAGAAGTTGGGAAGGAAAACATAGGTACAAAGAAGGTAGATGTGAAGAAACCATGGGTAACAGAAGAAATACTTCAGTTGATTGATGAAAGGTGGAAGTACAAACATGTTCCGGGAAAATCAGGAATACAGAAATACAAGTCGCTGAAGAATGAAATAAATAGGAAGTGCAGGGAAGCTAAGACGAAATGGCTGCAGGATAAATGTGAAGACATCGAAAAAGATATGATTGTCGGAACGACAGACTCAGCATACAGGAAAGTCAAAACAACCTTAGGTGACATTAAAAGCAACGGTGGTAACATTAAGAGTACAACGGGAATTCCACTGTTAAATGCAGAGGAGAGAGCAGATAGGTGAAAAGAATACATTGAAAGCCTCTATGAGGGTGAAGATTTGTCTGATGTGATAGAAGAAGAAACAGGAGTCAATTTAGAAGAGATAGGGGATCCAGTATTAGAATCGGAATTTAAAAGAGCTTTGGAGGACTTACGGTCAAATAAGGCAGAAGGGATAGACAACATTCCATCAGAATTTCTAAAATCATTGGGGGAAGTGGCAACAAAACGACTATTCACGTTGGTGTGTAGAATATATGAGTCTGGCGATATACCATCTGACTTTCGGAAAAGCATCATCCATACAATTCCGAAGACGGCAAGAGCTGAAAAGTGCGAGAATTATCGCACAATCAGCTTAACAGCTCATGCATCGAAGCTGCTTACAAGAATAATATACAGAAGAATGGAAAAGAAAATTGAGAATGCGCTAGGTGACGATCAGTTTGGCTTTAGGAAAAGTAAAGGGACGAGAGAGGCAATTCTGACGTTACGGCTAATAATGGAAGCAAGGCTAAAGAAAAATCAAGACTCTTTCATAGGGTTTGTCGACCTTGAAAAAGCGTTCGACAATGTAAAATGGTGCAAGCTGTTCGAGATTCTGAAAAAAGTTGGGGTAAGCTATAGGGAGAGACGGGTCATATACAATATGTACAACAACCAAGAGGGAATAATGAGAGTGGTCGATCAAGAACGAAGTGCTCGTATTAAGAAGGGTGTAAGACAAGGCTGTAGCGTTTCCCCCCTACTCTTCAATCTGTACATCGAGGAAGCAATGATGGAAATAAAAGGAAGGTTCAGGAGTGGAATTAAAATACAAGGTGAAAGGATATCAATGATACTATTCGCTGATGACATTGCTATCCTGAGTGAAAGTGAAGAAGAATTAAATGATCTGCTGAACGGAATGAACAGTCTAATGAATACACAGTATGGTTTGAGAGTAAATCGGAGAAAGACAAAGGTAATGAGAAGTAGTAGAAATGAGAACAGCGAGAAACTTAACATCAGGATTGATTTCACGAAGTCAATGAAGTTAAGGAATTCTGCTACCTAGGCAGTAAAATAACCAATGACGGACGGAGCAAGGAGGACATCAAAAGCAGACTCGCTATGGCAAAAAAGGCATTTCTGGCCAAGAGAAGTCTACTAATATCAAATACCGGCCTTAATTTGAGGAAGAAATTTCTGAGGATGTACGTCTGGAGTACAGCATTGTATGGTAGTGAAACATGGGCTGTGGGAAAACCGGAACAGAAGAGAATCGAAGCATTTGAGATGTGGTGCTATAGACGAATGTTGAAAATTAGGTGGACTGATAAGGTAAGGAATGAGGAGGTTCTACGCAGAATCGGAGAGGAAAGCAATATGTGGAAAACACCGATAAGGAGAAGGGACAGGATGATAGGACATCTGCTAAGACATGAGGGAATGATTTCCATGGTACTAGAGGGAGCTGTAGAGGGCAAAAACTGTAGAGGAAGACAGAGATTGGAATACGTCAAGCAAATAATTGAGGACGTAGGTTGCAAGTGCTACTCTGAGATGAAGAGGTTAACACAGGTAAGGAATTCGTGGCGGGCCGCATCAAACCAGTCAGTAGACTGATGACAAAAAAAAGTTGTGGCAGTGCTGTTGAAATACCCACTAAGCGAGACAGGAAAGGCTTTTCTTCGTTAATTGTACCGATTTTGTTCTTACCTTGTCCAAAGGGGATGGAAGTAATGTCGCACACGTTAAGTAACACTGTGTCCGTAGTGTCAGTCAATTGTGAATGTTCAGCTCTTTAACTTCATGATTATCCCTTATTACACCGGAAGGCCTGGTATTCATTTTGTTCATACGTTCCTGTACGTATCTCAGTGAACATCTTTACTTGTTAACAGACATGTAGGTGCAGAACACACATAGTCCTTCGAGAGAGATACTATCTGTTACGTTGTGGTTATGAGCAAGCCCGCCGTAGCTTCGTTGTCATTATTAGGACCTGCTCGGCGGTCGTGTCTGATCAAATGCCTGATTAGAATTTTTCAGTACAACTAATAACACAGTAGCCTCCGGCTGTGAGTTTCTGAAATGACTGTGGATGCTGTTTGTCTTTTAGACTGAACATGTAGAACAGATGCGAACTTTTAGTAAAGTTCAAATGACCTGCAGCGTAAGTGTGAAATCATTTCTTAGAATTAGTCACATTTGAAGTTACGGTTCCAGTCACCGTCCATTTAGCTTCAACGTAGTTTTTCGTTAGGGGACACATGCGGATCACATAGCGTAGCAACAGGACCATATTACTAAATGAAGAAGTCCCATACAAGCCTCTTACATCACGTGACCGGTATGGTCATTGTCATGCAAATCTCGGTGATTGGCGAGCCGTCAAACGAAGTACAGTGTGAGAGCAAGTGAAAATACTCCTCATCTATCTCAAAGTTTCTGTATCAACACTTGATGTGTTGTTCGAACAGGATAGAGCATTCAGTGCATTGGAAATTGGTTTGTGCATGTCGAACCCCAGAAGCGGCGCTCCACCAAAGGGATGTCGATTTCTGCTTTCGTTGCGGAGTTTGGTGGCCTGGTAGGCCCTGGTCTAGACGCCAACCACCTAAATTTGCCCAGAAGTTGGAAACGGGACGTCTTCGCATAGTATTGAGGTACTACAGCGACGCTTTGCATAAAGTACTTTCACATGCCCAACCCGATGAAAAAATTCTTTAAAGCCAAGACTTGACACTTTCATGTCCAATGAGTCGAGGAAGTGATACCATTCTTCTATGCTGCAGATTATTTGAAATTCGCATGATCAACGAAAAAGGTAAACTGGATTTTCAACTATTTCACAAGTTCACGGGTGATGACTGCTTAACTATTCCTAGTACTGAAATACACTTTTTAGCGCTATAACTGTATTTTTACAATATTTTGAAAAGAGGATGCAAAATTAAAGTTGTAATGCTGAATCTTACACTTTTAACAGTTTTCAAGATAATTTGAAAAATTGGCCGTTCCTTGTATGCTTTGTATCTGGGTAGGTGTACGGTGTAAAGTACACTTAACCAGTGAAAGTTGTAGGACAGTTAACTCTCTACAACAAAGATGTAAATGCCTTCTGTTGTAGAACGTAAAGAAATTATACAGAAAAAAAAACTGATAAAGTTCCAACATTCCACGATTATTCTATTCCCTCCATATTAGCACAGGGTTCACGAGGTCGAAAACTTGGGTTCTTTACTACCGACCACGTACATACAAGATACTGAAAGTTCAGAAAATTGGGGTCTTATGTAAGGCAAACGTTAACGTTTCCCTTTGTTCAAAAGCCATTCGTATTTCACTCTCACAGTTTCAATGAAAATTTTAATTATAATTTCTGCGTGTGCCTTGAGCTGGTTAGTTCGCGATTCATGTAAAATATTTTAATTGATGTAACCTCGTGAACTTCTGAAAAAGATCATCATAGTAGTACCGAAACCTACATGAAGCTTAAATAAATAAACTTCTGGTAGTTTAGCCTAGTGATCTGATTTTGGTTTTGTTATCTGGGGGGAGGAATGGTGTATCACGTGTATATTCTGTCCACTAAGGTAAGAGTTAAATATCTGATTATGAAGTGAAAGAGTACACAAAGAAGTACATACAAGATATGTATACAGTGCGTATCACTTTTTAGTTAAGAAATCTGAGGGAAAATGGGACAGTGCTCGGCGGTGAGAGGGGAACAAATAAAATTTCACTTGTGTGTAAAAATGTTCTGAAGTGGCTCTCACTGATACAGTGCTACATAATGACGGACTTTTTCACTTTAATCAAGACTTCGAGGAAACGACACTGTGGTAAAAACAGTACATTAGTGAGGAAAAGGAGATAACATATAATCGGCGAGTTATGCAACAATTTCGTCCTTTAAACAAATCACTCATTTATTAACCGACCATAAAAAACTATCAGCATAAAAGAACAGTGTGACAAGTGGTGTATCCATGCCTATTACCAGACTCTCTTGACTGAATAATCTAAGGGTGTTATTGCCTTTAGCACAGACTGGAATCTGTATGAGTTTAACACAGTGGCGTTCAGATTGGCAACTGAATCCGCTGTTGTTTCTCTTTTATTGGGTCATGACTTGGTGGATTTGAAATTTGTGTGTATTTACAACTATCTTGATGATATGGTTCTCTATCACCGTTCGTTCGAGTAACATCTTTCTCACTTTGGTTAGATATTGTCCAGACTTCGTCCTGCTGGGTTAACAATGAAGCCGTCAAAGATTACCCTTGCCAGGCACCAGATCTCATTTCTGTGTCATCTTGTTTCATCTTATGGCATAAGGATCGACCAGGAACGAACAATGGACCTGAAGATCTTTCCTCCATCTAAGAGTAAAAAGGAGGTGGCCACGCTTATAGGATGGATAATTATTTTCGTAAATTTCGCGCAACTTGCTGCTCCCCTCAAAAATTTGTGCAGGAAAGAAGAGAACTTTGTGTGGGGAGAAAATCAGCAGTGTGCTTCTGAGGGTGTTAAGACCGTCATCACCAATCGTCTGGTATTGGCTGGGCCTGAAATCGACATTTATTGTCCAGACTGACGCTTCAAACGCTGGGGTCGCCGTCGTTCTTCTCCACGAGTGTCTGGCTGAAAGGCGTCCTTTAGATTTTGCCTCTTGGGGACTGACAGGTCCCAAATTTAGATACTTAGTGTCTGAGTGGGAGGACTTGGCCGTTCTGTTCCCCCTTGAAAAGTTCAAATTATATGGTTAACACAGAGAATTTTATTTATAAGTCGACAATCAGGCACTGATTTAGGTTCTGGCTAGGCCCAGGAAAAGTGGTAGAATTGGGAGAAGGGATGTCTGCATATCAGCCATCCGTTTCAAGGTACGCCACATTACAGGCACCAACAACCAGTTAGGAGACGCACTTAGTCGCATGTTTGAAGAGGAGGATCCGGGAACCAAAGTTGAAGTTGGGGAGCCTCATGATATTGTGTGCGGTGTGTTAGACGAGTACCGCAATTGTTTGGAGTCCTAAGACCAAGCAGAAACAGGATCCGTTGTGGGGACCCATTAGGAGGCAATCGTTGTCCAGAGAGCGTGTTCCGAAGTATTTGTTAAACAACGGGATTTAGTGCAAACAAGTAGGTGGACTAGCGAGCCAAGGATTAGTCTCCTTGTTGGGTTAGTTACCTCCATCTTTCATTATTTCCATAACTCTTTGTTGGGTGGACATTTAGACCTTTACAAAATCTTGTGGAAGGTACGGGCTCATTTCACGCGGCCGTCGTTGTGTAGGAATATTCACCGTTTGGTTAATGAGTGCGAGTCTTGTAACAGGTGTAAATCGAACACTAACTCGCTGAGAGGGTTGCTGAGGTCCGAGTGACAGCAGCGTCCTATGGATAAAATCTTTATCGATTTCGTTGGACCCCTTCCCCATACTAAGAGGGGCAAACATATCTTGATTGTTGTCGATGTGTTATCTCGGTTTGTTTGGCTGCTCCGTAGCGGAGGGTTTACAGCCTCCAGTAGCATCCATCAGCTAACTAACATCTTTTCGTGGTCTGGTCCCATCAAGGACCTTGTGAGCGACAACGCAAGAGCCTTTGTCTCCAGGCCGTTTAGACAGATCTGTTTCCACACTGCCATTAGGCATACTACCACCTCGCCTTATTATCCTCAGGCGTCGCTTGAGGAGAGGGTCAATCGTAATCCTAAAGCGGCCTTAATCGTATACCAGGCTAAGCTTCCGAGCAAGCTTCCCTTGGCTCACTTTCGCGTTTAATTCTACCCAGCATGAGGCATCCAAAGGCTGTTCCTGCCCCTCTTATGTTAGCATATCCCTTAATTCTACCATCTTCAACTTGTGGAGCATTAATGACCTTTTATCCAAATAAATCACTCCGGTTCTCCTCAAGGGAAATTGGCAGCGAGCTAGACACAATACTGAATCGACTCACCGCCGTCAGGCAATGTGCTACAACCGTGGCAGGCGATCCTTTAGGAGTAAGGTGGGAGACAAGGATTTTGTTAGAAAATTCATGGGGCGAGCGCAGAGTGGTGCTGGTGTTGGTAAATTGATACCATGCATTATGGGCTCGTGTTCTATCATCAAGGTTTTGGGCCCAGTTAATTTTCCAGCGAAGAAGTTAGCCTCTGGGAAGACCGTCCGAGTTCGTCTTAGTCAGGTGAAGCTTGTGAATTAATGTTATTTTCCTTCTCGATGGTGGGGGGGGGGGAGGGGGGGGATCTCCCGGTTTGAGCAGGGGAGACTGAGCGATGGCGGCTTCTGTGAGGGTCCGCGCTCGATCTTAGTGGTGCCACTTCCACATGCGTTCCATCGATTCTGGTGCTTCTAGATCTACTTTGCTTGGTTATATGTCCCTCTGGGGTTGTTTGATGGTAAGTGGTGGGTGGACACGGAGCTGGACGGGTGTGGCTGAGCACTTGCGTCCTGGCGACCGCAGCGAATTGAAACCGTTGACCATTGCCCTATTGAGGCCCGCGTTTTTCTGCAATGCTCACCGTTGCTGCCGGAGAGGTTAGCTGGCAATGAGCGTCTCTCGCCACGTGCAAAGTGCATCAGTCAGTTGTGGTGTGCTAACTACACCTAGATGTATTGGACAAATTGTTATGACCTACGTGAAGCAGGGCAGTATTATCCGGCGCCTACCTGGAGTTCTGAAGCTATTGGCCTCCTTGACATGTATTTGAAATTATGTATGAAGACTCTTCAGTATGAACTGTACTTAAAGTTTGTTAATTCTCTCCAGGTGGGAGCTGTCCAGGAATCCGGATCCTTTATGCCTTCCATTGACCTCTTTTGGGGCTGTCTGCGTCAAGCTCGAGGTTTCGGTAAGCTGCAAGCCAGTACTCTGAAATTTGTAATCTGGTGCATTGTTTGAATTATTGAGTATTTGATACTACTGACTGTAATTTCTGTTGTAGACCTTACGGACCTGCCTGGCGCGAGTTATTGGATTTGGCCTGTAACCAAAGTGGTTTGCATTCAGCATAAAGGTACGCCTGTGTGGGTCATACGTGTGTGCATATTTGTATTCGTACACTCTCTTACTCCGTGATGAGGAGCCCTTCGGGTTGTTGGTGTACGTTTTAACTGGCCATCTGAATTTGGTGCGTATCGAAATTGCAGTGTCTGTTGGAACGTAAGAGGCCACAGTAGAGATATACCTTAAGTTGTTGTTGTTGTGGTCTTCAGTCCAGACTGGCAGCTCTCCATGCTACCCCTCCTGTGCAAGCTTCTTCATCTCCCAGTACCTACTGCAACCTACATCCTTCTGAATCTGCTTAGTTTATTCATCTCTTGGTCTCCCTCTATGATTTTTACCCTCCGCGTTGCCCTCCAATACTAAACTGGTGATCCCTTGTGATACCTCGGAATATGTCCTACCAACCCAGGGGCGGGCAAACGTTGCACGCCGCTCGTGGCCGCACAGCGCTGCACGTGTGCTGCTCGCGTGCAATCGCCGAATGAGGCAGTGGCGACAGCCAGCAGGTTGCGGCACTGTAGTACGAGTACAAGGGTAAGCCGCGGACGTTGATGCGAAGCGACCACTACGTAGTGAACGTTGTATTTCAAGAACCGGAAAATGCAGAGTGAATCAAGGAAACGGAGACGTGGAGATTTGTTATCTTTTAAAAAGTAAAGGGAGAATCATTTTTTCTTTGTGCAAAGACATGAAAATTCGAAATGTTTAATATGTGGCAGTATTCTCGCTGGTCAGCGGAAGTTTAGAATTGAAGGCAATTATAATAAATTTCACAAGGATGAGTACAATTTATTGTCGGATTCTGAGCGGATGGGGAAATTGACTGAGCTTAAGAAGAGCGACCTGACGATATTAGATGCATCTGTCCTAGTTGCCGTTGTCACGAGAGATCTGCGACTTTCTCTCGTCATGTCTCTCATCTAACTGATTTAACATTTTATGGAGCACTGTTTTCAATTTTTCAGGACGACAACAATTATAGCCCAGCGGTACGTGCAAGCTATAAAATTGCGCTTAATATAGTGAGAGCTGGAAAACCATTTGCTGAATTAATAAGCCTCGGTTAAGAGCAAACATAAGTGATGAAAATTTACGTAACTGTTTGCGTTTGTCTGTATGCAGAAATTTTGTTCCAGATATTAAACGTTTTGTAAACTCCACCTGTGATAATTAAATAAAACGTATCGTAGTTAATAGGTACTCTTTCAAACCATAATATATTTCAAGCACTCCTGCTAACCTTATTCCATCATTCAATAAAGCAAGCTAGAAAAACAAAACCCATTACAGAGGAAGGAGTGGACAGAAGGTATGGTGGGGAGGGGAGGTAAGCGGGTGGCCAGCTTGCCCCTGTGTGCACGCAGAACACCTGTTAACTGCACGCGTGCAAGTGCACCGCACACGTGCAGGATTCCTGCCCGCCCCTGTTAACCAGCCGAACCCTTCTTCTTGTCAAGTTGTGCCACAAATTTCTCTTCTCCCCAATTCTGTTCAGTACCTCCTCATTAGTTATGTGATCTACCCATCTAATCTTTAGCATTCTTCTGTAGCATCACATTTCGAAGGCTTGTATTCTCATCTTGTCTAATCTATTTATCGTCCACGTTTCACTTCCATACATAGGCTCCATAAAAATTCTTTCAAAAACGACTTCCAGACACTTAAATCTATACTCGATGTCAACAAATTTCTCTTCTTCAGAAACGCTTTCCATGCCATTGCTAATCTACATTTTATGTCCCCTCTACTCTGACCATCATCAGTTATTTTGCCCCCCAAATAGCAAAACTCATTTACTACTTCAACTTATTGATTCTTATTTGAATCATTATGTAATTTTTAATGTCCTCGTCCATTGCTTCTTGTTATCTTGGAATGTTAATGAGCGGGGTGCTACTATTCTGAAGTTTTAAGTGTTGGTTTTCTAGAAAATAATCTATAATTGCTTATTTAAGTATTGCTGTATGTTAATTTCTATCAAACTTGTTTGCTGTTTTTTGTTTGGTGTATGCTAACAGCCATATATTGGCAGCCTTTCCTATAATGAATTTTTAATAGTTTGTTTCCTTGAAAACAATCTTTAATTGGCCGTTTACGTATTGCTGTGTAACGTAATGTCTATCAAACTTGTTTGCTTTTTGTTGTTCGGTACATGTTGGCAGCTTGGTATCAGCAGCGGTTGACACATTGCTGTTCTGCAGGACCGGGACAGGGACGCGTTTTCCTTCTGCTTCCCTGGCTTTCCCGTCTTCGCACGAGGCCTATGTTTGGCGGGCCACACATGCTTCCGCGGATCTCTCATTTCATCCTCAAGTTGAGTAGTCTATTGTCAATCTCTCGGTATCATGCCATGGTTGGGGCGTCACCGGATTAGGAAGTAATTTGCTCAGTGCTTCTGTTATTGTAAAGTCCTTGTGGGCGTGTGATGAAAGGCTTTATGAAAAATGACCACGGACGCTCCTGATGGCTTAAAAAAGTTGTTTAATTGTCATTATCACTTTAATTGTATTTAAGGGGTGCAGTAGAATATTTAAGACTTAACTTGATTTATGCGGCCAGGTGGGCCGTATGTTGTCTATATCAGAACAGAATAACCATTGGAGATGTATGCATGTTAACGTCTTTTATTTAACGTTTGTTGAACTCATACGCTACGGTCGCAGGTTCGAATTCTGCCTCGGGCATGGACGTTTGTGATGTACTTAGGTTAGTTAGGTTTAAGTAGTTCTAGGTTATAGGGGACTGATGGCCTCAGAAGTTAAGTTCCATAGTGCTGAGAGCCATATTTTTTGAACTCATACTCAAGTTCTGCTGTGGGTTTAGACCACAGCCGTCATGCTAGTCGCGCAGAGTGCCGTCGCAGGTTTATTTAATCAATTAACTGTTCGTAATCGGCCCACCATTGTATTGCGCTGTTGACATGCTCTTTAACTTTTAGTACTATTTGTAATTTTATGAATAATACAAAAATTCTTATGCGTTGTGATTTTAATTTAATTATCTTACCTATTTGTATATATTCGGCAAGAAACTTAGTGACTGTTAGTGGACTTATGATAGAATTGCTATTAAATAAAAATATTTGTTTGAGAATGGTAAATGGCGCTTCAAGTTGAGCCATCCTTCCACGTGTTTTCCTGAATTAATCCAAATCCTTGTCGTTGGTCTCAACTCCTGAACTACTGGACCGATTTCAACCAAGCTTGGCACACACGTCGCTTACTGTTTAGAGATAACAGCTGTAGGCTAAGCCCCACCTAAATGTCAAAGGTGTGAGGGAGAGTGCAAAAACACCGTGTAGCTCATTATGCACGAATATCTATAGTTTATTAATCTGGCATTTGAGGAAGAAAGCACTGACTTGCAAACGACATTCGCATACAATTTCAGACGTTTAAGAAAATATTGTCACTGACAACCACCACAATCACCGATTTAAATTAATTATTTAAATTCTGTCTCTGCTTATTTTCAGCACATATAATTCGTCCTTTGTACTAGCATACTGAGAAAACAGGGTAGAGAGTGCAGAAATGTTGACTGTTCAAAATAATTGGTACTTTGCTGGTAAAATTCTTCGTTGTTTCTCGTGGTACACTTCAAAATTCTTCTTTATCTCTTTCCTGTAGAATATTGACAAAATATTTGAATTTCCACGAGTTCACAGGTTTCACCAGGTTGCATTATTTCTAATCGAAAATAAAGAACACTTTTAAGTTTTCATTTGGTTCAAATCTCCCTGAAATCATTTCACAGATTTTAAATAACACTATTTTGTGGTTCACAAACATAAAAAGATACTTTTGAGCACTGCTATTTGGATACAATGGGCAATACTCACCCAACTTTGATCACACACGGCCATACACAACTTTCTGTCATCTACTCCATAGCAGCTAACTCATTTTACCCACTAGTAGTCCACTGATTGGTAAATACTAGTATAGCAACATATTGGTAAAAGAGTATTACATTTATCTGTGCTTGACATGTACATTAATAAAAATAATAAAAAAAATTCTTCATAAGAAATATTTACAATATTTATGACAAATAAGAATGTGTATCGCAAAATGAGTGATAAACCGTCTTGTATCGGAAATTACACTCGGTACATAAAATACAATGTAACCAGATCAGTTTCATTACACTTACCACACTTTTACTGTTTATGCAGTAAAACAGCCGCATCATGCTTGCTTAAATTTACTACTTCTTTGCTACTAACTCTATTCGCAATACATTTCGCAGACAGTATCTACTTATGCCACTCACGTACCTGCAAAAATACATCATTGTACAACGCACGGGTCAGGAGATATGACGCCATAAGCAATGAGCTGCTTGAAAATTAAACTGAAGAGCGAAATTCGCTAGATATATGCGTACAAAACGGATGAAATATGTAAAATACATGTGAAAAACATTTGACATGTGTCTATACTAAGAAAGCGAAGGGCAGAAAGCTCATTCTGAACCCGTGAAACCATTTCAACCTAATTTGGTACACATGGTAGTTACAATCTGGAGAGATATAATGTGGCAGTGATAACACCAGCCTCTTATTGGGGTAGGGGTGATAACGTGAAGAGAGGAGGGAGGGAGAAAGAGATGGACGACACAGAGGGTAAGGCGGTGATGGACGCAGTAATTGGAGGAGGAGGAGATGGACAGAGAGAGTGGTTGGGGGAATGGACAGGGAAAGGATAGAGGAAGAAATGGAAAGAGAGAGGGAAGAGGATGAGATGGACAGGGAGAGGGGAGAGGAGAAAATAGACAGAGAAAGAAAAGGAGATGGACAGAGGCAGGGAGGAAGAAGGGATGGGAAGAGAGAGGGGGTAGGGGGAGGTAGATATAGAGAGGGAGTGGAGGAAATGGAGAGAAAAAGGGAAGAGAAGGAGGTGGACAAAAACAGAATAGAAGCACAGGGAAAAGATGGAGGAGAAGAAGAGAGATTTATGGGTAGGAGGAGATGGACAGAGAGGGGGGCAGGAGTACATATTTTGGGGGTGAAGGACAGAAAGAGGGGGTGGAGATCGGTAGAGAGGGTGGGAAGGAGGAAACAGAGGGAAAGAAGGAGATGAACTGACGTAGAATGAATGCATATCCAGGAAAAGTGAGGTACTCAGTTAGTAGGTCATAACGATCCGTATAAGGGAGCCGACAAAATGTCGACGAGATATGAAACTCTCCGTACATTGCTTCATTCTCGGTTCGGATCTTTGTCAACTGTTCTTCTGACTTTTGCTCTAACTTTAGGGATAACTTGACGACTAACATGGACGGTATTGTGGTACAACGTATCTACAGTGTCCTGTCTCGGTCACTGTGTGTGTGTGTGTGTGTGTTCGTGTGTCAGCGCCAGAGCTCTAGTAGTTAGCGTCAGTGTGTGTGTGTGTGTGTGTGTGTGTGTGTGTGTTCGTGTGTCAGCGCCAGAGCTCTAGTGGTTGGTGACAGTGTGACATTCGATGCATGCTGATTGCGGATTTGTCTGTCGCGTGTACTCTGTTATAATGGGTGCTAAACGCGCAGCCAAACATCTGCCGGTACACACAACGGCGGTTTGTCCGCACGTCAGAATTTGCGTTGGCAAATGAGGGCTTCAGTACACGGCGAAAACACATGTCGCGGCGAAGGTTAAACCCAATGCTTTACGAGCATGTATAATGCAATCAGCAGCTGCCACCTTTCCGGAGGTACTGGCAAATTTCAGTCTGCAACCCTCTCAACGACACATTCATCATAACATCAAAAGATACTACTCAGAACAAAAAGAAAATCATAACAACACAACGTACTATAAAAGGAAAATGAAAACAGAAGTGGGATGTGAATAAGAGGCCGTTTCATTTCTTTGTACAGAAAATGTTGAAATAGATAACACGTAACCCCTCTAAAATTAAATTTTATTAGCAAAATTTTCCAAGGCTTAGGTAAAAATCGATTTGAATGCATGTTTTAAAATGAAAGTTCGATAGCAAGTATTTGGTTTTATATAAGCAAGCCGTTGAATTTCGGTAATGGTTCCTAAATAAAGATGGAGGACATTTTCCAACCACAGTGCTTTGTTGTGTACAGAAACTATGCGGTTCTTTATTTGCTTTTCATTTCCGTTTTATATATATACGGTGTTTCCTTAACAGTGATAAATAAAAATCTATAAGGCGACGCATCGTGCGAAAAACATGTTAGATGAGAAAAGTGAAGGCAACATCTGTCTGTGGTCTCGAGACTTCAGGCAAAGGACTGCTCGACGTTCTCTTCTACAGCAGTGTTCACTAGAGCTGAAGGAATCTTCTGTCTGTCGTATTCGTTGTAGGTGCGGTTGGCGACGAGGTTTCTCTGGCATTGTCCTGACGTCACGACATCGGCTACTGCGACCCAACGCCGCCCGAAGTCCAACGTTCAATTATTGCCATGAAATTGAGGTTTCATACTTCTACACCTAGTTTGAAACTTACTGGCACTTAAAACTACATGCTGGGCCGAGACTCGAACTCGGGTCCTTCGGGTCCTTTTTCTTTCACGGGCAAGTGCTCTACCGACTGAGCTACCCCTGTACGATACGCGATACTTTTCGTAACAGTGTACACTCGCTGGAGAATGGAAATTTCATTATTTAATAAAATGTTTTTTATGGAAATTTGGAAATTTTTTAATAACAACCGCGGTCCTAAAGATAGTGATGCACAGATTTTCCCCAAATCTTCTTTCAAGTAGCCATCTTTTCGCTTGGTCGGATGTTATTCTCCAGCTTTTCCTTTTTCAATGCTTATCTTTCAGTCCTTAAATAACTACGAGGCGTATTCGGGAAGCAAGGTCCCCTGGACCCGAAATGGAAATCGTGGTGAAACTCCGATGGAACTTTGCACAGATGCATTGGATAGTATCTTTAGTGTGCCTGTCGATCGCTTCATATCTCTCTTTTCAGTTCAGGGCCCAAAGTGATCACGGAGAAATGCCTAAGACAACATTGTGTGCCACCAAGTATGTGGATCTGGAGAGAAATTTCGCCTGAAGCTATGCAGCCCACATAACATAAATGTCATGCATTCTTTCTTAAAACAATTTTCAGCCGCATTCTGCAGGTGCGATGGAGACGTTCCTGAAGCGTTTTCGACAGGAAGTATTTGATCACTCACAATTCAGCCCTTAATTGTCTTCCTCTATAGGTCATCTCTGCTCACATGAACCGCTGGCTACGAAGACAACATTCTGATACAAACAAAGACAGGCAGACCAGTGTAGAGAATTGGTGGAAAGCATAGGCGGCTGCTTTCTGTGACGAGAGTACTGGACAGTTTGTACAACGCCACGACAGATGTCTAAGTCGGAGAGGCGACTATTTAGAGAGGTGGCTGGAAGATGTGGCTAACTGTTGCACTCGTGTGAAAACAAAGAAATTTACAACTAAAGCGGCATTTTCAACCTCTGCGAATAAAAAGTTTTGATTGTCAATGTAGTTTTTCATTTCACAACGGATCGGGTCTTACTTTCCGAACAGCCCTCGTATATGTTCTTACCGATGTGGTAATGGATAGAGAAGATGACGGGTGTCTTCGCTAAAACTAAACCCCGCCCGAACAAGCATCGGGAGGCCCAATGGCACTGACGAAGTCATCGTCTACATATAGCCGTCAGTTGATGCGGATGTAGAAGAACATTTGATCAGCACATCACTCTCACGGCCGTTGTCAGTTTACATATCGGGTCGCTGCTTCTCAGTTAAGTAGCTTCACAAGAGTTGAGGGCACCCCGCTAGCCAACAACGGCAGATTAGATTGTCCCAAATCTAAGTGCTAGCCCTGTCTGGCAGGGCTTAACTTCGGCCATCTGATGGGAACCAGTGTTACCACTGCAGCAAGGTACTTAGAACTGTCTTCCCTAATGGAACGTGAATATTGCATAATGGAGTTGAAACTGAGGGAAAGGAAAGATGAAGCTCTGGAATAAGCTAGATAATCTGGGCCAACTTGCTGCACAAGTTGTTACGTAGTAATAAATAACCCGACATAGCTCTGCACTTCTGAAAGGAAGAGGAGATGAAGGCAAATTTGTCACGGGCGCATAGAGAATACGTAACAGTAAATGCTGTAAAATAAAGAATGTTTTTAATGTACACTACTGGCAATTAAAATTGCTACACCAAGAAGAAATGCATATAATAAACGGGTATTCATTGGACAAATATATTATACTAGAAGTGTCATGTGATTACATTTTCACCGAATTTGGGTGCATAGTTCCTGAGAAATCAGTACCCAGAACAACCACCTCTGGCCCTAATAACGGCCTTAATACGCCTGCGCATTGAGTCCAACAGAGCTTGGATGGCGTGTACAGGTACAGCTGCCCATGCAGCTTCAACACCATACCACAGTTTATCAAGAGTAGTGACTGGCGTATTGTGACGACCCAGTTGCTCGGCCACCATTGACCAGACGTTTTCAGTTGGTGAGAGATTTGGAGAATGTGGTGGCCAGGGCAGCATTCGAACATTTTCTGTATCCAGAAAGGCCCGTAAGGGACCTGCAAAATGCGGTCGTCATTATCCTGCTGAAATGTAGGGTTTTTCAGGGATCGAATGTAGGGTAAAGCCACGGTTCGGAACGCATCTGAAATGTAACGTCCATTGTTCAAAGTGCCGTCAATGCGAACAAGAGGTGACCGAGAGGTATAACCAATGGCACCCCATACCATCACGCCGGGTGATACTTAAGTATAGCGATGACGAATACACGCTTCCAATGTGCGTTCGCCGCGATGTCGTCAAACACGGATGCGACCATCATGATGCTGTACACAGAACCTGGATTCATCCGAAAAAATGACGTTTTGCCATTCGTGAACCCAGGTTCGTCGTTGAGTACACCATCGCAGGCGCTCTTGTCTGTGATGCAGATGCAGCTTCAAGGGTAACCGCAGCCATGGTCTCCGAGCTGATAGTCCATGCCGCTGCAAACGTCGTTGAGCGGTTCGTGCAGATGGTTGTTGTCTTGCAAACGTCCCCATCTGTTGACTCAGGGATCGAGACGTGGCTGCATGATCCGTTACAGCCTTGCGGATAAGATGCCTGTCATCTCGACTGCTAGTGATACGAGGCTGTTCTGATCCAGCACGGCGTTCCGTATTACCCTCCTGAAGCCACCGATACCGTATTCTGTTAACAGTTATTGTATCTCGACCAACTCGAGCAGCAATGTCGCGATACGATAAACCACAATCGCAATAGGCTACAATCCGACCATTATCAAAGTCGGAAACGTGATGGTACGCATTTGTCCTCCTTACACAAGGCATCGCAAAAACATTTCACCAGGCCACGTCGGTCAACTGCTGTTTGTGTATGAGAAATCGGTTGGAAACTTTCCTCATGTCACACTTTGTAGGTGTCACGACCGGCGCCAACCTTGTGTGAATGCTCTGAAAAGCTAATCATTTGCATACCACAGCAACTTCCTCCTATTGGTTAAATTTCGTGTCTGTATCACATCATATTCGTGGAGTAGCAATTTTAATGGGCAGTAGTGTAAAACGTCTTGCGCGTTTCATATTTAACAACAGTTTCCAATTCGGGAGGGCGATGGTTCAAATTTGTGTTGGGCCATCCTGTTTTAGGTTTTCCGTGGTTCCTCTAAATCACTTAAGGCAAATACTGACATAGTTCCTTCGTGAGTTGACGGCCACATTCTTTCCCCATCCTTCTCTAATCCGTCTCTAACAACCTCGTTGTCGACAGTACGTTAAAAACTAATCTCCTCCTCCATCTCCTTCTCCTACATTTTCAAAGATTTGCCGAGGACTATCAAAGGAAAGGGGTCTTTCTTCAGTGATAAAGAAATGTTGATTTAAAAGCAAGCAGACGTTCTCTAATTCCATTTTGGCAGCTAAGCTACGTCTTGCGCAACATTTTATCGGTATTCATTTTGATGTTTATCTTTAACACATGAATTGCTCACACAGATCAGAGCATATCGTTTACACTGTTATCCTTCACTGTCAACTATATAATAAAGAGCGATCTAAATACCGTTTATAAATTTTGCCCTTCTCATTAAGATCTTGCTGTTTTCACCCATAAGATCGTTTCAGTCAGGGCCGGCTCACCGAAAAGATCCATAAAGTTGCCTTCAAAAAGAAAAAAGGTCCATCTGAAGACAGAATTATTATGTGCGTCAACTGGAAACACAGTCCCGATCATTCAGTCGCGAAGTTCACAATCTTCTGCAAAGCCATAGGTGCATTTAACGGTGTCAGTGTTGGGACAATGCAATAGAAACATCGCGCCACGCTTTCGGTAGCGATAGGCAAGCGATGAAACCGTGCCACGGCTAAGAACAGTATATTTTCTTATGTCCGGACAAGCTACGCCTATACTCTCCAGTAACAACAGATGAGCGTTTCGACCACTACTCGTGCATGATAAACTACGTCATCATCAGCACATGAAAAGAGGCAGTATTTCTGGTTTACTTTTCGAACGGGGTGTAGTTACACTAAAGGAGCTTAATACGCTGTCCAGCGGTAGGGTTGGGCCAGAAGGCAAGAAAGCAGAGCTCACAGTTGAAAACATCTACAATGTTTTAAGTCACAAATCTTGTGAGGGCAGTTAAATGGGTTTTAAGGACAAGTAAGAAATTAAACACATGTCAAATGTTAAGTAGGAAATGAGATTACGAATTAACGTCAGCAAAAGATCTATTACACAATTAAGGAACCAAGCAATCTGTCAAACATTAACAGGTATCTCAAGTCAGCTAAGCTGCATATTAATAATCTAAACATTACCACTTACAACAAATTTTCAGTTGGCTTTTAAATATAAAATCGTGAACGACTGCGGCAGATCTGTTCACAATTAACAGTACCATTGCGCCACGCACATGGTGAAGTGAGTTTGCAGCCAGGAGAAGTTACAGAAATACAATTCAGCCCCGCGACTGGCGGGATAACCCGACGAACAGAATGGAGGTTAGGTTAGGTTAGTGGTGTTAAACGTCCCGTCGACAACGAGGTCATTAGAGACGGAGCGCAAGCTCGAGTTAGGGAAGGTTGGGGAAGGAAATCGGCCGTGCCCTTTCAAAGGAGTCATCCCGGCATTTGCCTGAAACGATTTAGGGAAATCACGGAAAACCTATATCAGGATGGCTGGAGACGGGATTGAACCGTCGTCAACAGAATGGACTGTGTGAACTGGTCACTGAAGGGAGTGCTGGCGGTGGGGCAGGTAACGTGCAACGTGAACTACACCAAACTGAGAATTAAGCTTACAAAACTAGGAGCAGTGCACTGATTTACAAATGGCGGCACAAATTTCATTATATTAACATTTAAGAGGCAAACATAAATAAATAAACCAGCATCTGCCCAGTCAGTGAATAAGGTGATAAGCAACGAAGCACTTAACAACTGGGTAGCACTCTTATTTCAGGAATGAGAAAACCGATAAAGCTAACGTTCCCACAAAATTAATTGGCAGACAGTTACTTGTACTAACTATACAGCAGGAGCAGTCATTAAGCACTGTTTTGAAATCGAAGCAAATTCAAACTCGCTGGCGTCAAACGTGTTTTGCAGTAAGACACTAGTGATAAGTAACGAACTGGGCAGCTGTTACTAACATAGACTCCATTGTTTCAAATAGCCAAGCAACTGAATCTCAGATGTCAAACTTAGTTTATCACGCTATCCGTAACAGCTACAGCGGGGAAGTACATGCCTATTTTAGCAGAATTTATAACAGATAATCTCAGGGCGGGCCAACTAACAACTCCACCAAAATGTTTTACAAATACCTAACTAAGATGATTACAGTGAAAGGGCACCATGATTAAGTTAGACTTCACTGCATTTAAAAAGAAGAAGAAGAACAGTTCAGCCCTCAACATGGTCCACGGCAAGTCACACGAAATATGACCAATTTAAACAGGCAGTTCGTATTAATGTGACTCAACTAGCTCTGAGACAAAGACCGCGCACCTTCCACACGTTTGACAAACAGTTGCGAGTAACGTCTGTAATGAAACAGAGTTGCTTCCTTTAAGGCGAAATTCAGTTCCTTGGAAGCGAACCCCAATAAACAGCAAATACAGCAGAACTTCCGAGAAGGCGAATCTAGTCGCAGCACTACGACTCTAACAAAAAAAAGTTGCAGAAGCCACAGATCGAGTCTCACCAAAATATCTGGTGAATAGGAGCGAAGTGGCAATCAGAATCCCCACACGCCCTTCACAGGCAAATTTCCAGAGTCCCATTGCCGTCACAGCCAACGCAAAGGATCTTCTTCGTGGGATGAGGTCTGCACTCAGCAAAAGGCGTTTTACTATCGGCTCCAAGGCGAGGAGGTAAAGAGGCATCCTTCCAATTCGGCACTCAAAATCTAACTGTTCTCCTTGTAAGGTGACTATAATTTCGCACCTTACAAGAACACATCCACATACTTTTCCATGATCTACAAACACAATTAGGTATCATGTGATAGGTTATATAACGTATATATGAATATATAAATGACACTAACATTATCACGTACATCTTGTGAATAATTGTCAACGCTTATTGCATGAAAGGTGACGGAGTGTCTTTATTATAGAAAACGGCGTAATGAATGATTGCCTATACTAAAGTGCGCGTCATTTATGTTGGCGGCCGAGTTTAGGTTCGTTCTGCGCATCTGACGTCACAAAACACATTCAGCCAATGAACAGAGAACGACGTTGCCAGATCTCGATTGAAGTGTAGAGCACGGACGAGTGTCTCCAGTTTTCGAAACGTTCAGTCATAAATAAAGTAATAGAACAAAAGCAATGTCTTGATAGCAGACTTTCTTTTCTAGAAAGTTTGTAAAAAGCATTCTTTATACCAACTGCTTCATATTCTATTAATTAATTAAACCAAACAAGCAATAAGACTCCTAAACCAGGCGATAGCAAGGAAAGGTGTTTGTATCAATCTCACGAACCGCTTTTTCACAATAAAGAACAGCGGTAATTGTTTATTTCCTGTTGTACTTCGACGAAGCATGAGTAATTCATAGTCGTACCAATAGTGTTTGTCAGTATTTTGCGTGAAATGTTAGAGGCCTCATGGAGTTATAGTACTAGAAGAGCTGCCATGGCGCAATGGAGAAAGTGTTCGACGACGAAGGAAAGGTACATAATATTTTCTTTATTTAAAAACAATATCGAAGTGTCTTACTTCACGAATTTTATTCGTTTGAACGCAGTTTTGTGAAATTTCTAGTGCTTTGTCAATTCATTAATCCTTTCGCTGCTGCAGACACGTGCTCCCCGCATTCCGCGCTGTGCACGATTTTGTCATCACTGTACTGCTCGCCTGTGCAGAGGCATCGTGTTCCCACTGCTTTGACACACTTATCATACGATTTCACAAAAACTATTTGGCCCAAAAATTTGATTTTTACACATCTTCTTGACTGATACCTTCCCCCCATAAATGACTAAATTTTGTTTCGATGTTCAACGCCGTTATTGTGCAGCATTAAATGTAGTAACCCATTGCACGAAATTTTGAAGAGTTTGCAGAGGTAAAAGTCCATAGCGTATACTTTCCGTATGGTCGATTTTAGTTGCCACAATGTTGAGAATGAAATGCGGCCAAGATACCTAAATTTCACGTGCCCAGTGTAAATAAAACTTTTGTTACAGTCGCGAAAGATGGAATATTTCTCAATATTACATACGACACCTATGTGGTACTTCAATTCAATGAGATATTGTTATACAGTAAATTTTATATGAAATTTAGGTATCTTGTCCACATTTCATTCTCAACATTGTTGCAACTAAAATCGACCATATGGAAAGTATACTCTATGGACTTTTACCTCTGCAAACTCTTCAAAATTTCGTGCAATGGTTTACTATAATTAATACTGCATAATAACTGCATTGAACATCGAAACAAAATTAAGTCATTTATGGGGGGAAGTTATGAGTCAAGAAGATGTGTAAAAATCAAATTTTTGGGCCAAATAGTTTTTGTGGAATCGAATGATAAAAGAGTGTCAAAGCAGTCGGAACACGATGTGTCTGCACAGGCGAGCAGTGCAGTGACAAAATCGCGCCCAGTGCGGAATGCAGGGAGCACGTCTTTGTAGCAGCGAAAAGGTTAATGCGGCCGTGATGGCTTTGCTTCATGAACTGCGCGCTCCCCCCTACACGTAAGCTTGCGAACTATGCTATACTATGGCGCTGTTTCTCTTGATGCGTGCGTCGTGTGCAACTGGCAACGCAGCTATCTCCCACGTCTGTGCGGGCATGCGTGAGCCGCCAAGATAAAAGAATTCCACTATAGTAGAGGTTGGAACGCCAGTGGAGATGAAACGGCAGGCAGAACTCAAGCTCTCGGCGGAAGGCCCGCAAACGATCCTGCTTAAACACACGAAGTAGCTAGACATACGTCGTGGCACCTGAGCTGTGGAGCACAATAGGGTGCGGCCGGCCGCTATTGTAGTAGGGGCCGGAAAGATAACTGGATAACAGTTCCTAACGCTGAAAATCTTGGACGCAGGTGAGAGGAACGAAGAAGCGGCACCTCGGAAACCATGCAGGCTGGGTTATTTCCAAGGATTTTTACTCAGAAGCATACCATTGTACGAGTATAGATTTTTTTTCCTCGCAAACTTTCCGCGCTGGACGACAAAAGACTAAAATATGGTTGGTTGCCGTTCGGAAGAATCTGTAGAGAGGGAGAATATTCCGTGGTTTCGGGAAAATGATTCGTTTTTGGAATTACGATGGTGGCGAATCAAGCCTTGCTGGGAAGCCAGCGCTGGAGAGACGACGTGTTCCGTGGTGAGCGCCCGTTTGCGACGCTCGCTCGATATCAGCTTTGTTGAGACAGACAGACTTGCTGTCTTTGCTCTCAGTATAAGTTGCGAACTTATACGATTCCGGACTTCGCCTTCGGGTTGGAAGTCATCGTTGAGTACGCAGCGTTCAGTGATTGAGAGCACTTCTTCTGCCTATATTTACATTGAGACGTTATTAGAACCCCGTCCTTGTGGCTGGTAATTCGCGTTTCTCGTCTGTAGAACACAGAGAGTAAAAGACAGTATTATAGTGTATTAGCCAGAGGACCGCCTTCTGCCGTCCTAGCGTTTGAAAGAGTTTTATTTGTGGCTGGAGAGTTTCCATCGACGCGGACGTGTACGAGAATCAGCATGTCGACGCACCAGACGCAGTACATACGGTGATATCGCAAATTGCTTCGGCTTATTAGGGCTATCAAGCTAAACAACTGTGATCGCGTTGGTTTATTTCCACTGATGTTCCAAACCACTGTAGATCATCTTTGAAAGTAGTGTCTTCTAGTGTTTGGCATGTAAATAATGTCTGTCAGGAAATATAGACATTTGTCAGAAATGGTGTTTTTTTTTTAATCTGCAAAAACATATAATAAGAAGCAACGTTTATCATTTAGTAGTATTAGATGCCTTTATGTTTAGATTGTAATTTATGGAATTAAGAGATCCTAAGATCTGCTTCAGGGGGTAGTCAGACAGGGCCAAATCTTCATTTTAGCGTTTATTAATTTCCATTGCGCACATTCATTTTAGACCCGCCTGGAGTAGCATCTTGGATCCTTCGTGCCAGTCAATGCTCCACGCGAAGAATACCACCAAAGATCGCTGTAGCGATCGACTGGTCGATGCAAGCCGACACGGCTTACTTTTAAATACACAGATCGAAGAAAAATTCAAACTTCAGTAATGTGCAAGTGGCGTCTTCACACACATTAAACAATTTGTGTAACATTTTACCATTTAATCACCTTGAGATCCCAAAACACGTAATCATATTTTTTATTTTATTTTTGTGTCGCAAGATGAACCGTAGACTGCAACTGAACTTTATTCCCTCCCTCAGAAGTGCAGTGCTGGGTCGAATCTGTTTCTAATTCCTGAGATTTAAGATATCCACCAAAGTTTGTTGCAGCATTCTGATAATTATTCAAAAAATTGTTACGAGTAATTTATAAGCGTGGTCGTTCTGCTTTCAAAATGAAAACTCACTCATTATTATTTTCTCTTTCTCTTTGACGTGAACGAATCACTGCCCCTATAGTCGCAGGATACTAGGGAATGTCGTTTTCTGAACAAAAAAAATGGTTCAAATGGCTCTGAGCACTATGGGACACAACATCTGTGGTCAGAAGTCCCCTAGAACTTAGAACTACTTAAACCTAACTAACCTAGGGACATCACACACATCCATGCCCGAGGCAGGATTCGAACCTGCGACCGCAGCAGTCGCGCGGTTCCTGACTGAGCGCCTAGAACCGCTAGACCACCGCGGCCGGCTTTTCTGAACAGATCGCGTACGTTGCAGTAAGTAGACTTTTTATTGTACGAGTAACAAATTCTGAAAAAAAGTCGTCGCTTTGGGTCTGTCAACTAGGAAACTAGGAAAAAGAGGAATAGTCAAAAATCAATGGCGACTGACTGTCATTAATTTAAGATTTGCACAGAGTTGTCCAGAGTTCCACACTGCGTTAATCTGTCATGGTTGGCTGCCTGCGATTTCAAAAAAATCTCGAAAATTGTTACTAAGTTCTGAGAGGGCATGCTACAACACGTGTTTTATTTAGGCAGAAAAGAGAGATAGCGTGTGGGGGGGGGGGGGAGAGAAAGAGAGAGAGAGAGTAAAGCTGAGGAGAAAACCTGCGACAGGAGAGGCGCGGGCCGGGGAGGAAATGCCCCTCTTCTCGTCCGCTTCTCAGACTTCCATTTTTATTCACAGCTCCACTGACAAAGAGAAAAGTTGTACAGAAACCTGAATGCAGCAGATATCACATCCGAATTCGAAGCAGTAAAAATAAATAATAATACAAAAATGTGTGTGTGTATAATCTTATGGGACTTAACTGCTAAGGTCATCAGTCCCTAAGCTTACACACTACTTAACCTAAATTATCCTAAGGACAAGCACACACACACCCATGTCCGAGGGAGGACTCGAACATGCGCCGGGACCAGCCGCACGGTCCGTGATTGTAGCGCCTAGACCGCTCGGCTAATCCCGCGCGGCTGTGATGGTGTACTCAACGACGTACCTGGGTGCACGAATGGCAAAACGTCATTTTTTCGGATGAATCCAGGTTCTGTTTACAGCATCATGATGGTCGCATCCGCATCTGGCGACATCGCGGTGAACGCAAACTGGAAGCGTGTATTCGTCATCGCATACTGGCGTATCACGCTGCGTGATGGTATGGGGTGCCATTGGTTACACGTCTCGGTCACCTCTTGTTCGCATTGACGGCACTTTGAACAGTGGACGTTACATTTCAGATGTGTTACGACCCGTGGCTCTACCCTTCATTCGATCCCTGCGAAACCCTACATTTCAGTAGGATAATGCACGACCGTATGTTGCAGGTCCTGTACGAGCCTTTCTGGATACAGAAAATGTTCGAATGCTGCCCTGGCCAGCAAATTCTCTAGATCTGTCACAAAATTGAAAACGTCTGGTCAATGGTGGCCGAGCAACTGGGTCGTCACAATACGCGTCACTACTCTTTATGAACAGTGGTATCGTGTTGAAGCTGCATGGGCAGCTGTACCTGTACACGCCATCCAAGCTGCGTTTGACTCAATGCCCGGGCGTATCAAGGCCGTCATTACGGCCAGAGGTGGTTGTTCTGGGTACTGATTTCTGAGGACCTATGCACTCAAATTGCGTGAAAATGTAATCACATGTCAGTTATAGTATAATATATTTTTCCAATGAATACTCGTTTATCACATGCATTTCTTCTTGATGTAGCAATTTTATGGCCAGTAATGTACGTCCTAATGACCTGGACATAGCAGAGCAGTAATAAGCATTTTTTAAAATATAAATGCTTTTAAAATTAATACCTCGCTTCCAGTCAACATAGCAATTAAGTTATTTCCTATTTTCGATGCGTTTTGGTTGCTTCCAAATTACAAGAAAGTACTGGCTGGTTCTATACTCATGTGGTACGTTTTTTCAACGACGATAATTCTTGAAATATTTTGCTTTACAGATGTTAGATACACGATGAAATTGGCTGGCTCTGAGCACTATGGGACTCTACATCTTAGGTCATAAGTCCCCTAGAACTTACAACTACTTAAACCTAACTAACCTAAGGACATCACACACATCCATGCCCGAGGCAGGATTTGAACCTGCGACCGTAGCAGTCCCGCGGTTCCGGACTGCAGCGCCAGAACCGCACGGCCACCGCGGCCGGCACACGATGAAATTCATTAAGTCAGTTATCAGAAGATAAGTGGTTTGTTTCTCACATGCTGTTCCATTCGTTATCAAATATTTTGTAAGAATAAGCTGATTATTACTTAAGCTTAAGACAGTCTAAAATAGCAGATCTTCTGATACATAATTGTTTGTAATACACGGTCGCGTTTTGGACACAGGTGTGGCGCACTGCCGACTGAGAGGCAAAGTCGGAACTCGACACTGCGTTGTCATCTTCGCGGAAACCACAACGGCTAGACGGGGAGGGGGAAGCGAGGAACCAGCGACAGGACAAGATGTGACAGGCGTCCAACCCGCGAGCTCCGCTGCGCGCCACACTGGGCGTCTTTAGCTTGGCACTCACTCACTGGCAAGTTTCCCAAGAACGTATAGCGGCTCTCCGCCCCCATGCTGCGACGTTTACAGCCTAATTACGGTATGCGAGAACTTAAGACTATAATCAGTCTTCGACCAGTGGCAATGGACATTTCTGCAATCATGTGTTTTTTAACCTGTGACATTCAGTATATTTCAGTCACATTCAACTTAACTACGTCTTTCAGTTACCCACATGGATTCTATATTTGCAAATGAGACATATTTCATCTGGAAAATTGTTTTTATTCCACAGAACACTATTTAGTGCAAAAATTATACTTGTGTTACTAGACGAAACATTGTTTTCTTTTAGGCGTATTTGATCAGTGTCCAAGATGCTACTCCAGGTGGGTGTAAATTGAATGTGCGAAACGGAAAATAATGAACAGTAAAATGATGATTTGGCCTTCTCTGACTACCCCATTGAAGCAGATCTTAAGACCTGTTAATGCTCTTTTTCAACATGTAAATTACATTCTAAACATAAATGAATGATGAAGGCAACTAATACTACTAAATGATAAAAGTTGTTGTTCAGTATATACGAGTATTTATTATAGATTAAAATCAACCTTTTAAGTACAATTGTATATATTTCCTAACTAAAATTATTAATCAATTGCCCAATTCTGCCCCATATTATGACTGCGCGAACTAATATCAATAACGCGAAATGACTGACATCGTCTACGTACCAAACACTAGAAGACACCACTTTCAAAGATCTGCGGTGGTGTGGAACCTCAGTGAAAATAAACTAACGTGATCACAGCTGTTTAGCTTTATAGCCCTAATAAGCTGTAGCAATGTGCGATATCACCATACGTACTGCGTCCAGTGCGTCGAAGTGATGGTTCTCGTACTCGTCTGCGACAATGGAAGAATTAATAAACGCTAAAATGACTATTTGGCCTTGTTTGACTACTCCCTGAAGCCGATCTTAGGATCTCTTAACGCTATTTTTTACATACACTCCTGGAAATTGAAATAAGAACACCGTGAATTCATTGTCCCAGGAAGGGGAAACTTTATTGACACATTCCTGGGGTCAGATACATCACATGATCACACTGACAGAACCACAGGCACATAGACACAGGCAACAGAGCATGCACAATGTCGGCACTAGTACAGTGAATATCCACCTTTCGCAGCAATGCAGGTTGCTATTCTCCCATGGAGACGATCGTAGAGATGCTGGATGTAGTCCTGTGGAACGGCTTGCCATGCCATTTCCACCTGGCGCCTCAGTTGGACCAGCGTTCGTGCTGGACGTGCAGACCGCGTGAGACGACGCTTCATCCAGTCCCAAACATGCTCAATGGGGGACAGATCCGGAGATCTTGCTGGCCAGGGTAGTTGACTTACACCTTCTAGAGCACGTTGGGTGGCACGGGATACATGCGGACGTGCATTGTCCTGTTGGAACAGCAAGTTCCCTTGCCGGTCTAGTGTAGTGGGACGAAATTAAACGTCACCCATCCACCAAGTCAGCCCAGTTTGCAGGTGACTATAAGTTTAATTTAGTTTTTGTTTATGTGTTTTCTTATTATTTGTAATAAATGTGAATTATCTAAAAGTTTGTATTTTTTTTTATGTGTTTCATGTACGGAGAGATCGGCGCAACGAACGGGGACAGCATCTTCGTTGCCGCGACCAGAGAGGAAATTGCTGGCCGCTATACGTCGCGGGTCGACAGCCAAGGAGCAACAGAAGATCCTGGAACC
The DNA here is from genome assembly GCF_021461385.2 of Schistocerca piceifrons. NCBI lineage: Eukaryota > Metazoa > Arthropoda > Insecta > Orthoptera > Acrididae > Schistocerca > Schistocerca piceifrons. The sequence continues at coordinate 997,965,776 of NC_060139.1, forward strand.
GAGTTGTTGCGTCGTGTTTCTAAAAAATTAAAAATGAAGTTTTATACTCTTTTTGTACAACAATGAGATTATATAGATCTCAATCTTATTGAAATGTTAGTCACTGTCTGTCAACGCTCAAGTTCACATCTGTATGTGTAGGAAGCTAATAAAATAGTGTATGCTACTAAAGTTGAAACACGTGTCTTGAAGATTTATTTATAAAGAGTTATGTGAACGGATTAATAATATATTTGACAAGATGATTGAATTTCGACAGCGTTCATCGCGACTTTGAATCTAAAAAGTTTATTTAATGTGTGATTCTGATATCGATGAGATCAAGATAACGTGTGTCAATATAATTTCTGAGGAGAAACAAACGAAATTTAAATTCGAAAAAGTTACGAAAACCAATTGGCCCAAGTGATGTAATTCTCTGCACACGACTCAACTGATGTTTTACAGTTTCGTTCAAGAACCATTCTATGACAATTTAAAAAGAATATGAATCACTTTTGAAGTGGGTTGTAACTGACGTAGGTGACGAAGTCTGCACATGGTCATATATCAAACGAAAACCTAAATACGTCGTTACACCGCACCGTGGCGACCTTAGAAACAGGACTTGTGTGCAACTAAGGCACACAGGTACGAAACAAAACATCAAGAGTCCTTCGGAAGTCAACGCGAGTTTTCGTGGAGTCTTCACCAGCCAGCGGCGACTTCGCGGGTGTGGGCATCTGACGGAGCGCAGCCAAGCAGTACGGTCACGCAGTTGTTCCACGAGAAGGCGCATCTGTTGGGCAGCAGCTGAACGCTGCAAACCCCGACAACCTTTTTTCTCCCTAAACTAATAGGCCCAGTACGTCAGCTGCGGGGCGTTCCTCCGGCTGGTATTAGAGGTGTTGCTGAGGGCTTCGCCTGTCTACGGCGGTGCCGGGCGTGGTTGCAGCCAGCCACGTTTCCGGTGTTCGACTCAGCGTCCGGCCGGTTGCGGAAGCGGGGTCGCAGCATCTCAGCGGCTGCATCGACGGCTGTTACATCTGCAGCCCATAGCAGCACACTGATCATCGAGAACTAAAAATTACAATATTAGTGTCCGGTGAGTTTGTTTCAAGTTGGAAGTGGAGTGTTGTACATAGGAAGTGTGCTTTTATAGGATTGTTGATTACAAGTCTGCGTGTGTAAATAGTTAATATCTTACAATAATGTCGGGAAGTGAAATGTCAGACGAAGAGCAATCTATGTCCGATAGGAGCATGAGATCCCTTTTTAGGGCGATAGCTAAATTAAAACAATCTAACGGGGATTTCCTAGCTGAATTAAAACAGTCTAACGAAGAATCTACTGCTAGATTAAAAGAGGAATTAAAACAGTCTAACGAAGAATCTATGGCTAGATTAAAACAGTCTAACGAAGAATCTATGGCTAGATTAAAACAGTCTAATGAGGAATCTACTGCTAGATTGAAACAGGAACTAAAACAGGAATTAAAACAGTCTAACGAGGAATCTACTGCTAGACTTAAAGGGGAGCTAACAAAATCAACAGACAGGTTGCAGGAATATCTTAATGAAACCAGTCGAGAATTAAGTGATAAAATAGAGTCTTCTAAAGTTGAAATGCAGGAAAAATTAGTAGGACTTAGTAATAAGATTGCTGATAATTGTAAAAGGTTAGAAGAACATATCCAGGAATCGCGCGAGGAAAAAGCTCGCATGCGACACGATATTACTGACTTATCCGAGAGACTAGATAGTGTCAATATCTTAGTTGTAAATGAAATACAGAAAAATAACGATATGTTACGAGATGAATTTTCTATACAAACAGAAACTGTTCGCAGAGAATTATTGAAATCTATTAAAGAGGTCTCTACCAAACCTGTAGAGATTTCTTCAATAGATAATGTAGAATTAGAGACATTAACTCATCAAGTAGAAAAGGACCATACCGAAATCGAAAACATGAAATTTTTAATTACTGAGATATGCAGTAATCTTGAGACTGCCAAAGATAATAATATTGACGAAGGTACAGAGCGTTCACATCGTGAACACAGTGAAGAATCGATATTAGCTAATCGCGTATCCAATACAGAAATGCGGATACAGGAAATTACGAAACGGTTATCGGAATTAGATAATAACGAGAACATTTCAGGTAGCAGAGGTAATAACATAATCAGAGACAACAGTCGCATCGAATTTGCTAGCACGGATGGCAACAATATGAATAAGGCAGTCACGGCAAGCCAATCCGATGCAACTCCGTCTCTGCCAGCTAAACAAAATCCGACTATTTCTCTCGCAGAATGTCTGGATGACATAACAACCAATTCAAATGTAGCAAGTCGATTTCCTGTATTCAAACCAGGAGGCGAACTGCACCCTATAATCTTTATAAAAGCTTTTGAAACATCATTATCTCCTAAATGGAGTAATGAAAAACGCATTCAATTTGTAATAGGACATTTAGAAGCAGAAGCTGCGGAATGGGCAGTACTGCATAGAAATGAATTCAGGGATTGGGATGATTTTGTTAAGCAGTTTAAACAAAATTATTGGTCAAGGGGAAAACAACAACACTTAACTTTAGAGTTGTTAGACCCTCCTCCATATTCTAAACGGTGGGGAGGTTATAGGAATTATTTTGAATGGCATTTAAACCGTGCTAAATTAATTGAAGAATCAATTATTGAAAGTCATTTAATACGAGTCCTAATTAGTAGGTTACCGTATTACGTAAAGGAAAGAATGATAGAAAGAGAATGGTCACAGCCGTGCGAATTGTTAGGATATTTAGAGCAGTTAGATATACTTAATAGAGAAAGGGAAGACGAGAAGTTTAGATTTGGTAGAAATGACAATCCTCGAAATAATAATAATAACAATTCAGAACCACGAAAAGCTAATAACAACAATCATAGCCGGTTCTGTTATATAAAACGTCAATCTAAAGATAAAGAGAGCCAACAAAATCGTGGTAATAACCCTAAACTGCGGAAATTACACAGTAACGATCATGAGATAAATCATCCTCAAGTAATTAATGAAGGTCAAGTGGTAGGTGACGTCATCATAGAACGTTCGGAAAACTAGTAAAGTCCTTTAGTACGGGTCAACTAAAGGGAACTATTGGTCAAGATTATCCAAGACCCAATAGCAATTTATCATTAAGCTGCCAAAAGGACGATGACTGGCAACAAGATTTACTTCAGGAAGACAATCAGATAAGGGAGAATGTAACATATAAACCCGTTATTAAAGGTTATATTAAAGATACCGAAGTAAATATTATAGTTGATTCGGGTAGTGAAGTGAGTATTTTATCCAAAGAATTATTTCAGCTTAAAAGGAAATATTGGAA